>NC_091169.1:15226205-15451205 GCF_040958095.1 Procambarus clarkii | reverse complement strand
CACCAGAAAGTAGAGAGAGATACCAGAGAACCAGGAACGAGTATGTTAGTGTGAGAAGAGCAGCTGAGAAAAGCTATGAAAATGATATAGCTAATAAAGCCAAGACCGAACCAAAGCTACTACACAGTCACATAAGGAGGAAGACAACAGTGAAGGAACAGGTGATGAAACTTAGGGTGGGCGAGGACAGGTACACAGAGGTGTGTGTGAATGACAGAGGTGTGTGAAGAACTCAACAAAAGGTTCCAGGAGGTCTTTACAATAGAACAGGGAGAAGTCACGGCACTAGAAGAGGTGGCAGCAAACCATGTGACCTTGGAAAGGTTCGAAATTACAAGAGATGAGGTCAAGAAGCACCTATTGGAGCTGGATGTGAGAAAAGCTGTTGGGCCGGACGGAATCTCACCATGGGTATTGAAAGAGTGTGCAGGAGCACTTTGCTTGCCACTCTCCCTAGTGTATAGTAGGCCACTGGAAACGGGAGACCTACCAGAAATATGGAAGACTGCTAATGTAGTACCAATATACAAAAAGGGTGACAGACAAGAGGCACTGAACTACAGGCCAGTGTCCTTAACTTGTATACCATGCAAGGTGATGGAGAAGATTGTGAGAAAAAACCTAGCAACATATCTGGAGAGGAGAGACTTTGTGACAACCCATCAACATGCGTTCAGGGAGGGTAAATCTTGCCTTACAGGCTTGATAGAATTCTATGATCAGGTGACAAAGATTAACCCTTAAAGTGCGCATCACTTCATATGAAGTGTAAATCGTTTTACCAGTCAACTGCGCTTCACGTCATATGAAGATTATGGGTACCGCGCACGATTTGAATGGCCCGCGGTGTAGCTGGGGGTCCCATACGCTGCCCAGGGGCTCTAGTAAACAGCGGCCATTTTGAAAAAAAATCCCGCTCACGAACCGAAGGCATGGGAGGCCTCAGTTTAGCGAGAGTCACCATGGCGAGCGCACGGTCAAACGCCTCACGGGCACGCACCACTCAGTCCCTCACCCCAGAGCACCCCAGAGCCCACGAATTATTCTCTGAAGGTGAAGAAAGTGTGTTTGACGATTCAGACAACGATGAGGATTATACACAGTTGTCGGGTGATAGTAGCAGCAGCAGTGAAAGTGAGAATGACCGCCATGCCATGGCGAGGCCTCTACGCTCACCCATGCCTCCTAGGCCAGTTTCTACCCCAATTCTACCACGACCTCACAGTTCCTGTGGATATTTTCTGTTTGAGGGTGACGAGTCAGAGGGAGGTGACTCCTTTTCTGGGTTTAGTGACTCAGATCAAAGTTTTATTGAGCCTGTGGCTGGTACCAGTGGTGTAACTGGGCGAGAAATTGTCGCGTCAGCAGCATCTCGCCCGGCCAAGCGCCACCGCATGGCACCACATGAGGGACCAAGACCCTCGTGTTCACGTGCATCCACCTCACGTGCATCCACCTCACGTGCATCCACCTCACGTGCATCCACCTCAAGTGCATCCACCTCAAGTGCATCCACCTCACGTGCACCCACCTCACGTGCACGTAGCCGCCGTGCTTCTCGCAGACGGTATTCAGCTCCTGGTCGCCGGTATGCATCGCTTCCTCGCCGTCTTTCCTCTGCATCTCGCAGGACGCCTGGTGTACTTGAGTGGAGTGATGGTGACGATTTTATTCCTAATATTCCTCACTTTGACGATAAAGATGCAGGGATTACAAACCTTTTCCCTAATCAAGGTGAGGACATGGCTGAGATGGAATATTTTACAGCATTCTATGATGAACCACTCATGGAATACATTGTACACCAAACGAACCTGCATGCTGCTTACCTGATTGAGAGGGAAATCACAGAATTTTCACGACTGCAGCGTTGGAAAAATACCACAGTGGCGGAAATGTATGTGTTTTTGGCACTCTGTTTGTTGATGAAGCACTGTCACAAACATGCAATAAATGACTATTGGAGCAAGGACAAGACAATACCAACACCTTTATTCGGGAAATATATGTCATGAGACAGGTTTCAGATACTCCTCAGGTGTCTACATTTTGGAAGTGTTCAGGACCGAACACCTGATGATAGACTGTGGCGAGTGAGGCACTACATGAACGATGTTATTGGAAAATTCAGAGATTTTTACGTACCAGCACAGAAGCTGGTGGTTGATGAATCTCTCATACTTTTCAAGGGACGTGTTCCATTCAAACAGTACATTCCCTCAAAACGAAACCGATTTGGCCTGAAATTTTTTGTTCTTTGTGATTGTGAGACAGGATACGTGTTACACATGATTCTGTACTCGGCTAGTGATGTAGACATTCCCGGTAACGACGAACATGGATTCTCGGGGAGTGTAGTGAAGACCATCATGGCTCTGTGGATGAACAAGGGACACATTTTATACACAGATAATTACTATACAAGTCCCTTGCTAGCTCGGTTCTTGCTAGAAAATAGAACCGGATTGGTTGGTACAGTAAAGCCACAACGAAGGGAAATGCCTGTGTTTGACAACGACATTGCAGTTGGTGAGTGTCAGAGAAGGAAAAGTGATAACATTCTGTCAGTTCGGTGGAAAGACAAAAGAGAGGTGAACTTGTTGACAACAATTCATGATGGAACAATGGTGAACAGTGGGAAAGTGAGCCATAAAACAAATGCACCACTATATAAGCCAGACTGTGTTTTAGACTATAATATCAACATGCGGTTGATTGATAAATCAGACATGATGATTGGCACTGCAGTGTGTGTGCGGAAGACATGTAGGTGGACGAAAAAAGTGTTCTTCCATCTTGTGGACATGAGCATGCTGAACTGTTTCAACATGTACCTTGTGAGAACTGGACGTAAGCCCACTTTCCGTGACTTTGTATTTGATGCTGCAATACAGTTATTAGGAAAGTTTGCAAAAGATGTCCCAGGTATTCAGCGGCCCATCATAAACCCACTGTTGCAGCATGCTGGTACTCCACGCCTCGCTCACACTGAAGGCTTCCTAGCACACAAACTTAAGTATTTGCCACCTGGTGTGAAGCGTGCAATAGCCCAACGTGATTGCTTGGTGTGTAAAACAACGACACGTAGAGACAAGAAACGGAAGCTTGTGCAAACATGGTGTGAAACGTGTGGTATCCCATTATGTGCTGTCGACTGCTTCAATGACTACCCCAGTCTAGAAATCTTCTAAGTGTGCTTCAAAGTGTGTATAGCGTGTGCGAGTGTGTAAATATGTAAACATATAAGCAGATAGCGTGTGCGTGTGTGTAAATATATACAAATATAAGCAGAACATACAATATAATAGACTGTAATGACATATTATATTGCTGTAATTGAAAATATTTGTGTGCGCCTGTGTATACTCAAATATGCAACAATTATTGATACAAAATATGTTCAAACAGTATTTGAAACACAATTAGTGAAAAAAAATTAGATAAAATGCGCTTAGACATTGTAAATAAATAGCGCGAAAATATATTTGTGGCAACTCTGGCTGTTTGAGGACCGCGCGCAACACCTCCCGGGCGTGTACTGCATGAGCGAACATGCAGATTGTGACGTCATCACCGAGCTTTTCGGCTCTATTGCAACAAAAGTAAGTACAATAGAATTTTTTTTTTATTTTTCCCGTGATCAGTGAACAGATTAGCAAAAAAAAAAAAATTTTTTTTTTTCAAAATGACATGCGCCTGTGCGGATGGCAGGATATTAGACCCCGAGCATGTTAAGGGTTAAGCAAGAAAAAGAAGGATGGGCGGACTGCATTTTTTTGGACTGTCGGAAAGCCTTTGACACAGTACCCCATAAAAGGTTGATGCATAAGCTGGAGAAACAGGCAGGAGTAACTGGTAGGGCACTCCAGTGGATAAGGAAGTACCTAAGCAATAGGAAGCAGAGAGTTATAGTGAGGGGTGAGACCTCAGAATGGCGTGAAGTCACCAGTGGAGTCCCACAGGGCTCGGTGCTTGGACCTATCCTGTTTCTGATATACGTAAATGATCTCCCAGAGGGTATAGACCCATTCCTCTCAATGTTTGCTGACGACGCCAAAATTATGAGAAGGATTAAGACAGAGGAGGACAGCTTGAGGCTTTAAGAAGACCTGGACAAGCTGCAGGAATGGTCGAACAAATGGATGTTAGAGTTTAACCCAAGCAAATGTAATGTAATGAAGATAGGGGTAGGAAACAGAAGACCAGATACAAGGTATCACTTGGGAGATGAAATACTTCAAGAGTCAGAGAGAGAAAGACCTGGGGGTTGATATCATGCCAGACCTGTCCCCTGAAGCTCATATCAAGAGGATAACATCAGCAGCATATGCCAGGTTGGCTAACATAAGAACGGCCTTTAGAAACTTGTGTAAGGAATCTTTCAGAACATTATATACCACATATGTCAGACCAATCCTGGAGTATGCAACTCCAGCATGGAGTCCATATCTAGTCAAGCATAAGACTAAACTGGAAAAGGTTCAAAGGTTTGCCACCAGACTAGTACCCGAGCTGAGAGGTATGAGCTACGAGGAGAGACTACGGGAATTGAACCTCACTTCGTTGGAAGACAGAAGAGTTAGGGGGGACATGATCACGACATTCAAGATTCTCAAGGGAATCGACAGGGTTGATAAAGACAGGCTATTTAACACAAGGGGCACACGCACTAGGGGACACAGGTGGAAACTGAGTGCCCAAATGAGCCACAGAGATATTAGAAAGAACTTTTTTAGTGTCAGAGTGGTTGACAAATGGAATGCATTAGGAAGTGATGTGGTGGAGGCTGATTCCATACACAGTTTCAAGTGTAGATATGATAGAGCCCAATAGGCTCAGGAACCTGTACACCAGTTGATTGACGGTTGAGAGGCGGGACCAAAGAGCCAGAGCTCAACCTCCGCAAGCACAACTAGGTGAGTACAACTAGGTGAGTACACTTGGCACCAGCTATGTATTCACTGACCCTATGGCAAGTATGCTTAATTCCTCTGTATCTAATTTACCCTTGGGCATACGGTGGCCTCCGTATTTTATAAGTATTCCTGGTTCTGTGGGCATCCTAGGGACACCCAATATGACAGTTTACCATCCAGGGTTAACAGAGATAGGGCTTGTGCACGAGATCGGTGCACTGTGCACTGCAATGGGCCATTCAAGTCAGCTGTGGGAGAATCTTGACAGATCATACTCTCACATCATTATACAGTGGCACCTCGACTTACGATTGCCCTGACTTACGATAATTTCAAGTTATGATGTAAATTTGATCGAAAAATGCGACTCGACTTACGATAGTGTCGTCAACTAACAATATTTGTTGTTACACATTTGGGTCGACCGAGTGCGTGGTTCCCAGTCACGCGGGCTAACCTGGCTCAGTTTACTAGAGCTGCCCGCTTAATGATGATCACGCCTATAAGAAATTCCATTTTTGTAGTGATTTTTTGCTTTTTGAACATAAAACTGATTATTATATATCATGCCATGGGTCCCAAGAAAGTCGGTGATAAGGTTCAACCTAAGAAAATAGTTGTGAGTTGAGGCAGTAGAGGATGTCCCTTCCTCATTAACCCTTTAACTGCGCAACGCGCCTGCAGGCCCAGGCTTCGGGTGCGCAACGCGCCTCCAGGTGTGTTTATTTTTCACATTCCATTCAAAACTCCCGCGGATACATGGGGTTCACATCAGCTTCCTCAGGGCTCTTGTAAACAGACGCCATCTTTAAAAAAAATCATGGTCCACATTGCCGGGTGTCAGAGCCTCAGTAGTGAGTGAGCAACCAAGGCTGGCGCTCACAGCATGAGCGCACAGCTCTGCTGTTCAGCGTGTGACCACAGCATTGCCTAATAATGTCAAAATATATGTATAACCTGTATTATTTAGCCGTATTAGTATTATCGAAGAGCCTGAGTGGGATAATGACTGGGTACAATGTTCATATATCAGTGATTCAATGCTGTTCACGATGTTCACAGTGCTAGCCACAGCACCACAGCATTATTTCGTCCATCTAGGAATCTTCAAATGACTTCTTAGGTTCCTTTTCAAAATAAACTTGTGGTCAATTATTCATTTACAGTAATTCGTGACCAGGATTGGCCCATACGAGGCAGCTGCTATTGGCCCATACGAGGCAGCTGCTATTGGCCCATACGAGGCAGCTGCTATTGGCCCATACGAGGCAGCTACTATTGGCCCATACGAGGCAGCTGCTATTGGCCCATACGAGGCAGCTGCTATTGGCCCATACGAGGCAGCTGCTATTGGCCCATACGAGGCAGCTGTTATTGGCCCATACGAGGCAGCTGTTAGTGGCCCATACGAGGCAGCTGTTAGTGGCCCATACGAGGCAGCTGCTAGTGGCCCATACGAGGCAGCTGCTAGTGGCCCATACGAGGCAGCTGCTAGTGGCCCATACGAGGCAGCTGCTAGTGGCCCATACGAGGCAGCTGCTAGTGGCCCATACGAGGCAGCTGCTAGTGGCCCATACGAGGCAGCTGCTAGTGGCCCATACGAGGCAGCTGCTAGTGGCCCATACGAGCTATTTTCGTGAGAGATGTGACGTCGTAATTGTAGCGTCATCTGCTGTCTGCTGTGTGATTTCTCATGCAGTGTATGATGGCCACTGTACTGTTTGGACACAATACCGGCTTACTTGCATAGTTCTAGTAAATAAAACATGTAGATAAGTATATATAACATGTGTAAATAGTGTAATAAAAACAATGACATTATGGTGGGAGGAGCAATGTTGGCGAGTAAGATGTTGGAGTGAGGGAGGGCTGTCTGGGTGTGGCTGCTCACACTTGCGATGTTCTGAATGTGTTGATGGTAAATGTATATAGTGTGTGACAGTGTATAGTGTGTACATATGTTATAAATATACATAAATGAACATGAAACATTGGTGTGAATAACTGTATGATGGGAGGGGCAATGTTGGAGGAGTGAGGGAGGGCTGGCTGGGTGTGACAGGTCACACTCGCGGTGTTCTGAATGTGTTGATGGTGAATGTATATATTGTGTGACAGTGTACAGTCTGTAAATAGATTGTATATATACATAAATTAGCATGATACATGGTAAATATGTGCACGATATGTGTACACAAGTGTCATGCACGTAACAGTGTCCTTGGACAGTACTACCATAATGTAGTGTACATGTTCATTATACATAGGATTAGCACGTAAAAACAAATAAAATGTATTTGGAACTGTGCGCAAAAAAATGAACAAAAATATATTCATGGCAACTCGCACGCCCCGCCCCGGGCGCCCCACCGGCCCCGAGAGCATACTGCTCTGGCGCACGGGGAATGATGACGTCATGCCCTACCTTTCGGACCCCATAGCAGCCAAAGTAAGTACAATTTCGAACTTCCGTTGCTATACTCATATACAGGGAGGGGTTTTTGACACTTTCAGAAGAAAAAAATTTTTTTTCCCGAGGTTTCATTTCCTGCGCACTGGGGGGATGTCATATTTATAGGCCGCGCAGTTAAAGGGTTAACCCTTAACATGCTCGGGGTTTAATATCCTGTCATCCCCACAGGCGCATGTCATTTTGAAAAAAAAAATAATAATTTTTTCTTCCTAACCTGTTAATTTTGTGTTCACTGATCACGGGAAAAATAATAAAAAAATCTTAAGTGGCATATATTGCCCGCTATAGGGTGGGGAAGTCTGGCAAAAAACAGGCGCTGACTCAGCATGCATCCCAGGCGGTCTGTTGCTCGCCAGCTGTCAGGCCGGAGTTGCCACAAAGAGATAATTACCTAATTATTTCAATGTCTCTGATTGATTTTTCATAGTTTTTTGCTATAATATTATTCAATAGTGTGTAGTTTGATATATTTATATAATAAAATGAGTGAATCATTGCTGTACTCAAAAATATGGTGTGCATATTGTTGATTCAATTATGTTCATCAATCAGTGAACAAATACTTTGTCGGTTATTACACTATAAGCACAGGTTATATATAAGTATCTGCATGTTTTGTTCACTATAACGAACCACTAAGTAGCTATTATGAGTCAAAAAGTAATGAGGAGTGACCGCCGTGTACCAGCCAGCCACTCACGCCCTCCCTCAAGTCATCTGACTCACCCACATTCTCCTCCCACAATACTGTTTTTCTATAATTCACTATATACAGACGTTATATATAAGTATCTACATGTTTTGTTCACCATAACTGTACATCTAAGCTTGTATGGTGAGTAAAGGCACAGAGATGTGGCTACTCACACAGTCAGCTGGTGGCTGCCGCCCTCAAGGCCAGACACACTAATATTTCTCCTCCAACAATACTGTGTGGTGTTATTACGCTATATACACACATTATATATAAATATCTACCTGTTTTATTCACCATACTTGTACAAATAAACTGGTATGGTGCCTAAAGACCAACGTGGTAACCAGTAAACAACACCGTCGCCTGCACGGTGGCATCGTGCAGACGACACCACCGCCCTCACCAAAATGGCGGCTCCAAACCTTCTCTTGCTGTTTATACCCTCTATACACACGTTATATATAAGTATCTACATTTGTGTTCACCATAGCGAACCACTAAGCTGGTATGCTGAGTGCAGTCAATAAAAGGTGGCCACACACAGTCAGAAAACAACGCCACAACCCTCCCTCCCACAGCCTTACTCCTCCCTCCATGGAGCACAGCGCTAAATATCACTACAATCCTGCTATTATCAGAATCCTGGTCAGTTTTATCACAGTCAGGGGGCTTCAGTAATACTATCACTGCTAAATAATAGCAGTATCATTTATATTATGGTATTTGTAGGCGATGCTGTGGTCACAAGCTGAACAGCAGTGCTGTGAGCTCGTGCTGCGTGCGCCAGCCTTGGTGGCTTCCTCAATACTGATGCTGTAACACCCAAGAATGTTGGCCTGGATTTTTTTTCTAGGTGGCATCTGGCAACTATCGGTCGTGGCTGTACTATAGCTGCCCCTATCCCAGGCGGGGCGTTTAAATTATAGCGCTAGACACAAAATCATATATAAATGATGTGCGCGGTTTCGGTTTTGTCACTGATATCATTTATATATGATATGCGCGGTTTGAGGGTTAAATTCCATTTGCCAAGTGGTGCTCCATATACTTACTTTGTCCAGATCATCTTGAAGGGCATGACAATCATCTAAGTTTCTTATCCTTCCTATTATCTTAGCATCATCAGCAAACATGTTCATATAATTCTGTATACCAACTGGTAGATCATTTATGTAGACAATAAACGTCACTGGTGCAAGAACTGAACCCTGTGGTACTCCACTTGTGACATTTCTCCAGTCCGATACATTGCCTCTGATCTCTGCCCTCATTTTTCTATCAGTCAGAAAATTTTTCATCCATGTTAGAAGCTTACGTGTCACCCCTCCAATATTTTCCAGTTTCCAGAACAACCTCTTATGTGGAACTCTGTTGAAAGCCTTTCTTAGGTCCAGATAAATGCAGTCAACCCAACCATCTCTTTCCTGTAATATCTCTGTTGCTTAATCATAGAAACTGAGTAAATTCGATACACAGGATCTTCCAGATTGAAAACCATACTTTCTTTCTGTCTGATATTGTAACGTATGTTTATGTTACGTTGTTGGGTTGATTAGATACACAGTGTTTAGTGAGTTTCATATTTATTTAGTAGTCCTGGATACAGCAGTGTCGTAGACGTTGAGACGAAGCCTGGAGCAGAGCGGAGAGCTGAGTGAGGCCGGAGTCGTGGAGCTCTATGTGGGAGAGCGTGGTGGCTCAATTGGGAATTGCGAGTGTCTGAACTCAGGGAGCGAGAGCGTTGTAGCTGGATGCAGTCGTAGTCTGCTGTCTGCTCTGTGTCGAAGCTGTAGCGTCTTGGGTCGATTAGAACTGCCCACTCCAAGTACTACATTTTTGACTGGAGATTGTACTGTTCGATATTCATCAAATCGCTTGCATATATGGTGATACACCTCAGCTTCCTTCAAGAAGGTGAGAAGGTGAGAAGAGTATTACCTGTAATTGGGGAAAGGATTGTAGCTTCTGTAATTAGTTATGCTATTAAGATAATGAGAAAATGGAGCGAGTATAAGGATTACTCACTACAGGACTCCCCCTGCCAGGGAATGGAAGAAAATCAATATAACAAAAAATACGAGGCTACTGTTTCCTGGGTCGCTGTGGAACATGTAGTCTGGTACCAAAAGATGCAGGCTGTGTGTGGACAAGCTTGGTGTAGCAGGAGAGAAGAATGTGCATGATTGTTGCGTCCTTTGGTCACTGGTGGAGCATTTAGATCCGGGGCGGATGGGCTCGGGCACCAGGACAATAGGAGGTAATGTAGGCACGTAGGTAGGACAACGAGGGAATCACTGCTAGAGTTGAATTGTCCTGGAGGCGACGAAGAGTCAGAAGCACAAGCTGTAAGTTCTGTACTGCGCAAGGCCTACTCTTGAGTCGGCAGAGTATCAGAATGCGGTGAACGTGTAGATGAATCTGACAAAAGAGCAGCTTTCGTGGGCGCTCCTTGTAGGACAAGCAGTGCCCTGGCAGCGACGGAGAGTCGGCAGGACAGGCTGTAGATCCCACATTATGAAGTTACTGATGAAGCTGCCAGATGAGTGAGTAGCGATCGTGGAGCAGCAAGCCGTAGTAGATGAAAAGGCAGAGACGATCGCGGTGAAAATCATAGCTGTGGCGAGGGTGTTGGCAATGTTCCATGACAGGTGGCTGCGATCCACAGCAAACAGCAGTAGTAGAGGTCCAGTGAGAGTCCATGTTGTAGTCAGTCGTGGCTGGGTATCGTCGAAACTCTCTGGGGTCACCAATGTAACGTACGTTTATGTTACGTTGTTGGGTTGATTAGATACACAGTGTTTAGTGAGTTTCATATTTAGTAGTCCTAGATACAGCAGTGTCGTAGACGTTGAAACGAAGCCTGGAGCAGAGCAGAGAGCTGAGTGAGGCTGGAGTCGTGGAGCTCTATGCGGGAGAGCGTGGCGGCTCGTTTGGGAATTGCGAGTGTCTGAACTCGGGGAGTGAGAGCATTGTAGCTGGATGTGGTCGTAGTCTGCTGTCTGCTCTGTGTCAAAGCTGTAGCGTCTTGGGTCGATTAGAACTGCCCACGCCAAGTACTACATTCTTGACTGAAGATTGTACTGTTCGATATTCATCAAATCGCTTGCATATATGGTGATTACACCTCAGCTCCCTTCAACAAGGTGAGAAGAGTATTACCTGTAATTGGGGAAAGGATTGTAGCTTCAGTAATTAGTTATGCTATTAAGATAATGAGATAATGGAGCGAGTATAAGGATTACTTGCTACAATATTATATCATTTCTCTCCAGGTGTTCTACCCATTTAGTTTTAATTATTTTTTTCCAATATTTTGACTATTACACTTGTCAATGATACAGGTCTATAATTAAGGGGGTCTTCCCTGCTTCCACTTTTGTAGATTGGAACTATGTTAGCCTTTTTCTACACATCAGCTACAACTCCTGTAAACAGGGATGCCTGAAAAATCAGTTGAAGTGGAATGCTGAGCTCAGGTGCACATTCTCTCAGAACCCATGGTGAAACTCCATCTGGACCAACTGCTTTGTTCTTATTTAGCTCCTTGAGCATTTTTTCCACTTCGTCTCTAGACACCTCTATGTGCTCTACGTTGTTCTCTGGAATTCTTATTGTATCTGGTTCCCTGAAGATTTAATTTTGGACAAACACACTTTGGAACTTTTCGTTTAATGTTTCACATATTTTCTTTTAATTTTCCGTGAATCTATTTCCCATTTTCAACCTCTGAATATTACAACCCGTTCTCGCAAATTTAATAAGTCAATATTGACTTATTAAATATGTGCATAGGTGACATACTTAACATAATAGTTTCCCTTGAAAAGCTTCATAGAAAACACCGACCTTACCTAACCTATTTAGTATGTTAAGATAAGCATCTTATTGCTTCGTAATTACAATTATTACCTAACCTATAATAGGTATAGGTTAAGTAATAATTGTAATTACGAAGCAATAAGATGCTTATCTTAAGATACTAACAAGGTTAGGTAAGGTCGGTGTTTTCTATGAATCTTTTTAAGGGTATCTATTATGTTTAGTATATCACCTATGCACGTAGTTAATAAGTCAATATTGACTTTACGAATTTGCGAGAACGGGTTGAATATTATCCTTTACCTGCAATTTGTTGTTTATGAATTTATAAAATAGACCTGGTTCTGTTTTACATTTGTCTGCAATCCCTTTTTCAAAATTTCTTTCTGCCTCTCTCCTTCCTGCCGTGTAGTTGTTTCTCGCATCTTTGTATCGCTGGTATGTTTGGGGGTTTGGCCTCTTACTGTATTGATTCCATTTTTGTGTCTTTTGGTCTCTGGCCCTCTTGCAATTTCTGTTGAACCAATCCTGTTTCCTAGTTCTGCATCTCTGTTTTGGTATAAATTTTTTTGTGCCTTTATCATATATTTCACAAAGCTTGACATACATCTCATTCACTTCCTTGCCTAGCAACAAGTCTGTCCAATTATACTCACTAAAAATTTTTCCAAGGTTGCCATAATGTCCTCTCCTAAAGTCAGGTTTTTCAATTGCATCAACCTTCTTATTTTCTTCCAGATTATAATGCATTGCATACTTCATTCCCAAAAAGACATGGTCATGTTTACCCAAGGGAGGAAGGTACTGAATGTCAAATATTTCTTCCTCCTTCCTGGTAAATATCAATTCTAGCATGGAGGGAACGTCCCCTTCCCTCATCCTCGTAGCTTGTTTAACATGTTGATACAAGAATGTTTCCAGGATGAGGTCTACAAATTTACAGGTCCAAAAATTTTCTGTTTTAGCTTCATATGCTTCCCAGTCTATGGATTTCAAGTTGAAGTCGCCGACTATCAACAGTCATGACCTATCGTTATCCGCTCTCGCTATGATCTCTCTCATTATTGTTATAAGACCTTCTCGTTTACTATCTAGCTCCTCCTTTGACCATGTGCTGCCTGGCGTGTGTGTGTGTGTGTTTATAATAATAATAATAATAATAATAATAATAATTGATTACAAGACTTCTTCCTATTTCAATTGAAATAATGCACCCTTTTCACATTTGTAATCCATTTAATGATTATATTTTTAAACGTGTAGTTTTTCTTGCAGATGAAACAAGCTCAGTGTGCAACTCATGTCCTTTTGGAAGAAGAAATTGCAGAGTTATAAATGGATGAAATACCATGGGCTTCTTTCCGAAATGTTCTGACAAATCATAATATTAACAACCATCGCATTTAATGGATTCAAATTTGCATACAGTATTTTTCAATAACAAAAAATGCTTTCTTTGGTTAGGTATTTATCCAGAAGACAGATGCACACATTTTACACATTCTGCATTACTACTATATACTATATATTTTTGTTGGCTTGTAGATCATTGTTACTACTGGTAGAGTATTTTTTTAATGTTTTGTGTAAACTTACTGTATTATTGATGCAATTATTATATTTGTTATCTAATTTGAATTTCTAATATTAGTGTAATTATACGCCCTGGGTGGGCGGCTCCTTAGCCCAGTGAGGGAGCACTTGTACACCACCTGTGGCTAGGAGGGGGGTAGCTCCCGCTCCCCTCTTCTGCCTGCTGTGATGGTGCACAAGCTAAAGACATTCCCATATGTTGGCCACGTATAGTGACATGGGGCATGCTCTTATGTCTCTTCATCTAGGATTTGAGCCAACCCACAAATTGTGAGCCCCTGTGGAGAAGATGGAGGGGGGGGGGGGGGAGGCAACATGCTCCTTTAGTAAGGGGACGGGTAAAACTGAAAGGTTATTGCGGTCCACCTGAACCAATCAGTTGGTCTAGTTAGCCTCGCCCAGTTATTCATCTGATCAAGTGGGCATTGTAAAGTTGGTGTCCCTAATGGTCCTTGGGATGCCATTCAGCCTGCAATAGTGACCCATATATGCTGTTCTGGTTACCCCTGGGATTGCTTGCCCTTGTCCCTCCCATGCGAATTCCAGTGTGGGTGGAGGTGTGGGACAGCCAAGCCTTTATATGTTACTTTTATGTTAACTTCTGATCTTGTTTCGCTTCAGACCTGTTGGAAGGGCAACCAGGCCTCTGAGTCAGACTGTGCTGGAAGGATGGGCTCCAGAGCCCTGGCTACTTTGGGCCCAGACCTGGTTTTTTCTCTACCCCTACTGACACACTCTGTTCCCCTGCTACTTCTTTGGCTGGGTGAGCTCCAAGCCCCCTATGGTGACACTCTTGTCCCCTGGTGTGGCTCCATTTTCCTTAGTGACCACTGTGTCATTTATCCACCTCCTTCGTTGTGGTTCCCGGCACCGTCGCAATACTAGAGCACAATTGCCTCCTGCTTCCACTGTTTTGTTTCAAGATTTGTTCAGCCGCGCTACATGGCACAAGTATTTTTACCTTTGCCACACTGAACATTCCTGCCCTGATGATGTGCACATCCATAAGAACTTAGTTGACTCTGGATTCTCAGGTTACATTTAACCTTTCTCAGACTGGTGCACATGTTATGGCCCCTTCTTAGGAGGGGCCTGGGCACCTGGGGCCCCTTAGGCCTGCCTTACTGCTTTGTTCTATATAGGTGAGACCTCTGTTCAGATGCCCCAAAATACCCAGTTGAATGCCAACATTGGCAATGTTGTTCTCTTGCACCATGTTGCAACTGGAGATAGAGACCTCAAAGACTACCATGAGCATATTAAGTATATGGTGGGACCCTTCCATCTTCCGTCATCCTTGTCAGTGCCTGATGCTCCATTCAGAAGTACATCCTCTCTTTACACCTCTGCAGTAGGTGTTGAAAATTTGGTCATAGTTATTCCAGGTGCAGCAGTGAGTTGTCCCTTTGCCCCTTGTGTGGTGACTGGACATTCTCATACTGATTGCTGTTTTTCCTAAACTTTCTGCATCAACTGTGGTGAAGCCCACCCTGCCTTTTCTCGTATGTGCATCCATTATAAGTTCAAACAGGCCATCCTCGCCTTTAAACATCATGCTTGTATTTGTTTCCTCGAGGCTCGGTGCCAGGTTTGCCGTCTTGACTCTTTCTGCCATTACTTATGCTCTAGTGTTGTTGCACTACTCTTCCCCACCCTTCTTCCCTTCATTGCTCCTCAAACCATTTTCAACCCTTGCTCCACCAGCTCTTCCCTTCCACTACTCTCCAATCTATGGCCACACGTGTTCCTCTTGAATCTCCAGCCTCTTTTTCCACTCTGCCCTTCCTGCTCATCTCCTACCCACATTTGGTGCCACTTCTCCACTTCCTCCTCCTATTGTTTTCTCTGTGACCTCCTCCAATTTCCAACACCATCTTTCTTCTATCTAAGTCTTCCCCTCTGTCCTTTGGCCCTTCCCCATTCCTGTCTGTCCTGGCCGATGTCCATCCTCCTCCTCCTCTTCTTCATGTTGTCCTCCCTCTGCAGCCGAGACTGTGAAGGTCTTTGTGTAGTACTGTACATCACTACTGGTACACCTGTGTCTGTCAGAAGCGGAAACCTGGTTCCTCTCCCTCTTCCGCCTCAGCAGGTAAGAAGGCTTCTGTCCTTTCATTATTTTCCTCTTCCATCTTGGTTCCTACCTCTCCTTCCGTCTTGGCATCGGAGTTGGTTGATCTGGCTATGGACATTTCCATAGCCCGTGATTCTGCTTCTGGTACTGTCCTTGATGAAGTGCTCGCTGCCATTTCAGTCATTCACCAACCCTTCCTCAATGGCACCTCCTCCCTCTCCAAACCCTGTCAATTTGCCTCTACCCCTTCCTACCGGCCTCTCTGCTCCACCATCTCTGCTGGATTTACAATTGCCTACCCAACCCACCCTGACTTCACATTACCTGCTTCTGATCCTCTCTAGTGTTCTTCACCTTCATTTTTCTCCTTTTTCTTCCCCCTCTCTTCTTTCTTATTTTTATTCTTTAATGGAATATTTGTGGTTTCTTTGCAAAGTTTCTTGAACTTCAACTGATGTTCTCAGTTTTCACAGCTTAGTGTTTGTCTCCAGAAGCCGATGTTTGGCACTCATCCCGGTCACTTTTGTGGTTATGCCGTTCTATCCTCCCCCTCCAGCTTTTGCTGGGACTCTTTAACTCTTCTGTTCTCTTGATCTGGAATGATGCTCCTCCTCCTTTTTCAGTTAAATGTTCATTCCTCTGCTGCTCGTATCTTTCTAAGTAAATGGTACACTGTTCCGTTTCCTCCCCTCTCCCTATCCCAATCCCCCCATCTTAAATCTCTCCTCCCACCCATCACAATCCCTCCCCCCCCCCCACGCATGTTCCTCTTTCTCATTCTGAAAACCGCCTCTTGGATTCATTACCGGAGCCTGTGCTCCTTTTGGATGATTTTGACTGTCTACATGCCCTCTGGGGATGATACTCTAACATGTACCCATCAGAGTATCACCCATCGTACGGGGATATACCCATAAGTGTGACACAATCAGGAGGAGCATTGACAAACTAAAAGATTCAAAGTCCCAGGTGTGGATGAATTGAATCCGATATTGTAGAGGACCTGGCAAATGCACTATGCCTATCACTGAAACTCCTTTTCAGAAAATCCTCTGGACCAAGGGGTAGTGCCCCTAGGATTGGAAATATACAAATGTTACCCCTATTTTCAAAAAAAGCAGAAAGAGCTCAGCATAAATCTACCAACCAATCAGCTTGATATCACACTTCTGGTATATTAAAAATAACTCTGCTCACCTTTTTGGAATCGGTAACTGGCTATTCAGACGAAGAACTTCTGGTAGATGTAGTTTACATGGAATTTGCTAAAGCTTTTGACAGGGTACCACATGGAAGACTAGCAAGGAAACTACAGGCACATGGAATAAATGGTAGAATACTAGAATTGATAAAACAATGGTTAAAACAAAAAAATAAAACAAAGGATCATGTTAAATGGCAATGAATCTGACTGGAGAATTGTGGTAAGTGGGGTGCCACAGGGGTCCATCTTGGGGCCAACCCTTTTTGTCATATACATCAATGACATAGATGAGAATATTACAAACCACATCATCAAATTTACAGATGACACTAAGATTTATGGTAAAGTCGGAAGTGAAAATGATATTGAAGCCTTACAAAAAGATCTACATGAACTGCACAAATGGTCAGATGACCGTACTGGCAAATGCCTTCTAATATCGATAAATGCAAGACCTTGCACGTGGGGCATAAAACTCCACGTCACAACTATGAAATTAACAGCATTACCTTGTAGCAGATTGATGATGAAAAGGACCTTGAAGTAAGAATCCATAAGGTGTGGATTCTTCACACCTTTCTAAAAGTTGCACAAGTAGTGGGAGTGGCAGTTAAAAAAAAAAAAAAAAGAGCTAACCAAACCCTAGGAATAATCTAGCATACCTTTGACTTTAAGGAAAAGAAGATAGTCATTCAATTGTATAAGTCTCTGGAGTGCCCCCACCTGGATTATTACATACAGGCATGGAGACCTCATTTTCAGCAAGACATAGCTTCATTGGAGAAGGTTTAACACCAAGGCAACAAAATAATTCCAGAACCAAATCAACTCTCATACCAGGACAGCTTGTGGGCCACATGGCTAACTACACTGCAAACCAGACATGATAAGGCTGATCTCATCAAAATGTTCAAAATACTGAACAGTTTGGTGGATGTTGAGCCAGACAACTTCTTCAAAAGGTCAGATGTAATGCCAACAAGTAGTAACGGTTTTAAATTCAACAAGCCACAAGGTTGGACTGAAAACGGGAGATGCTTTATTACCCATACAGTTATAAACCCTTGAAACTGCCTACCCGCCGAAGCCGTAAACTCTGCTGAACTTTAAAATCCAGCTTGAAAAAATCATCAAGATAAATGGGGGGACCTTTGACAAACCACTAGCTTCCTGTCCTCATTGAGGCCACTGATGTGTTATCAGACCTCAGGTAAATTCAGGTAAATCTTCTGGAACTCTTCATCCTCTCTCCTTCCTCGTCTTTCCTGAATTCTGGCGAGCTGACTTTTGTTGACTCTTGCCCTATCCTGTATTGATGTCTCTTTGCTTGTCCTCTGTTTATTTAGACCTGTTTTGGAGGGTCCTCCATAACCTCTATAATAAAGACCATTTCCCCATCCTCATAACCCCTATTCCACCCTCCTCTCTCGCTCTCTTGGTGGCAGTTTGATAAAGTGAACTGGAATTTCGTTCACCTTTTACACTTCTTTTTCCATCCTATCTGATCTGCCTCTCTCTCTCTCAAGCTTCATCCCTCCTCTACCCTCTTTTTCACACAACTTTATTGGACACTGCCCTATACTGTACTCTGTTTCTTGCTTTGCCTTCCATAAAGTGCAATAGTACGTTCTATGTTGGAATTCAGACTGTGCTCGGAAAGACACCGGTGCTGATAGACTCCCGATTTTCTTCTCGCTCTCTCGGAATTCCAGTCTGCTGTCCCCTCTTTGTTTCTACGGCAGCGGGTTCAGATGGCATTCATTATGAGATTCTTCTCCATCTCCCTCAAGGTGCCTTTCAGTTTTACTGAATATTTATTATCTTATCTGGGAGATGTCGTCAGTCCCTGATGACTGGCTTGAGGTGCTGGTTCATCCTATTCTGAAAACTGGTACTCTAGGGACCTCTCATAAGAATTTTTGCCCCTTTGCCCTGACACATTGTATCTGCAAGCTTTTCAAGCATGTGGTCAATGTCCTTCTTATGTTTTTCTTAGAACACGATTGATTCTACTCCCCTTCTCAATTTTGCAAGTGTTGCAGCATGACTGATGTTTTAGTGCACCTAGAAGTCTACATTCATTCAGCCTTTGCCACAAAGACCTCTGTGGTTGCCATTCATTTTGACTTTGAAAATGCTTGACACAACCTGGAGTAAAATATTTTCTCCCCTGCTTCATTCTTTTGACCATTGTGGCAGTCTCCCACTCTTCCTTTCATTGTTCTTTTAAGGCGAGACTTGGTGCCACCATCTCTGCCTCATTTCCCCAATTCGAAGGTGTTCCCCAGGGTAGTGTTCTGAGCACCCCTAATTTCTTGTTTTTCCTCTTGAATAGTGTTACTTCCTTCCCTCTGTTATTTTCTCGGCCATTTATGTTGTTGATCTCTCTCTCTGCTGTTTGGGTGATTACTACCCTTTCCTGCAATGCTGCAACTTGTAATTGATGCTGTGTCATCCTGGGCCACCAATCATGGCTTCAAGTGCTCTATCTTTGACATTCATTTGTCTTGGTCGCCTCATATATCTTACCTCGGAATTGAATGCTCTAAGGCCCTTTCATTACTTCAAGTCTTGTCGCATACTTCCCGGGTGCTGATAAACACACACACTCCATTATTTGCAGTTTAGACAGCACCCCTCTCTCATGTTATCTAAACTTGATTGTGGCTGCCCTGCCTACTCCTTCGATCCTTTGTCATCTTGATGCTCTGTACCTGCTTTGGTGCCTTCCATTCACTCCTTACCCTGAGCTTGTATGTTGAAACTGGAGTCTTGTCACTACAGAATTGTTACTGCCTTCGCTACCTCTCACGGTCTCTACAACATCCTCATTCTCACTTTTGCTGGGATTTGGCTGTTGCCCCTCCAGTAGGCCTCGTCCCTTTCACCACCTTCCTTTTTCTATATGGATATCTTGTCTACAAGGCTCCCCTTTTGATTTGTGTTTGCACTGTCTCTCCTTGTGTTGTTCCATCCTTGTTCCCATAGAGAGTCCCACTTGTGAAGTGTTGCACGATTTTGACCCACACAAACTGTGTGGGTCTGCTATTTTGTCTGCTAAACTATTTTGACTGCTACCTTCCTATTGTTATGAAATGCCTTTTCCTTGAACGTTTTTCTTTGCACTCAAATTTTGTTGCCCTCTTAATAGATGGGTCTAAGTCTGCCAATGGTGTTGGATACTCTAGTCTTTCCGAACTAAACCTGCTACCTACTTTCGGAGGCAGCAGGTTTTTCATGGCAGAACTACATGCGATTTTGTGTTCTTCGTCAAGTGCTTTTCTGTCAACAACGCTCCTTTTTTATTGTGGTTGACTTGCAGTGCACTCATGACTGGAGTCATTTAATCTTATGCATCCTGTGGTAGTCGTATATTGGTTGTTTCTAATCTCTAGGAGATTTAAGACAGTTTTGTTTTACTAGATTCCCATCAATATTTGTATTCCCTTAAATGTGCATGTGGGCACTGCTGTTAAGGAGGCTATTTGCATTTGTCCTATTTCCCAAAAATGCGTTCCTTATTCTGATTTCAGCCCAGTCATTCATTCCTCAATCCAAGACTTGGCAGGGTCGTTGGTCTTGTGTTACAGGTAGCCTGTCCCCTTGGTCTTCCTCCCATTGCCATAATCAGCAGTTAAAAACAGCTCTGGCAAGGTTATGTATCGGTCATACATGCTTAACACTCGAGCACTCAATGGAACACCACCATGCTTCTTCTTATCCCAAGTGCAAAGTCCCTCTTACAGCCATGCATATTCTTTTAGAATGTCCTGATTTTCAGGATGATCATGTGTCTTGCTTCCCATTTGTCCCTCGATAGAATCCTTGGTGAATCTAATACCTGTGATATCGCTCATCTTATGGGCTTTTGTTGTCATATTGGCATCTTAGTGATATTTAGTGCCTTTTGAATCTCCTACCATCTTGATGGTGCTACATAGTCTTCCCAGCTTGGTGCCTTCTTTTGATACTGAAATTATCATGAAACTAAAATTAATTACTGCAAATTTAGCTTTCTAACAATTGCTATAGATGATTCATCATATCACATACTTATATAGTAACAAATTTATTGCACAATATTCTAATGGTCTCATTTTCTCTCCTAAAAAACAACAACACTAGTTTAAAATAGAACTTCTGGGGAGAGCCCAATCGGCTCCTCGGAGTTAACCGGGCTGATATGTATGTATTAAACCGTGGCATCAATTGATGGAGTTCTTACCTACCGGGGACCAGAGCCAGAACCTGGCCCTCCCCTCTAGAGAGGCTAGGGAAGCAATGGTCTATGGTAACCCCCATGTAATTGGAAGCATTCCATATCTGCCATCGACTAGGGTTGGCACCCAGAAAGGTAGGCATCATAAAACAAACCCCAACATGGTAAAAAAAAAAAAAAAATTATTACCACCCTAAGACCGAACAGAGACAAAAACTCCACAATTCTAAAACAAGCAAAGAAGCAAACATCACACCCCATCATCGTGTCGACTGTCCGCGCAGCTCCCTCGCCCACAGGAGAGGAAAAGGGGAGCTCCGGACCTCCCGTGCTGGCAGCCCCACCATTCAGTTTCCGGCGGTCGTCAACTCTGGCCTCTCAATCAGTGCAACTTTGTGCCTTGTTGTGTAATTCTGCAGTGGTGTGTGCAGGCCAGGAGTAATTGATCAGTACTGGGGCTGCAAGCACTTAGGGCTTCCTTCCCTAAGTGCCCTGTAAGTACTGCCCTTGCGTTCTGGGGTTCCCTTCCACAGTGCGTTCAGGAACCACATGTCCGTAGTGTTCTTTTGCTGCATTGCCCGCCCTTGCGGTTAGCTTGGGTTCTCATTCCTCTTGTTTGGCCTTGGGGTAGGAAGTGGTGTCGTTGCTGGTAGGGGCACAAGGTACTATGCAGCTAGTCTCCCATTATATACAGCAACCAGTTCTGTTCCTCCTGGAGACGTGCTTTCACGTTTTTTTTTTTTTTTTTTTTTTTTTGCCTAGTGGGAGTCTGCTCCTTTGGTTCTGGTCCACCTTCTGGTATATTGGTTGTTCTCCACTAGGCCCCCCATGCTTCTACACATCACAGGGGTTCAGTTTTTAGCAGTTCTCTTGTTAGGTTGGGCCCAACTGGTTACCAGTACATTTCCTAGGCTTCCCTTAGCAGTCAGCCTAAGGGGCCCTGGAAAACCCATTGGGGCTCATTGTTTCCAGTCCCGAAATGGGACTGTGCAGCTCTGAGGTTCATTCTGGACTTGTCCCGTCTGAACCCCTGGGTTTATTGCCCGTCCTTTTGTATGACCACTCTGCCTCAGGTCCGGCTTCTCTTTAAGCCAGGTGCCTGGATGGTGTCTCTGAACCTCCAGGACGTGTATTGCCACATTCTGATTCCACCGAGGTTCAGGGACTGGTTAGGTTTTAAGGTAGGGTGTCAAGCTTCCTGCTTTCCGTTGCCTTCCATTTAGTGTGAATCTGGCACTTCTCATATTCACGCACCTTACCCGGGTTGTGGTGACCCGTCTGCATCTGTTAGGGGTTCAGGTTCTGGCCTACCTCAACGACTGGCTGATGTAGGCTCCCAGTCGGTCTGCATGTCTGCTCGCCAGGAGAGAGGTTCTTTCCCAGCTTGCCGGGAAAGATCCTTAAAATTAGCCTGCTTAACCCTTAAAGTGCGCATCACGTCATATGACGTGTTAGACGTTGTACCAGTCAACTGCGCTTCACGTCATATGACGTATATGGTTACCGCACACAATTTGAATGTCCCGCGGTGTAGCTGGGGTTCCCATACACTGCCCAGGGGCTATAGTAAACAGCGGCCATTTTGAAATAAATTTCCGCTCACGAACTAAAGGCGTGGGAGGCCTCAGTTTAGCAAGAGTCACCATGGCGAGCGCACGGTCAAACGCCTCTCGGGCACGCACCACTCAATCCCTCACCCCAGAGCAAATAGCCCACGAATTATTCTCTGAAGGTGAAGAAAGTGTGTTTGATGATTCAGACAACGATGAGGATTATACACAGTTGTCGGGTGATAGTAGCAGCAGCAGTGAGAGTGACAATGACCGCCATGCCATGGCGAGGCCTCTACGCTCACCCATGCCTCCTCGGCCAGTTTCTACCCCAATTCTACCACGACCTCACAGTTCCTGTGGATATTTACTGTTTAAGGGTGACAAGTCAGAGGGAGGTGACTCCTTTTCTGGGTTTAGTGACTTAGATCATAGTTTTATTGAGCCTGTGGCTGGTACCAGTGGTGTAACTGGGCGAGAAATTGTCGCGTCAGCAGCATCTCGCCCAGCCAAGCGCCACCGCCTAGCACCACATGAGGGACCAAGACCCTCGTGTTCACGTGCATCCACCTCACGTGCACCTACCTCACGTGCACCCACCTCACGTGCATCCACCTCACCTGCATCCACCTCACCTGCATCCACCTCACGTGCACGTAGCCGCCGTGCTTCTCGCAGACGGTATTCAACTCCTGGTCGCCGGTATGCATCGCTTCCTCGCCGTCTTTCCTCTGCATCTCGCAGGACGCCTGGTGTACTTGTGTGGAGTGATGGTGACGATTTTATTCCTAATATTCCTCACTTTGATGATAAAGATGTAGGGATTACAAACCTTTTCCCTAATCAAAGTGAGGACATGGCTGAGATGGAATATTTTACAGCATTCTATGATGAACCACTCATGGAATATATTGTACACCAAACGAACCTGCATGCTGCTTACCTGATTGAGAGGCAAATCACAGAATTTTTACGACTGCAGCGTTGGAAAAATACCACAGTTGCGGAAATGTATGTGTTTTTGGCACTCTGTTGATGAAGCACTGTCACAAACATGCAATAAGTGACTATTGGAGCAAGGACCATACAATACCAACACCTTTATTCGAGAAATATATGTCACGAGACAGGTTTCAGATACTCCTCAGGTGTCTACATTTTGGAAGTGTTCAGGACCAAACAGATGATGATAGACTGTGGCGAGTGAGGCACTACATGAACGATGTTATTGGAAAATTCAGAGATTTTTACGTACCAGCACAGAAGCTGGTGGTTGATGAATCTCTCGTACTTTTCAAGGGACGTGTTCCATTCAAGCAGTACATTCCCTCAAAACGAAACCGATTTGGCCTGAAATTTTTTGTTCTTTGTGATTGTGAGACAGGATACGTGTTACACATGATTCTGTACTCGGCTAGTGATGTAGACATTCCCAGTAACGACGAACATGGATTCTCGGGGAGTGTAGTGAAGTCCATCATGGTTCCATGGATGAACAAGAGACACATTTTATGCACGGATAATTACTATACAAGTCCCTTGCTAGCTCGGTTCTTGCTAGAAAATAGAACCGGATTGGTTGGTACAGTAAAGCCACAATGAAGGGAAATGCCTGTGTTTGACAACGACATTGCAGTTGGTGAATGTCAGAGAAGGAAAAGTGATAACATTCTGTCAGTTCGGTAGAAAGACAAAAGAGGTGAACTTATTGACAACAATTCATGATGGAACAATGGTGAACAGTGGGAAAGTGAACCATAAAACAAACGCACCACTGTATAAGCCAGACTGTGTTTTAGACTATAATTTTTTAATTTTTTTAAATTTTGCCCCGAGGGGCGAGTTTATTGGGCAGCACCACTCATCTTGTGAGTGGACACACTGCCATAGCAGCATGTACAACACTCCCCAATAGGAAGAAAACCCGCTGGGTTGTTCATCCTGTCACTTGTACCCAGACACAGCTGGGACTTGCTTAACACTTTCGCGCTTTCCAGTAGAAGTGAGTCGGCACCAATATTTTAAGCACACAGCACTCGTGCCCCTCGGGGGCGTCACGAGCAAAAATATTTGTATAAAATCCATTTATTATCCGATCAACTTGGGAATAGTATACAAATGTTTGCCATGAAATTTACGTTTTCTCTAATAGCCGAACAGCTTATAAAAGAAAACGGCGTGGCAGTGAATCATCGTGGTAAAACAATTGTATTATTGACACGACGAGTGTAATCGACGTAGTTTTTATATATGTTGCCGGTCGAACGCATCCTTATGTGACCTTTAATACTTATGTTCTTATAGAACATTCTATTGCGAGCACATTGGTACAAAAATGAAATACATACATCGACAAATAATGTCAGGACAGTGAATTGAATATACACTTTTCAAAGCGAGTTTCGCCGATATGCTGCCGCGGGTAACACTTCGGCCACTTCCCACACTGTTTTGGGTGGGCTACGACATTGAATCTATATTTATATGCATATGTCCGTGTAGAGAATTTTATTGCGATTCCAATGATACCACAATTAGCGATGTAGGACAACTGTAGGCTTCGCAACTATTAAGAGAGTGGAAACATTTTGTTGCTGTTTGGCGCTCTTGGCGAGTGATCTGAATAGTTTTTTATTTGGTGTTGATAGTCCTTATGCTTGGGCGGCATTTTATAGGTATGCTCTTATAGACAATTTCATTGCGAACACAGTGATACCAAATTTAAATACGTGCGCCTTCAATTATTGTCAGGACAGTAAAAAGAGTGTACACTTTTTCGGTCTTACCGCGTAGGCGCGCGGAGCGCCGAAAGCATCTAGGGTATTATTTTTTTTTAAGCGCCAAGAGTGCGAAAGTGTTAACTGTCTCAAGTGAACAGCTCCTCAAACAAGAAGATTAACATCAATCAACCCTTAAAAGCTTACGTTATCTTGCGGATGCAAAATGGGGAAATCTTTTAAGAACAGTATCAATATTTGACAAATAGTGTTTTCCTAACTCAAACAATGTGGGGTTTATTATTCTACACATATTTCTAATGTCTCTCAGGTGTTCACATTCACATAGATAGTGGTCAAGGCGGTGTCCGTCACTCTCCCCACAGATTCTGCAACTTCGCTGATCAACTGTTGTTTCCATTCCATACCTTCAAGAAAATGGCCACTGCCTTTTGAACAAAAGGCGGTGGAGTTTCTGATGGGGAAGGAAGAGACAATTGCGCATCGCGTTCCGCAAGGCGCGGTGCGGCCAGCCTGGGTGGCATAAAAAGCGCGGGAAGTCAGGTCTCGCTCTCACTCCCTCTCCCGACCCGGTCCACGATCCACAAAGTGCCCACTCTCCTCCCCCTTTCTGCTGGCTGCCAGTTTTCCCGGTTCTGACTACGCCAGTCGTTGTTCCAAACGTCTTTCCTCACGTTTCACTGGGGATGGGTGGGGGGGTGCAGCGCCCGTCCCCAAGTGTTCCGCTATAATATCAACATGCGGTTGATTGGTTAATCAGACATGATGATTGGCACTGCAGAGTGTGTGCGGAAAACATGTAGGTGGACGAAAAAGGTGTTCTTCCATCTTGTGGACATGAGCATGCTGAACTGTTTCAACATGTACCTTGTGAGAACTGGACGTAAGCCCACTTTCCGTGACTTTGTATTTGATGCTGCAATACAGTTATTAGGAAAGTTTGCAAAAGATGTCCCAGGGATTCAGCGGCCCATCATAAACCCACTGTTGCAGCATGCTGGTACTCCACGCCTCGCTCACACTGAAGGCTTCCTATTCCTAGCACACAGACTCAAGTATTTGCCACCAGCTGGGAAGCGTGCAATAGCCCAACGTGATTGCTTGGTGTGTAAAACAACGACACGTAGAGACCAGAAACGGAAGCTTGTGCAAACATGGTGTGAAACGTGTGGTATCCCATTATGTGCTATCGACTGCTTCAATGACTACCACAGTCTAGAAAACTTCTAAGTGTGCTTCAAAGTGTGTATAGCGTGTGCGTGTGTGTAAATATCTAAACATATAAGCAGATAGCGTGTCCGTGTGTGTAAATATCTATAAATATAAGCAGAACATACAATATAACAGACTGTAATGACATATTATATTGCCGTAATTGAAAACATATGTGTGCGCCTGTGTATACTCAAATATGCAACAATTATTGATATAAAATATGTTCAAACATTATATGAAACACAATTAGTAAAAAAAATTGGATAAAATGCGCCTAGACATTGTAAATAAATAGCGCGAAAATATATTTGTGGCAACTCTGGCTGTTTGAGGACCGTGCCCAATGCCTCTGGGGCGTGTACTGCATGAGCGAATATGCAGATTGTGACGTCATCGCTGATCTTCTCGGCTCTATTGCAACAAAAGTAAAATATAATTTTTTTTTTTATTTTTCCTGTGATCAGTGAACACAACTTAACACTTTCGCGCTTTAGATTAGAGATAACTCGTCGCCGTTTTCTCTTACGATTCCGCATAAGAGCCGAGTTTTCTCGTCCATCGAAAAAATATTTCTATAAATTCCATTTTTTAACCGAAATGGATGGGGATACTTTTGTTTTGTAGGGAATTTATTTGCGAATGTTTTGGTACCAGAATGAATATTACATCACATAAACTTCTATGAGTAAAAAAAAAAATACACAAAGTATGTTTGGGGGTGTGGCGAGCGTGTGGCAGTGGGTTCCCTTTAGCCGTTGATATATCCAACACGTGGGAAATATTTGTATGTGTTATGTATATGTCTGTGTAGGGAATTTTACTGCGATCACTGTCATACAAATTATAAAATGTTTCAACAAGTATAAACATGACAAACATCAAACGAACGAAAACAATGCGTTCGTTTCTGCCGCGAACGCATACTGAGCGACGTGGTTCTATATTTGGCGCTTCTCTTACACATGCTTTGTACAAATGTTATACAGTTCATCTTATAGAAAATTTTATTGCGAACACATTGGTATAAAAAAGAAATACGTACATAGAAAAGTAGGGTCAGGAAACGTATAAATTTTCCAAGCATGATTTCCCCCGTGTTTTCGCCAGTGCGCTCGCGGCTAACTACTCTCCACTTCACACACTCTTGCAGGTGGGCAATTACCTATATTAAACATCCATATGCATATGTCCGTGTAGAGAATGTTATTGCGATTCCAATGATACCAAAATCAGCGATGTAGGACAACTGTAGGCTTCGCAACCATTAAGAGAGTGGAAACATTTTGTTGCTGTTTGGCGCTCTCGGCGAGTGATCTGCATAGTTTTTTATTTGGTGTTGATACTCCTTATGCTTGGGCGGCATTTTATATGCTCTTATAGACAATTTCATTGCGAACACAGTGATACCAAATTTAAATACGTGCACCTTCAATTATTGTCAGGACAGTCAAAAGAGTGTACACTTTTCGGTCTTACCGCGTAGGCGCGCGAAGTGCCGAAAGCATCTGGGGTATTGTTTTTTTTTGAGCGCCGAGAGCGCATAAGTGTTAACAGATTAGCAAAAAAAAAAAAATTTTTTTTTTTTTTAAAATGACATGCACCTGTGGGGATGAAAGGATATTATACCCAGAGCATGTTAAGGGTTAAAAAAAAGTTCTTTAATCCTTAATCCTTAATTTTAAGGGTTCGGGTTCCTGGTGAATTGGAGGAAGTCTCATCTGGTCCCGTCTCAGGTTCAGACTTGGCTGGGTGTTGTGTGGAACTCTCGAACTGCTTCCTTGTCTCTCCCTCCAGAAGCATTGCTGTTGCTGCAGTCCTGCCTTAAGCTGTTCTGAAGGCTCCCAGGTCACTCAGCGGATGCTCGAGTAGCTGTGCGGGAGTCTGAAGTTCGCCGTGCAAGTTTACCCGCCGGGTCGGGTTTGGTTTTGGAGCCTGTCTAATTCCTTCGAAGCCGTCTTCTGCCGCTCTCACGTTCGCTGAGTTCGGTCTCTTTGGGTTTTTCAGGGTTCAGTACCATGGTGCTTACCGGAGCCCTCACTTGATGTGTTCACGGATGCTTTATCTCGCGACTGGGGCTCTGTGACCAGTGTTCACCAGGTCGGCCAGGGTCGGTGGGCTCCGTCCTTCCATCGGTCTTACAGCACAGTGCGGGAGTTCGTGGCTGTTTGGCTGGTGCTTCAGAGGGGTCGGGTCACTCAGGGGTTCGACCATCCAGATCCCTTCGGACTGCACTCTGGTGGTTCATTGCCTAGACCGGGTTGGGGTTCTCTTCAGTCCTTGGCTCTTTGGGGCTGGTCACATCGAGTGATTCATCTGCTGGATTCTCCGAGTTTGGCTCTCAGTGCAGTTCATGTTCGGGGGGTGTCCATCATTCTGGCAGATGGCCTATCTCGGTTCATTCCCGTGTCCACAGAATGGACGGTTGACACCAGCTCCTTCAGTTGACTCTGCGAAACTTACAGACTCCCGGACTTGGACCTCTTGTTCTCTTGTGTGTTGTTTCACCTCTGGCCTGCTCATGCGCAGGCTGAGCCATCCTGGTCTTTGGACTGGGTGCTCTCTTCTCTCTTCTCATAGGTTGGTGGTGACCCCTTTGGATCAGGATTGTTTCTCTAAAGCTCTTCCTGTTGGCATTGGCCTCTGGGGGTCAGGTCAGGGAGCTTCATGCTTACTTCCAGTGCAGGGATTTCTGCTCTTTTGGTCCTGGTGGCAGGTTTGTTCGGGTTCTCTCTTTCTGGCGAAGAACGAGTCGGCGGCTTTCCGGAGGGGCCCTTGGATTGGTCAGGCCGGGGGTGTATAATGTGCTGTGTCCATTTGCGGCTCTTTGCTATTACTTGCGCGCCACGGCCTCTGTAGCTGGGGATGGGCTTTGGGTTGACCGATTAGGTTTGATCTCTTGTTCCAGGGCTCAGATCTTCCAGGTCATCCTCAGGGTTATTCGGTGTAGCCAGCCTGCAGTTTATCCTCGAGCCCATGATGTTCATAACTGTCCTGCTTTGGCTGCCTTCTTTGGCAACATGTCTTGGGCTGACATTTGGGCACGAGGATTTTGGAGGTCGAGCAGGGTTTTGGCCGCCCATTATCTAGTCAACGTTCCTGGCCCCTAGTTTGCGCTTCAGGTTGCAGGCAACAGCCAGTTGTCTCGACTTTGAGTTGAGGAGCGAGTAGTGGCTGCCTCCCGGATAAATCCCTCTTTTAATTTTTCTTTGATTAGGTAGCTCTGGGAAACCGAAGGGACTCCCCACAGAAAACCAGCATTGAATATAATGAACGCCATTTTCTGGTTGAGCCCCGGAGGCTTCCGGCACCCTTCCTCCCTCCAGTTGGCAGTTTTTTGCATACTTTTTGATGCTCAGCCTTCAGAACTAAATAATGGGGATGCCAGCGCAAGAGATCCGGGACCTCCACCCCCATTTCCCCTCCCGTGGCAGGGGAGCTGCACAGTCAGGCAATGCGTTGACGGGGTGTGATGGTTGCTTGTTTTAGAATTGGGAGCTGTTTTCTCTGTTTGGTCTTAGGGTGGAAATAATTTTTTGTTTACCATGTGCAGTTTGTTTTGTGATGCCTAACTTTCTGGGTGCCAACCCCCAGTCGATGGCAGAAATGGAATGCTTCCAATTATATGGGGGGGGGAGGGTTTCCATAGGCCATTGCTTCCCTAGCCTCTCTAGAGGGGGCCAGGTTCTGCCATGTGATCCCCGGTAGGCAAGTACTCTATCGACTGATGCCACGGTCTAATACATACATATCAGCCCGGTTAGCTCCAGGGAGCCTCCTGGGCTCACCCAGAAAATGGCATTTCATTACATTCAATGCTGGTTTTATAGAATCTGCTTCCTACTACAGTTCATTTTCTCTACACTGGTAATTCATTGACACACTACATTTTAAGAAAAAAATTGAGGCTGTAATAGTGTTAGTACTGTACCAAATATAAATTTATTTTGTATTGTAATATAATTTGAGTATCTTTAAAATGCAACATCCTTAAAATGGGAAACTCGGTTCTGAACCCCCACAAATCAACATGCATAATATACAATTAAGTATTGAAAATAATAAAACTTTGTATTTTTATTTTTGTTTATTTACCTTGAATGATAGTTGCCCTGCTTGTCTGAGTGAAGAGGTCTGGTATATAGCAACAGTGGTCTGGTTGTGCAACAGTGAATATTTATCATTGAATATGTTACACATATTATGGGGCCCAAAAGAATTGTTCATAATGTTTGTCACCCTTTTGCATGAACTTTTTATTTTTCATAAAACTTTTTCTTGAAGGTTATCATTAACCTTTGATCTCTCAATATTATCTTAATTATCTTTGTGGTGTAATGATATTGAGCCCTAGTGCTACATCTGATCTGAGCTCATTAGCCATCTCTGGGACACCCCACAACATTACAAAGGTTGTGCTAAAAGATGGGCCTGGTTAGAAAGATCACATTAGACATTTCTCTTCGTTTATTTCTTCTAGGAGGGACAATCTCTCTCCTCATGTCCAAACAGGAGGAGAGTGTGTGTTTCACTCATCACTACTACATTGCTTCAATATTCGAACAAGATTTAACACCTAACAATTGTAACAACCAATATAGCAAGTTGTAACAATGTTCTAATACGTTATAACAAGATGTAACAACTTTATTACAAGTTGTAACAAAGGAAATCATAGGGACCATTACATTGTGTGTTTGCAAGGGATGGTCATGGTGACCATTTGTACTTCCCCCATGGTGCAGTGGTTACTAAAACACTCACCCCACGCCTCGCGAGCGATTTGGCTTGGGTTCTTATCCTGGCCGGGGAGGATTGATTATGCGCCAATCCTTAACTGTATGCCTCTGTTCACCCATCAGTAAATGGATACCTGTTGTTAAACAATTTGGCGGATCGTATTCCAGGGAAAATTAGGATTAAGGACCTGCCCGAAATGCTATGCGTGCTAGTGGCTTTACAAAAATGTAAAAACTCTTGAATATATAAATAAAAATGTTAGTGTAGATGTCCTGGTTCATATATAGCAACCATAAATCATACGCCTGGTTTACCATACACCCGGTCCAACTAATTACCCATAGCTTCCTAGTACAGTATTATGCAAGTAATGAAGAATTATGATATATTTACTCACTATAATGATGGTGCTAAATGTAGAACATGAAAAACAATTTGTACTCAGAAATATCATTTTATAATGAAATTTGATGAAACTAAGTGGCAGTTGACTCCATAGAAAGGCGACGATTCAAGCGACAATGTTGTGGTGCGACTTATCCACATATATTGTTGCCTGGAGGTTATATTAGGTTAGGCACGGTACAGGAGGCCGATATTCCAGCAAACACACTCCAGGCAACAATATATCTTGGATAAGTCACTTGGATTATTCCTTTGTTGATGTGACAATGTACATTGAATTTTGTAACAAGCTCATCAAGACTATAACTTGTTTAGCTAAGTGAATTTTGGGATTTAGTCCCTGAGCCCATTATATGCCTCTAACCCTTTCCACTACTGCCCACAGGATGGGTATGGGGTGCATAATAAAATAACTACATTAACTAGATGTGTATATATACATAGGATACATGAACAGAGGAATATACATGGGTAAGAAAAGTGCTTGAGCGAAGATGTAGGTTAAGACCCAATATTAAGTGTTAAAAATAACTTACATTGGGTCTTACATACCCAATGTAAGTGTATTAAAACCAATTTCTTAGATGAAACCTACATCCTTTCTGAAGGTGCTGCTGACAATGTTCTAAACATGACTCGATGAAGATTTAGTCACCCAAGAGGTGGCACGGGCATGAATAACCCATAAGAGGTAGAAACAAGACTCTAGGAGCTTGCATTTATATATTTGGCAATGACTCATGTGTCCTTCATTAGATGTTTTTATGACTAAGCTCCCAGGGACTCGCCAAGAAATGTCGCAGTTCCAGGTAATTGCTTGATTGTCCTGGATCCAGATTCACGAAGCAGTTACGCAAGTACTTACGATGTGTATATCTTTCCTCAATGTTTGACGTCTTTGGTTACATTTATTAAACAGTTTACAAGCATGGAGACTTCCCAATTAACTGTTGTTATTGTTATAAACAGCCTCCTGGTGCTTTGCTTCGGAGATCATTAACTGTTTAATAATTGTAAACAAAGCCGCCAAACACTGAGAAAAAGATGTACAGGTTCGTAAGTGCGTGTGTAACTACTTCGTGAATCTGGCCCCCGGTTGCTAAGAACTGTGGGCAGGAGTCTGCAGAAACATTGTTCCCACTCTGAACACCAGTCCCTGTTCAGAGTGTCTGTGCTTATATAAATACTGTATGAGCTCGATTATCCAGACTATATGGGAAGGACTTCCCCCCCCCCCCCATCTGAATAAGACCGACGTCTGGATTAGCAGACTTTTTACCAGGGAAGTACAAAATTAACATTCACAATATTTTTGCACCACAACCAACATAACTTGAATTTCTACACACACTATAATTAGTGTGTGTGGCTGAGTAGGTGGTTAGCTGCCTGGCTGGTAGGTAGGCAGACAGGTGGGTGAGTGGGCAGGCTGGATGGGTGGATTGCAGGCAGATGTGCTTGATGGTTGGCAGGTGAGTGGGTGGATAGGCAGGCAGTCAGGCGGGTGGGTGACACTCCCTACCCATACCTCCATACTCCCACACCCTACCTTTGCCCTCCCCTCCACCCATCACTCACTCAACCCATGTCATCACCCTTCCCTACCCATGTCATGCTACCCCTCCCAGCTCTTTTGGGAAGACAGGCTGTTAGGATGGTGACAGACTAGACAGACTGCCAGGATGCTGACTGGCAAGACAGGCTGTCAAGCTGCACAAAGTCTATGCCACAGACTGCCAGACAAGACAACACTGGACAGACTGACAGATGATCACACACCTTCTTTTACACCCAACTCGCCCCACAAGTGTCAACCCTTGATGTATGATGACATAACATAATATGTGCCTGAAGTCCTGTTAAAACCCATTTATTTTCTTGTATATATTTAAATGAATAAATAGCCAACCAAATACTGTACTGTTCAAATATTATGTTGGGTATTTAACGTTCGTAACTAGCTCTCCACGGCAAAAATAAAAATAATGTATGATTAAACAACAACTGCACCACCTCTGACCCTCCTACCCTACTGAGACCCCACCCTCCCCAACTGCCACCCACCCCTTGCTAGGGTTAACGTGAGAGTCACCTCTGTTACACACTCCTCGATACATGCCATTCCCAGCGGCAGCACACACTACACCAATAAATGTAGACACCTACATACAGATACCCACACAACATTCAGAGACCCATCACACTCATTCCTGACACTCATTACACCCACAATCACTCCTGACAACCACACCCACTCCTGACACTCACCACACACTACAAAATTCTCAGGGGAATTGACAGGGTGGACAAAGGCAAACTCTTCAGCACGGGTGGGACACGAACAAGGGGACACAGGTGGAAACTTAGTACCCAGATGAGCCACAGAGACGTTAGAAAGAATTTTTTCAGTGTCAGAGTAGTTAATAAATGGAATGCACTAGGAAGTGATGTGGTGGAGGCTGACTCCATACACAGTTTCAAATGTAGATATGATAGAGCCCAGTAGGCTCAGGAATCTGTACATCAGTTGATTGACAGTTGAGAGGCGGGACCAAAGAGCCAAAGCTCAACCCCCGCAAGCACAATTAGGTGAGTACACTCATTCCCACTCCTGACACCTACATCCATTCCTGACACCCACCACACCTACACCCCCCTCCTGACACCCACCACCACTCCAGCCTCCCTGCTTGCTTGCCTGAACCTGCCTGACTCCCTCCATCCCTTGTGGTGGTTTACAAAGAGTGTTAGGCCGGGCGTTTCACTTAAACAGTTTATCTTTCAGTGGTTAAGGTTCACTTTTTATATTCGGCAGCAAGTCGACCCTTGGGTTTGGAGAGACGTATACGCCAGCATATGTGGTAAACTCTCTGCCTGTCTATTTGTATCTGAACAAACCTCCGATCATCCAGATTCTATAGATATTCATCTGAATATGGACATAAAACAATCCAGATACGATTTTGTCCGGATGACCTGGTTATCCAGGATCCGAATATTCGAGCTCATACAGTATACGCCACATACATATTTTATACGACAGATTTAATTTTTACCTTTAGTTCTTTATTGTTCACTTACATACTAAACGGAACTTGCAACATCTACACTCGAGGAAGGTTGATGGTTTGAGACTTCTAGTGCCCAGGTGAATGAAATGTTATTTATAAAGTTAATGTGGTTGATAATTGTAATACAATATATTGTAACTAAACATTTTCAGTGATTATTTTATTTACACCAAATGAATAAAAGCATTTATCCTGAAATACACATTTAATCTTATGAATGGAAAACTTGAATATGTATAATAAATCAAGGCCACCTAGCCAAAGCTGTCCAAAGATCGGTATTACAAGGAATAATTAGTGATCACTTTGTCATATTAAGTACATACAATACCGTGGCCTTGATTTATTATATACAGTATAGTCAAGTTTTCCATTCATAAGATTAAATGTGTATTTCAGGGTAAATGCTTTTATTCATTTGGTGTAAATAAAAGAATCATTGTGAAAATGTTTCACAATGATTCTTGCTTGTTGAACTACTTTACACTTCACTCGGGTGAGGGGTAAAGTACTGTAACCCCGCGATTATCCGGGATTCAAACATCCGGAAAACGCCCTTATACGGCCAAAATCGCGATCGGATAAAGTTATCACAATATCCGGCCAAAATAGCCACAGGGACCGGATTAAAGCAGGTTTAGTCGGATAAAATGTTGGGGCCCGGTTAATTTTCTGCAGAAATTACACTATCCGGTCAGTCGCCTGGATAATCGTGCCTTTGTCCGTATATGAAAACATGAGGCGGGCCATACGGTATTAATCCCGTCTGCCCGAGACTCGAGGCGCATGGTGTAGGTGGGGGTGGGGTGGGTGGGTGGTGTCGGGAGAGAGGGGAGCGTTGGGAGGGACCACCTGGGGGGATGGGGAGTGGCCTATACACTACAGTACAGTAATTACTATCAATTTTAGAACAATTCATCATAGCCAAAATCAAAAGTAATACTAGTAATAATGTACAAGAATGTAACAACTCTTGTATATATCTCAAAAAAAAAAAAAAAAAAAATTATGTAATAAAAAATTCCATACAAGTTTCCTAAAAACAATTTGCACAGGCTGAAGTTTCCTTCAAAAATATATATTTTTTTTTCCTCCTGGCGGCCTACGTAACGTGCCTCCTCCCTGCCCCGACTGGACCCATCCAGGCCTGGTCAAGCCATGTGCTCTCTAACCTCGTGTTACACCACAGTGCCACGCCATTAGTGAAATATTTTTTTAAATAACTTTTTTATTTTCATAGTAACTTTGAACATTTTTGGCCAAGACTATGTCTGGTAGCAGCATGAATCGTTCTGGAGGTGGTAAGAGGAAGAAGGTTGTCCTAACACTTAAGGACAAGCTACGTGTTATACAACTTTGTGAACATGGCCGGTCGACCTCAAGTGTTGCCAAGGAATTTAATATAGGCACTAGTACTGTTTCTGATATAAGGAAACAAAAAGAGAAACTTATGCAATTCATTTCAACCTGTGAAAGTGAAGGTGCAAGCACTAGCAGAGGTTGTGGTAGAAAAACTATGAAAACTTCGACGCATGTGCAGTTGGATGAGGCTGTGTACAAGTGGTTTGCTCAGCACCGCACAGCTGGCGTGACAATTCGCGGCCCAGAAATACAAAATGCTGCAAGCAGATTTGCTGAAAGCCTTGGAATAAAGAATTTCGAAGCGAGTGAAGGGTGGGTTGCAAGGTTCAAGGGTAGGCACAATATTGTGAAGAGGAAAATTGTCGGTGAAAAACTGAGTGCAGATGAAAGCAGTGTAGAACCATTTAAACATAAACTATGAGAATATATTGTGGCAAATAATATTTATTCGTATCAAATTTATAATGCAAATGAAACTGGGTTGTATTGGAGGAGTTTACCAGAAAAAAACTCTAGCAATGAGGAGTGAGGGTTGTGTGCCAGGACGTAAGGTTTGCAAGGACAGGCTCTCAGCCATGATGTGTGCGAATGCCGACGGCACAGACAGAATCACGTGTGCAATTGTTGGCAAATCTAAGAAACCAAGAGCCTTGCTACATTGCATGGACAGACTGCCAGTGAAATATTATAACTCAAAAAATGCATGGTTTACACAGGAGATCTTTCTTTCCTGGTTTCATGACGTGTTCTGCAGGGAAGTTCGTGCCTATCAAATTAAGAAACTCAAAATAAGGCCAAGCGAAGTTCGGGCTTTACTGTTGCTTGATAATGCGCCTGCCCACCCCAGAATTGACACGTTAACCTCACATGATGGCAAGATAACGTGTATGGCACTTCCTCCTAACACAACCTCTCTCATTCAGCCTATGGATCAGGGAGTTATCTGTGCTACGAAGAGGTTGTACACCAAAAAAATGCTAAACAAAGTTTTGGTGGTTTTGCCTCTTCCGGAAGATATTGAACTCGGTGTGGATAACAGGGCTAAAAAAAACCTTCAGAATTTGAAGAACTATACAATCAAGGAAGCCATCTATAACTGGGCCAAGGTGTGGAGTGAATTAAAAGAATCGATTTTGAAAAATTCCTGGAAAAAACTCCTCACGTCTACGGTCAGAAATGAGGAGGATGAAGAAATGGATTTTGAAGGATTTACAGATGAAATCCATGGAATGTTTAGAAATGCCGGCAAAAACTTAGAAAGACAGGATGTGGTTGATTGGTTTGAACAAGATGCCAATGATCCAGGATATGGTGTGATGAGTGAAGACGACATTCTACAGTCTGTTACTGGTGAGGTGGACGAAGAGGATGAAGAACCAACACCAATGACCACGAAATACAGTGTACTCATGACGTATGTTGACGGATTAATAAATTTTTCATCAAATTGTGCTCATCCAGAGGTTGGAAACATGTATCCGTACCTTAGGCGAACAAAAGAGCTGATCATACAACTGGCCAGTGAACACAGGAGGCAAGCAACACTTGATTCATATATGGTACGAAAATCAAACCAAGCGCCTTCAACAAGTGAGGCGGCACGCGCAACCCAAGCGCCTCCAACAAGTGAGGCGGCACGCGCAACCCAAGCGCCTTCAACAAGTGAGGCGGCACGCGCAACCCAAGCGCCTTCAACAAGTGAGGCGGCACACGCAACCCAAGTGCCTTCAACCAGTGAGGCATCCTCAGCAGACAGTGAGAACTAACTTTGCCTAATGAACTGTACAGTAATTTTAAGTGTTAATTTTAGTGTTGTGTTACTATAAGTTATGTAAATTGTCAAGAATTTTTAACTTCAAGATGTGTCATCAATCAAGACGAACAACAAAAAGGTAAGTTGAGGTTTCTAGTTGAATATTTTATAATTATATGTGGCATGTCAATTCAAATTATGTTATTTGTAGTATAAAAATAGTTGAAATGGTTAGTTTTGGACTCGTAGGTGAAAAAGTACCATTATCCGAAAAACGTGCTAATCCGGCTGGGGGTCCTTCCCATATACAGTAGTCCGGATGATCGAGTGGAGACAGTAGTTCAATCCTTAACCTTCACCCAAGTGCCTGGGTGGTTTCACGTAAAACTTGGACTGGCTTCAGGAGGAGCCTCCAGATTTCCTGTGATTTCAGTAGAAATCCGGTTGTATTACTTATTTATAAGCCACTGTGGTACAGTGGTAGAGTATGCGGCTGGCAATGCCTTGGTCGCAGGTTCACAACGCCTCACAGCCTAAGTGGATTTTCTCATTGATATATATATCACGTTAGTGTGATTTTCTGTGTATTATCATCATCAATATTATTATTCTCAGGTTGGCCCTACTGACACAACACCAAATAAACGAAGCAAGGCCAACAGGGGCAGTGCCAGTTGAAAGATGTTGTCCCTTTGAAATCTTGGACATGAGTGAGCATCTTGGCCAATATCTGGGCCATCTCACAAAGATGTCACATCCCTGTACAACACTGATTGGTTCCCACAGGCAGCATTCTTCCTGGGTGTCATGGTAACCTGGTGTTCTGAGTTTCTCTAAGATTCTGCACAATCATCAACTAGGTGGGAAAATATATTTGCCCCCATCTGAGTCCTCAGCATATAATTGCCTCCAAACTCACAATCACATTTATACAAATACTATCTAAATTTTGTCTAAATCATGCTGGCACAAATGAATAAACAGCAAAACAGCTCTCAAACAGGTGGTGTCCTAGGCTAGGTTACCGGGAATCACGAAGCAAAGTATGCTATTTCAAGGGCTATTAATTAAGTAATATTATCTGTTAGTTTTACATTTTTAAGACATACAGCAAAGTAATCTTTATAGCCACAACTAGCTCCTGAAGGGGGAATTCAATTAATGTAAACTTGCTGACTACAAAATACAGAAAAGTTGAAACAGGAGGTACCTGACTCTCTTGCTTAAGAAGTTTTAGTGGTGGGTGGGTGTGGATGCCCCATCAATTGAGGAAGACATGCAAGTCTGGTTCTAGTTAGGTGGCAATGATCTCATAATTCATTGATTAATCAAGATTAAGCCACCCAAGAGGTGGCACGGGTATGAATAGCCCGTAATCATAATTCATGCTGCTATTTTTCTTATAATACTCTTTACATTGCATTTTTAACTAGGAAATAAAGAGTACTGAGTGAAATGCTAATCATCTTAACCCTTAAACCGCACAACACGTCATATGATGTGTTTAGTAACTGACACAAAATTGCACAACACATCATGTGACGTGTTGAAGTACTACGCAAGATTTAAACGGCCCGCGGATACACGGGGTTCACCTCACCTTCATCAGAGCTCTTGTAAACAGACACCATTTTTTTTTAAATCGTGGGACACATCCCCAGGTGTGAGGGCCTCAGTACTGAGTGAGTCACCAAGGCTGGCGCACGCAGCCTGAGCTCACAGCACTGCTATTCAGCTTGTGACCACAGCATTGCCTAAAAATGTCAAAATATAAATGTAAATGCTATTATTTAGCGATGATAGTATTACAGAAGACCCCCGACTGTGATAAAAATGACCAGGATACTGATAATAGCAGGATTGTTGTGAGAATTAGCATTGTAGTAGGAGGAGTAATCATGGTGAGGAGGGAGGTAGTGTTGTCTGCTGAATCTGTGTGATCACCTTTTACTGTCTGGACTCACTATACCAGCTTAGTTGTTCGCTATGGTGAATGAAACATGCAGATACTTATGTCTGTATATAGTGAATGAAACCAAAAACAGTATGGTGGGAGGAGAATGTTGGCGAGTCAGGTGAGGTGAGGGAGGGAGGGAGTGACAGCTTGTGGCGGGCTGCCACTGGCTGCCACTCAGCATACCAACTTAGTGGTTCATTATGGTGAACACGAATGTAGATACTTTTATATAACATGTGTATATAGTGTAATAACAGCAAAAGGAGTGTTGGGAGAAGCCATTTTTGTGAGGGAGGTGGCAACATCTGCATGATTTGTCATGCCGGGTAGGGGTGGCCACTATGCTCGTTGAGCACTATACCAGCTTAGATGAACAGTTATGGTGAACAGAACATGTAGATACAGACATTATATATACACCATTTGGTGTATATATAATGTCTGTATATAGTGAATAAAAGCAAAAACCGTATGGTGGGAGGAGGAGGATGTGGGTGAGTGAGGAGTCATTGAGGGAGGGAGTGGCAGCGAGAGGTTGACTGGCAGATGTGGTGGCCACACCTCGTCGCTTTTTGACTCGCAATATCAACTTAGTGGTACAATATCAACTTATCTGCAAAACATGCAGATACTTATATATATCCTGTGTATATAGTGTAATAACCGACAAAGTATTTGTTTATTGTTTTGTGAACACAATAATTGAATCAATAATATGCACACCAAAATTTTTAGTACAGCGATGATTCACACATTTTATTATATAAATATATCTTACTACACACTATTGAATAATATTACAGCAAAAAAATATGAAGAAAAATCAACCAAGAGACACTGAAATAATTAAGTAATTATATCTTTGTGGCCACTCCTGCCTGACAGCTGGGGCAGAGAAGACTGCCTCGGATGCATGCCAAGTCAATGCTTTTTTTTGTCAAACTTCCACACCCTATAGCGGCCAAAATATGCCGCTTACTATTTTTTTCATTATTTTTCCTGTGATCAGGGAACACAAATTAACAGGTTAAGAAGATTTTTTTTTTATGGGCCTGTGGGTGACAAAGGCCAATTAGCCCTTAGCAACAAATGGCTTAAGGTGCTAGGAAGTGGCAGGAATGTGAAAATTATGGTTGTTTTAACGTAGCAGGGATTCATTCTAGTAATACTGTATTTACCTCAAACTCCATACGACTACATTTAGCTTTATAACCACTGATCATTTAGTGACCATTTGGTGCTCATTAACTAATAATTTTGCAATAAAATGATTTCCTAAACATTACAAGAGCTGCTTTCTCATCAATGTTTTAATTCACTTTATTTCCTCATTAATTTCCCTAGTAACCTGAAATTATGACTCCAAAGTGTTTGGGTGACCTATTGATGAATTCTCTGAGGGTAAATAAAAGTGTTACATGAAGCACATTTGTGTATGTATTAAAAGAACACTCCTAGTTACAGTTATTTGGTAGAGAGAACAGTCAAGTAAGTTCTATATACTAATTAATGGCTCTAAAGAAAAGCCTATTACAGTTTATTCTGAATATAAATATTGAATTATTAATAAACAGCAGCTCTACATTATTCACATCCATCTAAACATGAAATTAAACTACCAATCAATACTGGCTACTTCTATATCTGGCTACACATAGGCCTATAGCCTATGATTATATGTCAACACTACAAGCACCATTTAAACAATATGATTTTTATTAAAAAGTAGATATCTTTGTAAATAAGTCTATAAATAATTAAGGGAATAGCAGGTCTAGCACAGACTAACTACCATATATGAAATGTTCTCTGGATAACACTTAAATTCTGGACACTGGCTAATAAATGTCTTCAAGATAACATTAACTCTGGAGTTGGCTTAAAGAAAGACATGCCAGACACCCGTAAATATAATTCTCGGCTTCACGAATAAAACCACCAGTCAGGCTAAAATAACTACAAACATTAGGTTAATACAAAATATCTAAGTCAGGTAAATAGGCCTAAAGACTTTATGTTAAATTATAGACAAAAGTTAGTAAGACTAATATTATAAAGTCATTTACATCAGTCATGAAGAAAGATTACACACACGTCACTTAAATATTTATTATTAATAATAGTACAAATTCATTAAAAAACCTGCATTGAATGTAATGAAACGCCATTTTCTGGGTGAGCCCCGGAGGCTTCCTAAAGCTATCATACTGAATAAGGGCCATAATACGTAGTGTCTTCAGCCGCGAAGTTCTTTTTGCCTACCGGGGACCACGAGCCAGAATCTGGTCCCCTCTGAGAGGCACAGTAGCAATGGCTCTTATTCACTTTACATTTAAAAGTTGTCATCCAGGATAAGCACCAAGAAAGGTAGGCATATCAAAATAGGCCACTATATGGTTTAAAAAACAAGATTGCAGCCCTCAAAATGTCAAAAGAACTCCCTAACTATACAACAAACAAACAAAACTTTGTCAAACCAGCCCCACCCCCACCCCTGCTAGTTAGCTTGACCACCTCCCCTCGCTGGGGGGGAGGGGGGAGCCGGCCCGACACCGGTCAATTCTAGTGATGAAAAAACACTGACCTGGAGGAGTGACAGTGAAGACACCCAAAAACTGGCGCTTCATTGCATTCAATGCTGGTTTTCTGAGGGGAGCCCTAGTGACTCCCTGAAGTTAACTACCCACAGATATGGACAAAAGGGGGAATGTACCAGGGCGGCAGAAGAACCGCGGGTATCAAGTCGAAGGTGAGATTGATGGCCGCGACAGATGCCCCAAGGCAACACAAGTTCGCTGAGGACCAGGAACATTAATAAAACACTTGGCAGCTAAGACCCCGTTAGACCTCCAAAACCCCCATGCCTGAATATCAGCCCAAGCCATAGTACTAAAGATGGCCAACAAATCTGTGTACTTCTGAACATCAGGAGCAGGAGGGTATACCTCAGACTGGTTGGCATAGAGGACACTGCTAACAACCAGAGAAACATGAACCCTGGAACAGGGAACCAAGGAAACTGGATAAACCCATGAGTCCAGTGAATTAGAACCAGTGGCATGAAAGAAACGTTGTAAATCCGCCACCGAACAAAGTGCATGATGCATCCCTGGCAGAACCAACCAGGCATCCATAATCAAAGGACCCCTCTGGAAGCTCGCCTTCTCATTCTTAGCCAGAAAACAAGGAGCAGGCTGTAACATAACAAAACCACCAGGATCAAACAAACAAAACCCCCAGAGCCAAATCAGAGCTTGAAACTCACCCACCCAAGAACCAGAGGCCAAGGAAAGCAAAAACAAAGCTTTAAAAAAGCAATCCTGGACCAAAGAAGTCACAGTAAACTGAAGAGAAAGAACCTGGTCCAAGGACCAGGCAGGCTCAGGTCCTTGGGTAGGCCAGATGAGCAGGCCAGAGATGAAACACAGCACAAGAAAGATAGCAGAACTGGGCCAAAGAAACGTCAATCCCAAACGCAAGAAGCAGATTTAGCAGCCAATGCTGCACAATAAGAAGCGACAGTACTGTATTAGGTATGAGGTGTCAAACGAGGAAAAGCTAAAAAAGGACAAAACAACCCAGTCAGAAATAGAAGGAAAACAATGGAGAGAATATGGCAAAAAACCTGCCAAGAATCTCATACTGCGACTGAGAAAAAGACTGCAGGTGGGACACCAAACCAGCCACCTGTTCACCATACAAATGGTGATAAATACGCGTCAAAAAGTCCAGATGAGTAATGCGGAAAAGGTCAAACCAGAGAGATACATCACTCGCCCGACCCTCTGATAAAGGCGGAGCTGTAGAAAGACGCCTGGGTTTGGACACCGAGCAAGCAGCGCCTGAAACTAAGGCTGGGCTGACCATCAAGGAGCCAGATGAATCACTCTCCCCACTAAGATTTTTGCCATGCCAGCACCTGGTGCAACATCTGGACCAGTGGAATGAGGTAAATACACCCTCATCTCGATCAGTCCAGCCAAAAGGCGTCCACTGCCAGAGCCTTGCAGTCGGGAAATGGCACCACATAAAGAGGCAAACACCTAGACTATGCCAATGCCAAGAGGTCAACGTCTAGGTGCCCGAACATCTGGCAAAGCCAGAAGAATCAGCATCGATGGTCTACTCTGTGGAAAGAGGAATGAAGTGAGAGACCGGCGGCCAGGATGTTGGGCACACCCTGCACGTGAACAGTGTGGAGATACAATCCCTGAGAACTTGGCAGAAGAGCTACCCAAAGCGACCAGCCCCAAAGAGTCACAGATTGAAGAGAACCCCGCCAGTTGAGATGCTGAACCACTGGGGGAACAGTCTGAATGGAGCCAGATCACTGAGCTCGGAGGAATCTGAACTCTCTGCAGTGCCTGCCACACAGCCGCAAACTCCGGCACCGTGCTGTGAACCTGACAAAAAATTGGACGCTAGTGATCTTGGCCAGACTGGTGAGCACTGGTCAAAGTCCCAACCTACAGCTGAGGCATTTGCGAAGACATCAATGGAGGAAGCAGGAAGGCACCATGGCATTGAACCATGAAAACCCTGAAGAGGAAGCCTGTGACTCGGCAACCAGCGAAGGGACACTGGAGACCGGACCCAACCAGAAGGGTGCAGGTCAGACTCCCGCACAGCTGCTTGAGTAACCGCTGAGTCACCTGGGTCCCCCTCAGTACCAACAGACAGTAGGAATGCAGCTGGAGCAAGGCCATAGGAGGCAGGTGAAAGCAATGCCGACCACGAATCCCAAATCAGTCCTAACCAAGTCCGAGCCTGGGACGAAACCAACAGGAACCAACGTCGCTTGGTGGCACAAGCCACGAACAACCCTCAAATTCACAAAAAGTGAGATCGGGCTCGGTCGAGGTATCCATAGTACAACTGAGCCTGCGGGTTTTTTCAGGGCCTGCTTGGTGAATGAATCCTGCATGAAGCCCAGGCACTGGGGCCTGCTTGGTGAATGAATCCTGCATGAAGCCCAGGCACTGGGGCCTACTATGCTGGTATTGTAAACCCTTTTGATATATCAAAAGGGCCCATTTTGCAACCAGACCACCCAAAGCCAAAGGAAAAGGAAAAGGGGCAGCAAGGGGGTTACCCCACACACATCCCAGGCACACCTAATAAGGTAAAAGGCAGAACCCCAAGCAAAATGGCAAAGGAAACCAGCACAAGCAAAATCTAAATTTAAAAAAAAAAAAAAATAAACAGTAGCAAACGAATAGCCTGGGAGAAACTTTGGCGCATCTGAGTGCTAGCTAAAGAGCAGGCTGCACCAACTGCAGTACACCCCACCAGCCATAACATTCCCAAACTCAACACACGGTGGAAACCTAAGGTTTGGCTTACGCCAAGGGCAAGGACTACCCCAAGCGAGGAAGCCCCCCCTGACAGGAGTGTTTCCTGAACACCCCCAGGGAAGGCAGCCCTGATCGTACAATGGTAGTAATGTACTTTTATTACAAAGGTGATTTATGTACAAAAGGTGACACCCCTAGGACCAACACTTGCATCAGAGGAGCTCCAGCATATTTCAACAATCCTAAGTATTGTAGTACAAGTTGATGATAGTGAGTGGTGTCCCAGAGAACATAAAGGTATAGTGCTTTTGAAAAATAGGTGAGATAACAGGAATGTGCTAAGGGAAGTGAAAAATCGGATGAGAAAAAATTGCCCTAGTGTTTCCAGTGCAGAGAAGAACATTCAAGATGGCCGCTGGCAAGAGGAAAAACAAAACAGAGCTTGATTTTGCTGGATTCAATGAAGAAAGCATTGATATTAGCAGTCTACATAACAAATTGGTAAAATCAGATACTATAGTAAACTCTCATATAGAAATAATTAGTAAACTGAAAGAAAGTAATGACCATTTGAATAGCAGTTTTATGTCTTGAGGGTTTAGTGAAAGACTTGTGCAAGAATAAGAATCAATTGGAAACAAATTGCAAAGCCATGGAAGAAGAAAATAAACTTAAAAATAGCTTTGGAAGAAGTTAAAATAAATTTAAACATAAATGACTACAATAGGTTAGATAAGGAAATTCAACAGGAGAAACACCTTTTGTCAGCACAGATGGAGGAAGTTACACAGGGAATAGAACAATGCAAGAAAGATATGCAACTCACCTATGCACAAGTGGCCAAGGAGAAGGAAAAAATTGAAGAAGCAGTAAAGGAAGCTAAACACTGCAGCAACCAAGATAAAACAAACATTAGGCTGGAAGTGAGAAAGGAATTGGCATCTAATCCGAAGTTGGTGCAAAACTCAGTTGATCGGAGTAAGTCCCTGATAATTTTTGGTTGCAAAGAAAAGGAGATAACATCTAGGTCAGAAAGAGCTGTAGAAGAAGCGAAAGTAGTAGATAAAATTGTTGGCCTCGTAGAAGGTCTTACTACCATAGAGAATGTGTGCGACTACAGGAGAATAGGCAGATACGTAAAAGGGAAAGATCGACCTTTGAGGATCACCCTAAACGGTGCCAAACAGAAGGAAGAAGTACTAAGGAACGCTAGAAAATTACAAAGTGATGAGGATGGGAAAGTGTGGTTGTTAAGACAAGATCTTTCAAAAGAAGACAAAGAGAAGCTGAAACTGAACCTCGCCGAGGCAAAACGTTTAAATGAGAGCAGGAATGAAGAAGAAATCAATTCTTTTTTCTACAAAGTGTTAGGGGTAGGCAGACCAGTAAAGTGGTACATAAAGGCAAACCAACAAAATCAATAGAGAGAGGGGGAGTGAAGAATAAGGAGAGGGGGAAACAAGTTCCTGAAGATTGCATATACCAACATAGATGGAGTGAGATCGAAGATACTGGAGTTAAGTGATGTAACACAGCTGCAAACACCACACAGTGTTGCACTCATGGAGATAAAACTTGAAGATGTTATTTTAAATGAGGTCATATTCCCAAGGGGCTACTCAATTTGGAGACGGGACAGAAAAATTAGGAAAGGCGGTGGCATTGCTGTGCTGGTGAAAGAACACCTAAAGGTGAAGGAAATAATGACTGCAATCCACAAGAAGTTGATATAATAGCACTAGAGATCTGCCATGAAGATGATAAACTAATGATCATAAATGCATATAGTCCACCACCAAGCAGCACATGGTCAAAGGAGGAGCTAGATAGTAAACGAGAAGGTCTTATAACAATGAGAGGGATTATAGCGAGAGCGGACAACGATAGGTCACGACTGTTGATAGTCGGTGACTTCAACTTGAAATCCATAGACTGGGAAGCATATGAAGCTAAAACAGAAGATTTTTGGACCTGTAGATTTGTAGACCTCATCCTGGAAACATTCTTGTATCAACATGTTAAACAAGCTACGAGGATGAGGGAAGGGGACGTTTCCTCCATGCTAGAATTGATATTTACCAGGAAGGAGGAAGAAATATTTGACATTCAGTACCTTCCTCCCTCGGGTAAAAGTGACTATGTCTTTTTGGGAATAAAGTATGCAATGCACTATAATCTGGAAGAAAATAAGGATGTTGAAGCAGTTGAAAAACCTGACTTCAGGAGAGGACATTATGGCAACCTTAGAATTTTTTTTAGTGAGTATAATTGGACAGACTTGTTCCTAGGCAAGGAAGTGAATGAGATATATGTCAAGTTTTGTGAAATATATGATAAAGGCACAAAAAAATTTATACCAAAACAGAGATGCAGACCTATGAAACAGGATTGCTTCAATAGAAATTGCGAGAGGGCCAGAGACCAAAAGACACAAAAATGGAATCAATACAGGAAGAGGCCAAACCCCCAAACATACCAACGATACAAAGATGCGAGAAACAACTACACAGCAGTGAGGAGAGAGGCAGAAAGAAATTCTGAAAAAGGGATTGCAGACAAATGTAAACAGAACCAGGTCTATTCTATAAATTCATAAACAACAAATTGCAGGTAAAGAATAATATTCAGAGGCTGAAAATGGGAAATAGATTCACGGAAAATGAAAAGGAAATGTGTGAAACACTAAACGAAAAGTTCCAAAGTGTGTTTGTACAAAATGAAATCTTCAGGGAACCAGACACAATAAGAATTCCAGAGAACAATATAGAGCACAGAGAGGTGACTAGAGACGAAGTGGAAAAAATGCTCAAGGAGCTAAGTAAGAACAAGGCAGTTGGTCCAGATGGAGTTTCACCATGGGTTCTGAGAGAATGTGCACCTGAGCTCAGTATTAAACTTCAACTGATTTTTCAGGCATCCCTGTGTACAAGAGTTGTAGCTGATGTGTGGAAAAAGGCTAACATAGTTCCAATCTACAAAAGTGGAAGCAGGGAAGACCCCCCTTAATTATAGACCTGTATCATTGACAAGTGTAAAAGTCAAAATATTGGAAAAAATAATTAAAACTAGATGGGTAAAACACCTGGAGGAAAACGATATAATATGAGACAGTCAGTATGGTTTTCGATCTGGAAGATCCTGTGTAACGAACTTACTCAGTTTTTATGATCGAGCCAGAGATTTTACAGGAAAGAGATGGTTGGGTTGACTGCCTCTATCTGGACCTAAAAAAGGCTTTCGACAGAGTTCTCCATAAGAGGTTGTTCTGGAAACTGGAACATATTGGAGGGGTGACAGGTAAGATACTAACATGGATGAAAAATTTCCTAACTGACAGAAAAATGAGGGCCGTAATCAAAGGCAAGGTATCGGATTGGAGGAATGTCACGAGTGGAGTACCACAGGGTTCAGTTCTTGCACCGGTAATGTTCATTGTCTACATAAACGATCTACTAGTGGGATTACAGAATTACATGAACATGTTTGCTGATGATGCTAAGATAATAGGGAAGATAAGAAACTTAGATGATTGTCATGCCCTTCAAGAAGACCTGAACAAAATAAGTATATGGAGCAATACTTGGCAAATGGAATTTAATGTGAATAAATGCCATGTTATGGAATGTGGAATTGGAGAACATAGACCCCACACAACCTATAAATTATGTGAGAAATCTTTAAAGAATTCTGACAAAGGGATCTAGGGGTGGTTCTAGATAGAAAACTGTCACCTGGGGACCACATTAAGAACATTGTGCGAGGAGCCTATGCTACACTTTCTAACCTCAGAATTGCTTTTAAATACATGGATGGCAAAATACTAAAGAAATTGTTCACGACTTTTATTAGACCAAAGCTGGAATATGCAGCAGTTGTGTGGTGCCCATATCATAAAAAGCACATCAACAAACTGGAAAAGGTGCAAAGACATGCTACTAAGTGGCTCCCAGAACTGAAGGGCAAGAGCTACGAGGAGAGGTTAGAGGCATTAAATATGCAAAAACTAGAAGATAGAAGAAAAAGAGGCGATATAATCACTACGTTCAAAATAGTAACAGGAATCGATAAAATTGATAGGGAAGAATTCCCAAGACCTGGAACTTCAAGAACAAGAGGTCATAGATTTAAACTAACGAAACAAAGCTGCCGGAGAAATATACGAAAATTCACTTTTGTAAACAGAGTGGTAGACGGTTGGAACAAGTTAAGTGAGAAGGTGGTGGAGGCTAAACCGTCAGTAATTTCAAAGCATTATATGACAAAGAGTGCAGGGAAGTCGGGACACCACGAGCGTAGCTCTCATCCTGTAACTACACTTAGGTAATTACTTAAAGAGCACACAGAGAAGGAAACCTTGAGCACATTCAGCACCAGTACACCAAACTCCTGGCTCACACACAGTACCCAGGTGAAAAAACAAGCACACACACCCCCCCCAAAAAAAAAAAAAAAAAAAAAAAAAAAAAAAAAAAAAAAAAAAAAAAAAAAGGAAATTGGAGCCAGAGCAGCAGTGACCACTTGGCATACTACATCAGTCAAGAACTGGTGTCGGCTAGGCTGACCCAGGCTACTTCCCCTCCTTCCACTAGTAGGGGGAGGGGGTAGGTGGAGCTAACTAGTGGAAGAGGGGGATTGGTTAGATGAAGTTTTGGTTGTTTTAATGTTGGGGGAGTTCTTGTGACACTTTGAGGGCTGCAGTCTTGTTTTTAAACCATGCCGTGGTCTGTTTTGATATGCCCACCTTTCTTGGTGCTTATCCTGGATGATTGAAAAGATGATAACGTTTGAATGTAAAGTGTTTATGATACTGCACCTCTCAGAGGGGGATCATGTTCTGGCTCGTGGTCTCTGGTAGGCAAAAAGAACTCTGTGACAAATGACACTAAGAAGATATCACACTTAATCAGTATGATAACTTCAATGAGCTGACAGGGCTACCCCTCAGAAAATATATAACAAATACAGCATATAAATATGAAAAAGTTTAAATCGGTTAGAATAAAAATATTGACAAGTTTCTAAATTCCTGGATGAAAATTTATATTCCTATTAATAAAATGAGCTCATCTTGAGTACCTCTGAAACTTTTTCTAATCCCTGCCCAAATGTTTAATAAAATGTTGATTCAAAATAAGAGTCCTTACCTTAGCAACCAAAGGATCCATTATATTTTAAATAAATTTCTTAACAGGACCTAAATGGGAATAATTATAAAAATATAAACTGCTTCCCTGGTGCTCGATTATTGGCGCTGGAGACTACTATTTTACTGTTCACCCCAAACTCATTCTCTGAGCAGCACACACTAGTTGATTGATCATTACCAGTTGATTGACAGTTGAGAGGCAGGACCAAAGAGCCAAAGCTCAACCCCTGCAAGCACAATTAGGTGAGCACACAAAAGATTACAAAGGGCATAAAAGACCTCAGTGGGTATTTACAATTTCACCTAATTGGCACAGTACCTTATAATTATAATGATAGCTTGTAACAAACTTTTAGCACTGCAACATCTGTGAATTTACAATACAGAGGAACCTCGGGTGACGAGTGGCTCCATCTATGAGCATTTCAGGTAACGAGTGAGCTACTCACAGAAAATTTGTCTCGATTGACGAGCGTCCGCTTGGTTAACGAGAAAACCATGTGATGCTTCATAGTAATCCCGCTGGTTCTCTCAAATTCTCGGACGCCGCCGACGACAGTGTTGTTGTATCGTGCAGGATAAGCATCCCTCTGCACTTATTTGTGCTTTTCTTTGTTTTTTTGTGATTTTGTGACTTTTGTGTCAATTTGTAACCCACGATGTCACCAAAGAAGCTGCTTGCTAAAGATAGTGTTGCCAAGAGGAAGAAAGACATAATTACTGTTGATTTGAAGAAGGAAATCATAGCAAAGCACGAGCCTGGTGTCTGTGCAACTGATCTCGCCAGGAAATATGGCAGGTCCTCATCAACAATCTGCATAGGCTTACAGGTTCCGGAAGATGAGAGGAAATGTCAACACTGTGGAGAAATGCCCGACAGACCACTGGAACATTATCTAACACAGTGCACAGTTACAAACCCATTAAGATTTCAACTTAGATTCAACAGAGCAGAAGAAGTTGTTAAACACATATGGCAAAATCTTACTGAAGCGACCATACGAGTCATAAATACTCATACTCCGCCCAAATAAAACAGAAACAAGCAACACTTAGTGGGCCAGCCAGAGGCTTAGGGCCCGCGCAGGAATATCCCTGAAAAAAAAAGTAAGTAAGTAATTATCAAAAGAAGGTACCAAACCGGGAAGGCTATGTAGCACCATCAAATACGCAAAATAATCAGAGGGCGCTAAATATCACCAAGGATGCCAATACGAGAACAAAAACGCATAAGGCGAACGATATCAAAACTATCCGAGTCACCAAGAATTCTATCGAGGGACAGGTGACCGCGAGGGGCGGTCGGAAAGCAAGACACACGCTCGTCCTGGAAGTCAGGACATTCAAGAAGGACATGCACGACCGTAAGAGGGACAATGCAACTAGGACAATAAGGAGCAGGGCGGCGCTCCATCAAGTGACCATGGGTTAAGCGAGTATGGCCAATACGCAACCTCGCCAGAGCTGTTTCCCACCGCCGGTTACGGTGGAAGGAGGACGGCCACGAGGAAACACAACATTTAAGAGTACGCAGCTTGTTACCAGTAACAGACAACCAAGAAGCCTGCCAACGGGTAAGGACTGAGGAATGGATAACCGGGTAAAAGTCGGAATACGGAATGCCTTTACGAGAGATGGGACAAGAGCGGACAGCTTCCTTAGCGGCAGCATCCGCACGCTCATTTAAAGACACACCAATATGGCTGGGAACCCAACAAAACTCAACCGACTTAAATTTACTGTGAACGAGAAACAGCCAATGCTGGATCTCGACAACTACTGGATGAACCGGATTAAAGGACCCGAGAGCCATGAGGGCACTACGAGAGTCAACAACAACCACAAAGGAAGACTGACAACGAGAAAGCAGGAGACGAAGAGCATAGAGAATAGCATAAAGTTCCGCTGTAAAGATGCTAGTCTCCGGAGGCAAGCGACACATATAAGTGCGATCAGGAAAAACAACAGAGTAGCCAACACCGTCCGCTGACTTAGACCCATCGGTGAAGACAGAAACGGAGCGGGAGTGAGAAGAAAAGTGCTCGAGGAAAAGGCGTTTTAGAACCGTAGGAGGGGTAAAAGCTTTAGTGATACGGGTCAAGGAAGTACAAAACCGCGGAAGAGGGACCCTCCACGGGGGCAAAGAAGGAACAACACGAGGAGAAACATCAGAAATACGAACGGAGAGAGAATCCTGTAGGCGAGATAACCGGACAGAAAGAGGGAGGTGGTGAAGAGGAACAGGAACCGCAGGAGGGGTAAAAGTTAAAGCACGACTGAGGCGAGAGGAAGGATGTTGCAAGGACCGCGCAAGATAGCGAAGACAGTAGCGATCACGGCGGTCCTGGAGAGACAGGAAGCCAGTGTCAACATATAAGCTAAGGATGGGAGTCGAACGAAAGGCACCAGAACTGAGGCGCAACCCAGTATGGTGCAAAGCAGCAAGACGGCGAAGAGTAGAAGGAGAAGCAGACGAGTAAGCAGGGCAACCATAATCGAGCTTAGACAGGACGAGAGAGGAATGTAAAGCAAGGAGAGTGCGCTTATCTGCCCCCCAAGAAGTATGGGACAAGACCCGAAGGAGGGTAAGGGCCTTAGAGCACTCAACACGGAGGTAAGAGATATGGGGAGACCAAGACAAATGAGTGTCAAGGAATAACCCCAAAAGCTTCGCGGAATCTTTGTATTCAAGGGGATGACCATAAAGTGACAAAGAGGGACGAAGAACAACCCGTTTCCGCGTAAAAGTCATGGCACAAGTCTTAGAAGTAGAGAACTTGAAGCCATGACCTGTGGCCCAAGACGACACGGCATCAATTGCAAGTTGAAGCCGGCGTTGAAGGAGAGGCGAATCATCACCCTGACAACAAAGGGTAAGATCATCGACATAGAGAGCGGAGAAGACACCAGAAGGAAGAGAGGAAAGAAGACCATTGAGGGCAACAAGAAAAAAGAGTAGTGCTCAGAACACTACCCTGGGGCACACCTTCGTATTGCTGAAAAGAGGGAGAGAGAGCGGTACCAAGGCGCACCCGAAAGGAACGACGAGAGAGGAAGCTGCGGAGAAAGAGAGGGAGATGACCACGAAGGCCAAAAGAATGAAGTTGAGATAGGATATGATAACGCCAAGTAAGTAAGTAATTATCAAAAGAAGGCACCAAACCGGGAAGGCTATGTAGCACCATCAAAGACGCAAAATAATCAGAGGGCGCTAAATATCACCAAGGATGCCAATACGAGAACAAAAACGCATAAGGCGAACGATATCAAAAGTATCCGAGTCACCAAGAATTCTATCGAGGGACAGGTGACCGCGAGGGGCGGTCGGAAAGCAAGACACACGCTCGTCCTGGAAGTCAGGACATTCAAGAAGGACATGCACGACCGTAAGAGGGACAATGCAACTAGGACAATAAGGAGCAGGGCGGCGCTCCATCAAGTGACCATGGGTTAAGCGAGTATGGCCAATACGCAACCTCGCCAGAGCTGTTTCCCACCGCCGGTTACGGTGGAAGGAGGACGGCCACGAGGAAACACAACATTTAAGAGTACGTAGCTTGTTACCAGTAACAGACAACCAAGAAGCCTGCCAACGGGTAAGAACTGAGGAATGGATAACTGGGTAAAAGTCGGAATACGGAATGCCTTTACGAGAGATGGGACAAGAGCGGACAGCTTCCTTAGCGGCAGCATCCGCACGCTCATTTAAAGACACACCAATATGGCTGGGAACCCAACAAAACTCAACCGACTTAAATTTACTGTGAACGAGAAACAGCCAATGCTGGATCTCGACAACTACCGGATGAACCGGATTAAAGGACCCGATAACGCCAAGTGGTGTCGTAAGCCTTTTCTAGGTCAAAAAGGACGGCAACAACGGAGGTCTTCGCAGCAAAAGCAGTACGAATATAGACCTCCAAGTTCACCAGGACATCTGTCGTGCTGCGGCACTTGCGGAAACCAAATTGAGAAGGGGAGAGGAGGTGATGGTGTTCCAGGAACCACATCAGACGAACGTTAACCATACGTTCAAAGAGTTTGCAGACACAACTTGTGAGAGCAATAGGGCGAAAGTCCTTAGGGGAAGTACCCAGAGACCCCGGTTTGCGAACAGGGAGGACAACGGCATCGAGCCAGTCCTCAGGGACTGACGACGACTCCCAGATCCGATTATACAGACTCAGTAAATACTGAGACGTGCTCGGAGGGAGATGGCGAAGCATCTCATAATGAATACCATCGGAGCCCGCCGCCGTAGAACCGCAGAGGGCCAGGGCAGAACGAAGTTCAGAGAGAGAGAAGGGATCATTATAGGGAAGCTGAAGATGAGTGCAGAAATCTAAAGGACGAGACTCAAGGACAGGTTTACGAAGAAGGAAAGATTGGGGAAGATGAAGACCAGAGCTAACAGAAGAAAAGTGGGAACCCAGTTCGGAAGCGACCTGCAATGGGTCCGCCACAAGAGTATCATGGAGGTGAAGGACCGGTGAAACACCGGGAACGAACTTACCTGCTATCTTGCGGATACGCTTCCAGATCTGGGCCAAAGGGGTCTCGGACGTAATTGTTGAGACATAAGATGCCCAACATTCACGTTTAGCCGTACGGATGGCCCTACGGGCCACCGCACTCGCTTTCCGAAAGAAAAGAAAAGAATCGGTCGTCTGCCTACGGCGGTGCCTCTTCCAGGCTGCACGCTTACAGCGGACAGCCCGAGCACAGTCCGCATTCCACCAGGGAACGCACTTCCGTGGACCCCGAGAGGAAGAGCGAGGAATAGAGCGGAGGGCAACGTTGAAGACAGTGTCATGAAAAAGGAGGAGAGCACGAGAGAGAGGTCAGGGAGAGCAGCACTGAGGGTAAATAGGGTCCAGTCTGCCTTAGCAAACTGCCACCTAGGGAAAGAGAGGGAAGGGCGAAAAGAGAAAAAGGAAACAAGGATGGGGAAATGATCACTTCCATGGAGGTCTTCAAGAACCTGCCACGTGAAATCTAAGTAAAGAGAAGAAGAGCAGAGAGAAAGATCAAGACAAGAAAGGGTGCGAGTCCGAGAGTCCAAATGAGTGGGCTCACCAGAATTCAGAAGAGACAGGGAAGAAGAGAGACAGGGAAGAAGAGAGGAGAAACGGCTCAAGGAGGCGACCCCGGGTATTCGTCAGAACGTCACCCCAAAGAGAATGACGACAATTGAAGTCACCCAGCAGGAGCACAGGCTCCGGCAAGGAGTCCAGGAGGTGTTTCAAATCAGGAAGAGAGAGCGGGACACTCGGGGGGAGATAAATGGAACAAACTGTGTACCATTTCCCCACAAAGATACGAGCAGCAGAACAATGGAGAGGCGAAGGAAAAAGTAAAGGAACAAAGGGAACATCAGCCCGAATCAAGAGAGCAGAAGAATTAGAAGCCCCAGCAATGGCTGGGGGGGGGGGGGAGAGAAAGGAATAGCCATGAAAACGACCAGGACGAGCACCAAGCATTGGCTCCTGGAGACAGACACAAAGGGGCGAAAACCGCGAAATCAGAAGTTGGAGTTCAAGGAAATTGGCGTAATAACCTTGAACGTTCCATTGAAGAATGGACAACGACGAGAAGAGAAAGGACAAAAACAGAGAACAAGGAAGAAACAAAGGCGAAAGAGCAACAGAGCACGTTAAAGAATATCAGGGTCGGGATCAGAGTCAGCAAAGTCAGGTTAGGGGGCATGGGTAAACTGAGCAAAGACGGAGGGAAGGAAACAGGAGAACAGATCAGAGATGGGCGGGCAGGGTCCAGAGGAGGAGGAGGAGAAGAGGAGGAGGAGGAGGAAGAGGAGGAGACAACGGAGAGGAGCCGTCAAGGACAGCAGCAGGAGGAGGGGGAGTAGAAAGAGGGGAGCGCACCCCAGCAAGAGCAGCAACCGAAAGGGAAGCAGGGGCCAAAGAAACCTCCATAGCAGGAATAGGGGGCGCAAGCACTGAAACGGGAGGGGAAGGAGCAACAGAGCCAGAAGGAGGAGCTGAGGAAGAAAGCGAAGCCTTCTTACCCGCCGGGGAAGAGGAAGGAGAGGAGCCAGGCTTACGCTTCTGACTTAAAGAGACCGGTGTCCCAGCAACTACGTACCGGGCAACGGATTCCAGTGTCTCAACAGGAGAAGCCGAACGAGAGCACACACGACGGCCGTTAGGAGAGCGATGGACATCCGCCCTCACCGACAGGCGGTGGGGAGAGCCGATAGATGGAGGAAGAGGATCGGAGGGGGACGAGGAAGAAGACACAGAAGACACGACAGACTGGGTAGAAGGAAGGGGAACCCCAGACAGAGGACCAGGAGGAGGATCCTTCGGGAGAGAACCCAAAGGAACAGAGGAGGGGGCAGTGGGCGCATCAGGGTCCAAGGCCCGGAAACGGTTGTGAATCTGATAAAGGCGGGAAGGACGAGGAGAGGAAGAGCGCAACACGCGAGCATAAGAGATATTAGCATAAGGCGGGAGCCGGCGAACCTGGCGCCTCGCCTCAGGAAAAGATAAACGCACCCGGTGCTTCAGGTTGAGGACAGCTGCCTCAAGCTTGTAATGGACACACGCACGGGAGAAGGTAGGATGGGCCTCACCGCAGTTGAGGCAACGAGCCTGGGGAGAAGTGCACTCCGACTTAGAGTGACCTTCGCCACCACACAAAGGACAGAGAGAGACAGTCCCGGAGCAGCGGAGGGCACCATGCCCAAACCTCCAGCACTTGTTGCAGAGCCGAGGAGAAGGAATGTACTCCTGGACAGAGCACCTGGCACCAGCAAGAATGACAGAGGGTGGAAGGGTTCTACCATCAAAGGTAATCTTCACAACCCGGAGGGGTTGACGGCGACTACCACGAGGGGGACCAGTAAACGTGTCCACCTGGAGAATAGAATGGCCCTGGGCAGCGAGGATATGTCGAATATCGTCGTGGCAGTCGCGCAGGTCCCGAACACCGGTTGCAACATGGGGCGGGAGCAAAATAGTGCCAACACTGGCATTCAACTGAGCATTCTTCGAGACCCGAACGGGGGTCTCGCCAAGGCAGGATAAGGCAGCCAAGCGGGAAGCAGCATCCTGAGAAGGAGCAGCAACGACACGTGTACCGAGACGAGTGGGGTTGAAAGTAATGGAGGCATCCACGGAATCAATGAGATGTCGATGAAGGGAGAAATCGTCAGGAGGCGCAGAATCAAGAGGGAGGAGATCAAAATATTTGGCCCACAAAGCGGGACCAAACAAGGCTTGATAGGTAGCAGAACTGGAAGGAATCGAGCGAGGGCGGCCGTGACGAGGACGGCGGTGAGAACCCCCAGAGAGAGAGGGGTTAAAAGGCGCAGTAGTTACAACTAGAGAAGGAGCCGCGCCAGGGGACGAGGTAGTCACCACTGGGGGCTTGGGGCTCGACCCAACCACAGAGGAGGGAGGGGGAGCCAGGGGAAGGAGTCAGAGAGGCCAAAGGAGGAGCAAGGTCGGGGCCCAATGCAGCGGAGGCTACAGAGCCCGGTCTTCCAATACGGACTGACTCGGGGGCTTGGTCGCCCACCCCACGAGCCTGAGAAGGTAAGCCAGAAGCAGCCGAAACAGGGGTTATCATCTTGACGAAAAGAAGAATTCACTCACGAATGTGCCCCCACACCCACCATGGAGCCACAATTAGAGGCAGGACACCCAACAAGAAGCTATCGCCGATCTTGTCGGGGCCTCCTAGGGGTGCGTCGTGAGTATACGCCCCACAAACGCCACCTTAAGAAACCGACAGTCCGTCGAGATCGGGTTCAGTGACGAAGTGGGGATTGACAATAAAAGGTTCCCCTCGCTCTCGACGTCGGGTACTGCAGTTCTACGGGTGCATGAGTATGCCTCCTCAAGCACCCGGGCGTCAAAATAGAAGAAGTCCATGGAAGAACCAGAATGAGCAAAAGGTCGGCAGGAAACGGCAAGCAGATAGGAGAAGAGGGGGGAGAAAAACGAAACAGAAGGAAAAGGAAAAGGTGCCCAGCAGAATTGGAGAGGACGGCAGCAGGAGCACAAGGCTAGAAAAGGACAGAGGACTGTCCTAAGGAGCATCACACTCCGGCAGCCGCCCACGAAGCCCCCACACGGCGACAACAAGCTGAGCGGGGAGGGGGTGGAAAAAAAAGAAAAAAAAAGAAAAAAAAAAAAAAAAAAACAATCTGCACCATCTAGAACAGGAAGGAAGAGTTTGTGAAGCTTGATGTGGCTAAAGGAGTTACCATACTCCACAGATGCAAGATGATTTGTTTCCAGAAAATCAGTTCATCACCAAGTTTCTTCCTCCCAACACCAATCCAGTCCTCCAACCCATGGACCAGAAAGTCATTGCCAATTTTAAGAAGCTCTACATGAAGGCCTTGTTGGAGAGGTGTGCTGATGTGATTGACACTACAAAGCTGACCCCCTTAAAGAATTCTGGATGAAACACTTCAATATCTTGGGTGCCTTACGTTTGATCGACAAGGCCTGGGAAGGAGTGACACGGAGGGGCCCTAAACTCTGCATGGCAAAACCTGTAGCCTGAGAGTGTTCCCGGATGAGACTTCGAAGGTTTTGGTCCTGCACTTGCATCTGCACCTGTGGATGACCCGGACGTACATCTAGTGGATAATATTGTCGCTCTGGGACAAACTTTGGGTCTGGAGTTGGATGCTGCTGATGTGCTGGAATTAGTGCCAAAGCACAGTGATGAACTGACTACCGAGGAACGCCTGGAACTTCAGGAGCTGAATCAAGAGGAGGTACAAGAACTCTCATCGGAGAAGGAGGTAAGGGAGGATGCCGCCTCTTCCAGTGAGATCAGGGAAGTGTTGGGAATGTTTGAAAAGGTGACCGCATTCTTGGAAAATCATCACCCTGATAAAGCAGTGACTGCACAGTGTGTGAGCTTGTTTAATGACAATTTGCTGTTTCGTTTTAGGGACATCCTAAAATGAAGACAAAAGCAACTGTCAATAGATATGTTCTTTGGAAAAGTAAAGAAAAGACCAGCAAGTGATAGTGAACCACAACCCAGTCCCAGTGGGGTGAAATTCGCAAGAAGAGAGAGAGGCCGCCTGACTCGGAGCTGGATTCTCCTTCCCACACCATAACCCCCTCTCCTCCCCACTTCCCCGTCGTCTCCCTCAAGCCAGCAATGACTCTTCATAAGGTAAAGTACAGTACAATTGAAAACGGTAAAACAAAACATTTATAATAATTACATGTACAGTATTATAATTACATTATAAAATTTTATATTGATGTTTTTTGGAGGTGGAATGGATTAATTTTACTTCCATTATTTTAAAAAGGGGAAATTCGTTTCGCAAGACGAGCGTTTCACGTGACAAGCTCAGTGCCAGAATGGATTAAATTTGTTAACCGAGGCGCCTCTGTACTCTATACAGTGGTACCTCAGTTTTTTAAACTTAACCCATTCCCAGAGACTATTCAAAAACCAAAATAAATTTTTCCCATAAAAAATAATGTAAATTGAATTAATCAGTTCCACACCCCCCTAAATATATTAACTAAAAAATACATTTTATACAGAATAATACCTTACTTTTATTGAGGACTATTGTTGGCGTATGGAAGACAGTGAGGATGGGGGGAGGAGGAGAGGTATTAGTGTTTGGAAGGGGAGTCCCCTTCCATTACAACAGCACTGATGACATTTCTGGGGTACTCTCCCTTACATTTTGCAGGATCAGGTTGTGGTTCACTGCTTGCTTGTCTTACTAAGAATCTGTCAATAGACACTTGTTTTTCCATACATTTTAACACTTGTCTGTAGTGAGAAATCACATTGTCTCACTATGAATGATCTCTTATATTTTGTCATCCTCACAACTATTTTCTTTGGTTGAACTTAACCACTGACTTTCTTGGAACCCATGGTGTGAGTGATATATAATAACTTTTATGTTCAAAAACAAAAAAAAGCACAAAAACAATGAAATTTTTCACAAAGAACTCAAGCAAGATCATCACTAGGCAGGAGACACTGGTAAACTGAAGCGTGCCATGTGCTCGGTCGGCCCGCATGTGTATTAACAAACTCAAGAACCGAGGCAAACTTCGAGTACAGAGTTGAATTTTTAGAAGAAATTGAGCTTGAGAACCGGAAAACTTGAAAACGGGCATTTGATAATCGAGGTTCCACTGTATTATTATACATTCAAAGTACAGTGCATCTTTTGTTAATACATAAAATAACTTTCAGTTTACAGTTAGTTTATAATTTTTTGTCTACACACTATACAACTTATACATTAATCATACATGACACATATCTACTAAAATGCAAAATATAGATATCTGAATTGCAATTTTGGATATTTTATCAATTGTAATATGATGATTTCAGATCAGAATGTTTGTAACATCTATGTGTGTACTTTTCCTAAATAAAATATTATTATTATTATTTGCCATTTCATGCAATGTGATGGGATCTGTAAATGGCATTTTTTTGGTACAATCTAAAATGAAATGCTCTAGTGTGTATCCAACTTAGTTCACCCACCTTACGGTATATCATCTAGATTCCCTTAGAAACTGAAGTGCCAGAGATTCCTGTAGAAAATTTGTATTCAAGCATTGAAAATATCTGTCTACTGGTTTTGTTACTTGCCCTGTACAAGTGTTTAATTTGACACATTTCAATGTGATAAACACAGGATCTGTTAGTTCTTGTTTGCAATCTTCTACCTGTTTAAAATTCTTCTTAGAATTCTCACATAATGACACTTTTTAGAAATCTACTTGATAGCCCAAGATTACATTTAACATAGTGCAAGCTTAGCCAGGACAGCATCAACATTATCATGTTCTTGCAGCCCACTGTGAGAGGGAAGTTGACTAAGTATGACTAAGTTTGACTAAGCCTCTTTACTTCCCCTAATATTTGTACCTAAGCCATATTACTTTACCATTGTAATCTTAGATATCATCTGATATCTTGGTTGTTGTATTGAGTGCATATCTACTGCATTATTCCTTGAAATTATTGCTTGAAATGATCCTCATATTGTGCTTCAGTGAACCAATGAATAACCCTGAAATGTTATCCTCATGTACCTAGTAATCCTTGTTTCATTATTGTGTATTATTATTGTATATTATTCTAATATGCTTTTGAGTCAAAATTTCTTCAATGTACTGTACCTGTAAACATTTTTTGTCAATTTTACTGTAATTATTCTACTTAAAATTATCTGTACCTATAAAGTAAAGCTGTAAAGTACCTGTAAACATTTTTTGTTAATTTTACTATTAAATTATCTAAAAATTATCTGTTAGTTTAAGGACTTGTCCGAAGCGCTATGCGTGCTAGTGCCTTTAAAAGAAAGTTAATTTCAACTTAATTTCTATGTTCTCTGTTAACCCCAATGTATCTTTTTGTATATAAATAAATAAATAAATAAATAAATAAATAAATAAATAAATAAATATGAGCATATGTCTATGTCTGGCTAGGGAGACAAACTATTTAATGCTAGTAATACTGAAAGTGTGTCTGAAATAATTAAACTGTCTTTACAGTGTTTTCAATAATTTTAAGTGCTTCAAAGATAGTCAATAGTTCAACTTGCAAAGTGGATGCCTAATTACCGAGTCTTACATTCTTGTCAACTGTGCTGCCATCAGGCTGATGAACAATCACTTCCTGCCCTCCATGTAGGTAAGTCAAGAGATCTGTCAATGTATACGGTTTGTGTGATTTTGCGTTCAGTTTGCAGATTGTGTGTGTGTGCTCTAGGGTACTTAATTTAGAGCAAACTAAACATGAAAGCTGTGTGTGACGTTATTGTGTGTGTGTTATTGATGCCTACATACCCCCACCAAGATGTCAAAAGGTGACAAGAAGTGCTGCACTTTTCCATCTTAACATCCATCCAAATGGATGCAATCCAAACATTTCAATATTAGCAGTTGTTCTTTGAATCCATTTATAAACACTAATTCCACCACAAATATACTTTAGAAGATAAACTGATCCATTATTATTTTTGATGCCAAACAGAAGATTTAGTTCCATCATAAGATTGATTTAAAATATTATTTCTTTAATGCTAGGTATTTTTAGTTCTTGCAGCATATTAAGAACTTTGGTAGTTATTAGACAGCCAAATATTATTCTGAGGGCTTCATCATTCTGCATTTTAACCATTTATCAATACTTTTGCCATGATGTAGGACTAAGGCTCATGCATGATAGCCTATCAGACCTTCCATATGCTAGGTACATAATTTTTAATATTCTAAAATTTACAACATATTGAGAACTGTACCCCACTGCAGTTTTGGGAGCCTTGCTGGGTTATGAGATGCATTTAACCTTTACTGTAAAACATAAAATAATTAAAATATAACAAATACAATGTGGCAGAGCTTTGCTTTCCATGGCCAAGCACATTTTTCACAGAACTGACAAAAATATCTTTGAAGGATGTCCAACTTATATTTTCTTACTCTAAAGATGAAACTCACAATTTTCAAATTGTGTACTGGATTAATGGGAAGTTAATGTCTTGATATGTATCTGATACAGTATATACAATACTGAACTTGTTGATTGAATAGCACTCACAAGATTTATTCAACATACATACTATTTGGTGCATTTTAAAATTAATTTGGTGACCAAGACTTTTTTTCCCCTCACAAGACAAGGCACTAGGCCAAGTCAAGTTTATCACATGTATGAAATATTGTCATGTGATTACTCATACTTTTACGATGCCTAAATCTTTGTCCGCACTCTTGACACTCGTGAGGTTTGTCACCTGTATGCAACAACATATGTGTAATTATACTACTACGTTCTCTGAATCTTCTTCCACACTCGGCACACTCAAAAGGCTTCAGGTTCGTATGCACCATCATATGCCTCTTCACATCTCCACGGTGACTGAATCTTTTCCCACACTCCTGACACTCATGAGGTTTATCCCCTGTATGCACAACCATGTGTCTCTTCACATGTCCAAGATGACTGAATTTTTTCCCACACTCTGGACACTCATGAGGTTTATCCCCAGTATGCACAAATGAGTGCTTCTTCACATGTCCAAGTTGACTGAATCGTTTCCCACATTCTGCACATTCGAAAGGTTTCTGGCCCGTATGCACCAGCATGTGAGTCTTCATAGTTCCAAGCTGACTGAATCTTTTCCCACACTCTGGACACTCATGAGGTCTATCCCCCGTATGCACAGCCATATGCCTTTTAACATGGTCACGATGACTGAATCTTTTTCCACATTCAGTACATTCGAATGGTTTCTCATCCATATGCACCCCCAAGTGCCTCTTCATATCTCCAAGACGCTGGAATCTTTTTGCGCACTCTGGACATGCGTGAGGTTTCAATATCTTCTTTATCATTCTTAGAGTTTGTGTGGAGGTTATCTCCTCCTGATCACTTTGAAATTCGCTTGACATGGGGTGTTTCTTGGAGTTGATGGGATAATTAAGTCTAGGTGGTTTTATGGCTCACCTTATGGATTTGTTAGCCTGACAAGAGTCTGTCAGGCTTATCAAGGTTTCCTTAGGCCAGCTACTGACTTTTTTGCTGTGAGCAAGCAGTACTTGCCACTGTGTCACAGCACCTGCACTACTTCACTGGTGTATGAAGGTTATCGCCTTCCGATAACTACAGGAGTTGTCTTGTGAAGTTGGGCGTCTGGAGGAGACAATACTACTGCTGCTGGGCTAGATCATTCAGCCTGCGTGTTGTCATGCTTGCTGTGTGAAATGTATCTCCTCATGATGACTGTTATCCCCTGTACCTGTAACGTGGGGAGACCTACAGTCACAACACAGCAGCTGGTTAGGATAATTAAGCCTGAATACTATCTTTTGCTTGATATATAAAAGTTATCTCCTTTTGATGACTGCTACGAATGGTGTCTTCTTGATGGTAGGTGCAGTTTGCATGAAAGGTTTATCTCTCGGTGACTGCACCAGTACAAATGTTGAGAGACGCGTTTATGTTGAGAATGACAAGGTCTCAAGAGTTTGTTGTCTTGTGGTGGAGATAAAGGAGCGGCGACTCCACAGATGTGTGTGTTAGAGCACTCGCCGCACTGTAGGGCGGGATGTTGTGTTTATGGCGTCAGCTGATGCTTGGTTCTCCTGTCGCCAGGCACTTGTTTTCTATATTTGGCTGCTGGTTGCGCCAGGAATAAATTTTTATTTTTTATTTATTTATCAAAATTTTAACTTGCTTATCTAAATGAATTGTGGGGTTCAGTCCATGAGCCCATTATGTGCCTCTGTAACCCTTTCCTCTACTGCCCACAAGATGGGTATGGGGTGCATAATAAATGAACTAAACTAACTTTATTTATATACAAGAAGGTACATTGGGTTTATGAGAGTACATAGCATTAACGTTTTTACATTCTTGTAAAGTTACTAGCACGCATAGCGTTTTCCTTAATCTACCAGATTTATTTATTTATTTATTTATTTATTTATTTATTTATTTATTTATTTATTTATACAAGAAGGTTCAATTTCAAGTTCAAGTATGTTTATTGAGATAAGCAAGAAATACATCTCAAAGGGATAGAGTAGCTTAGGCTATTTCTACCCCCCTCTACTTCAAGTCCCTCAAGGGGCGCACAAATTCAGTGAGTACAAATAGACAAATAACATTACAAGAATCCCATTTAACATTGCAGGTTTATATAGTAAGTACAGCATATAATTGTTACACTCTTGGGGCAAAATTCTTGTAGCTCCTAAGTATACTGTCTATCATACCATTAATATCACACATCCAAACAATTTGATGTGGTACACTATTTATTTCCTTATTTCTATAGTTTTCAATAAGTTGACACTCTAATACATAATGTTCTAAGGTGTGGGCATGCGGCATACTACATAGTTTACACTCCTTATCTTTTTCACTGACATCAACACCGTATTGCCAGATATATTTGTATCCTAATCTTAATCTCATGTAAATTGAATCCTTCCAAGTAGACTTTCCTTTACCATAAGTGAAGGACGATTTTGTATTTATTATTGAATAATTCTTAAGTGTGTTACTACTGTCCACCATTGCCATTCTCTTTATCATTTCTTCACCCTCTTGGATCATCTTGATTCTTGTTTTTATTTGCTTCAAGGTTAACTGACATACAACATCAACAAGAGTTTTTTCAGTGGCTCTCTTCGCTATGTCATCAACTACCTCATTCAACAGTATTCCCACACGTGAAGGGATCCACATGAATCTTACTTTATACCCAGTTTTTTTCTAATCTCTTAACATTCTCTCTACACTCTATCACAATATTCTGATATACTGGGCGTCTGCTATTTAAAGACTAACGCTCCTCTGCTGTCAATAAAGAAGCAAGCATTTTTACCACATTTGACTACTTCCTGTAATCCTGCTAATGCTCCTTGGAGTTCAGCCTGCGTTGAAGAGACATTGTCAGTTAAGCGGCGTCCAATAACAGTATCTACAGTGCCGATGTCAGTGTACTCCCTAATCAAGACTCCACATCCTGCCTTCCCATCCCTAGCTATACTGACCCATCACAATATACATGTAGAGTGTTTTCTGTAGGCAGTTTTCTAATTATACAATCATATGTTGCCCTCAGCTCTCCTATTTCATACATACTTTTTTTCTTATGCAAGGGAGTAATTACTACATCTACATTACAATCCTCCCAGGGTGGTGTAAATTTTCTCTTGGGCATAGCAATACACGCTGTAATAACATCATACTTTATAACATTATAACATAATTTATTCATATATACTCTCTTCTTCATCATACACTGTTCACTACTTCCCACTTTTTGAACCGAGAGGATTAATTCATTAGCTCCCCCACCTCTCATTAATCTAATGGCAGAGGCTACATTTATCTCTTCAATTCTATCCCCAATACTCTGCAGATTCAACTCCATCCTCATTATCTCAATCATAGCATTTTTTGGGCATCCTAAGATAATTCTCATGGCTTCATTTTGTACCTTCTCCAACTTGCCCATCCTATCTTTGTGATGAAAATATTGTAAACTCTAAACGTCTGAGAAATGGACTCATAGCTGCCACATGGAAAGGTGCCACGCCTATACCGGACAGAATTTACTCTAGAGCAGCTTTAGGTCGGCACTATAACATTGCACTCTACAACCCTCCCCCTCGTAGGTGTTATAAGTGTCAACGATGGGGACGTCACGTAGCCAGGTACTGCACAAGCAAAAACTTTTTTTGTGCCGTGTGTGGTGAACCTCATAAATCTGAGGTGTGTTTTAAACTCATAAAGGAACTGCAGTCAGTAAGTGAAAAATGCATAAACTGTGGCAGGAGTGGTGTTCAAGCCTGGCACCTTGACTGTGTCAAACGACCAGCTGCTTACGGCCAGGTGCCCGGCCCCGCCCACCCGGGAGGACGGTTGCCAGGTACAGCTGCCGGCTCTAATTCCTGTGCAGAGCCACCTGGACGTAGTGTTCGTAGCAGCTGGATACCAAATACTTCACCATCTGCCAAGCACCAAGTGCATCACGGGACCAGACGGCAGGTGTCTGTTCAACCTGCGCCTGCCCGTCAGGTCCCAGGAACCTGCCTCCCGGAGGTGTTGACACAACACTCGCCATACCCTTCACACCACCATGAAGAGCAGTTGCCAAGTGCTGCAATCAGTCCCATTCGCTGTTCAGAGCCATCTGGAGGTGATGTTCGCTCCAGCTGGCTGCCAAACTCACCACCTTTAAATTACAAAGTGCACAAGGGGACCGGTGCCAGACCGAAGACTCGTGCCATCATCCCAGCTCCCCCACAAGAACCAGGTGTTGCATCTTCTGCCAGTGGTGGGCCTTCCCCTGATGTAGAGTGGCCACTTCCTGGTTCTGGGATAATGTCACCTACTGTGAGACCACCATCCACAGCTGGACCCCACAGTCAGCTGGAAGTGGGGGATAAGGAACTGGATCAAAATGAGACACATCGCAACCTCAGCCTCCCTACCACCTCGCCCTTGGGTTGCTCCACGTACTGTTCAAGCAGTGGTTGCCCTTCGTGACCGGTTGCAGGAACACCAGCAGCAGTCACAGCAGCAAACGGAGCGGCTGCAAGAGCAACTCCAACATGAGAAAAAATCCACCAGCGATATTTCGATGATGCTCACGCGTATGAGGGGACTTGTAAGCAATGACTGCCAAACTTCCCCTTCCACCCCTGAACCCTCCAAACATGTGTTCGCTTGCCTATCAGGGGAAACTTCTAGTGATCTTGAAACCTTGTGTAGTGGAACCCTTCCACGCAAGTTAACTGCCAAAGTTGTGCTAAACTATGTTCAAAACGACTCTATAGCTGGAAATGACAGACAAATTGTACTAGACCATTGGAGACAAATGTGTGACATTGGTAATAAACTAAGAAATGTTCCTGGACTTATACAGTAGTGCAATAGATGATATGTATATAGATAATAAATATTAAGTGAACTAATAATATCAATATATAATGCTGACTTTAAATGCACAATTAACTAAGTTATCCGTCCTAAGCTGGAACATTGCATCCCTCAAAAAAAGGTTCTCAGATTTACATCACAAAGTAACAACTGAACACATCGATATTGTATGTCTCCAGGAGTGCAGAGTTCCCGCAAGATCCTCACCCCCGAAATTGCCCTCATTTGTTTCTTACAACCTCAGATCCAGTAACTCTTCCATTCTATACATCAAACAATCCCTACCCCATCAACTTCTGCCAGAAAAACAAACTGCCGGTCAACAGTATCATGGAGTGAGGATCTATGTGGGCAACTCTGTTCTCAATGTATTTAATCTATATGCTCCAGCAGGAAAGTTAAATTATATTGATCTTCCGGCCTGCGCTCAAGCAGAGCCAACCATCATTCTTGGTGACTACAATGCTAGACACAAGGACATTGGTGGCTCTCGCTTCAGTAACGGTAACGGGAATCAACTGCTGTCGCTACTAAATAGTCACCAAGATGTGCAGATTGTGGGTGACCTTGAACCCACGCATATTTGTGGAGGCATTCTAGACCTCTGTGTTGGTTTCAACGTCTCTCACGTCTGGTGCACATCATCTATTGTAACAGATTTGTTGTCAGATCATCACCCTAGATTGACTACTCTATGTATAGGAAATACCATCCTGCCCGGTGGGACTTTCAAACGCAAACGGCTCAGTGTTCCTCCTGCTCGACGTGAAGACTTTGTTGCTCATGTGTCAGAGTGGTACAGCACTTATGATCCCTCCACAGTCCAGACAATTAACGACGGTCTAGTACAGAGCATTCAGATGTTTGCTGACCCTTTAGGTCGGCCCCCTGCACCATCCAATAGTCGCAACGATATGAAAGGTAATAAACGCCATGCCTATTACAATGACCCCAAACTGCGTACTTTGAAACGCACTGCCAGACGAGTTGGGCTTGCATATAGGGAAACACGTACGCCAGCAATGCTCAAGCTCTTTCAGAAAGCCCTAGCCAAGGCGAGGGAGCGCATGACAGAGCTCAGGCAAGATAACTGGGAAACTTTTGTTAACAGTCTCAACTCTCACACCCCCCTCAGCCAGGCATGGAAGGATATTAAAAGAATTAAAGGCGATAAGCTCGGCCAAGTAGCACACCCTCACCCTCTACACAGAGCAAACGAGTTAGTCGATGCTTGGGCAACCACCTCTAGCTTCAATAATCTTCCCCCAGACATACAGTTCAGATTAAATGCTGGTTACGGAGATCGAGAAAGGCTCGTTGACTTCATGCTCCACAAGGAAGATGAATGCAACGTGCCATTTACTGAGTTTGAATTACTCGCGGCCCTAAACAAAGGCAAAGCCACATCCCCCGGTGAAGATGGTATCACTGATGACATATTGCGTCTGCTCCCTTTAGTACCAGGGAATCCCCTACTTGAGCTGTATAATATAAGCTATGTTACTGGGAAGCTTCCTAACTCTTGGACCAACAGTATAATCATTCCAATTCCCAAGCCAAATCAAGAGAATGCTTTCCGCCCAATTTCCCTTACTAGCTGCATTTGCAAAACATTCGAGAGAATGGTCCTAAACCGTCTCCTCCATAGAATAAGAACCATGCTATCCCCCCAGATATATGGCTTCATGCATGGAAGGAGTGTGCATCATTGCATCACCACCTTTCTTACCCTGCACACTGAAAAGTCATATACCACCTTCCTAGATCTTAAGTCTGCCTTTGATATTGCAAATAGACATGTTATCTTGAGTGAGCTTGCAAGAATGAATATTGGTGGTCGGCTTCTTTGTTGGATCAGGGGTTACTTATCCAACAGGAAGTCATCTGTATTTTTCCAGGGGCATAGAAGTGTAACAAGAGACTTTGAACTAGGCACCCCGCAGGGTGGTGTCCTCAGTCCTACCTTATTCAATATCTTAATAAACACGCTGGTAAACTCTGTACCGAGCAAACCCAACGTCCACATCATTAGCTATGCTGATGATATAATGATACACACCGCTGGGTATGGTAACACGCAGAACACTCTTAACTCTGTATTAGACTCATGTCAGAACCTAGGTTTAATTATCTCAGCAGAGAAAACAAAGATATTAAATCGGCGCCCACCCAGGCAGGGAGGAGCTGTTCGCAAGATGCAACTGTCTGATGGCTCCCAGCTTGACTATGTAAACAGATTCAAATACCTTGGCCTTGAGGTGCCACTGTACGGTCCTGTTGTATTCAGACTCTGTCGTCAGTTTAAAGAGAGGCTCCGAGCTCTCAAGGCTGTTGCAGGTTATCACTCAAGCTATGGTGCCAATGTCAGAATTGTCAAAATGATGTACTTTGCATACATCAGATCTTTAGTGGATTATGCTGCACCTCTGCTTGTTTTGATGCCTGAAAGAAAGCTTGGAGGGCTTGAAAAATTGCAAAACGAAGCCTTGAGGATAATCCTTGGGTGCCCTCGTACCACAAAGATACTTAATATGAGAAAGGAACTTAATATTCTGAGCGTTGTTGATCGTGTTACTGAAATTAACTGTCAAATTGGTATAAAAATGCTTAGGCTAACTCATCCTAATCCTTGCACAGAAGCCCTCCAGAATTTCTTTATTGAAGATCAGCATTGTTCCAAATGGATAACAAAAACTGGAACTCAACTCAGAATGTATCAGGTTCATGATTTGTACCAAGAGAAACAACAGCGGCACTTTCCTGCACCGTGGGAGGTTACACCCTTTCCAGTTTTAATCCCTCCCTTTCCACCCAAGAAGCAAATTAGAGATCAGCCCAAGCTTCGTCTTGAGGCAAAGCTCAACGCCTTAAGCCATATTGATGCTCTGTCCACAGAGCATTCTCTCTCTCAAATTATATACACTGATGGTTCCCTACACCGCATCACGGGTGCAGCTGGAAGTGCAGTTGTCCTGACAATGGGCGATGGCCTATACTTTGAGTGGGGAGTCCGTATAAACAACTGGGCCTCTACCCTTCAGACTGAACTATTTGCCTTGATCCTTGCACTGAAATGTGTACAAGTCTCAAAACTTGATACATTAATTGTAAGTGACTCCTTATCATCCTTAAATGCTCTCAACTCTTTAAGACATAACTGTAACATGCTCGTGTCCGAAGCTAGACACAAATACAACAAAATTATTAAGGATGGTAACAGAGTCCATTTCATGTGGTCTCCATCTCATGTTGGCCTCCGAATGCATGATAGAGCTGATAAGTTAGCCAAAGAATCTGCCTTTAAAGGAGCCGTTGAGTGTAACCTTGGATTGTCAATGAGCAATCTGAGAGCAGCTGTACACCGAGAACTTCAACAAGATCTTGTAGATCTGAGGCAAAGTGAAATTGACACCAGTAATTCCATCTATCATCATACTATCATGCAAGAGGAGCCACACATCTATGGATCATCCAATAAAATCAGCAGACTTCTAGATGTTACTACTGCTCGGCTTAGACTCGGTTACAAGTATCTCTGGGAATTCTCATTATCTGCTGATGTAGACCTGACCAAATGTAAACTGTGTCAACAAAATTATTCGCACACCCTCCGTCACTATGTGATGGAGTGCGAAAAGATACGTGAATTTAGAGACAATTCTATAACCAATGTTCCAGCGATGTGTCAATATTTCATTCAAAATGATCTGCTACCAGAAATTTTAGCCAAATATCCCCAGTTTGCTAACTGTAGGTAGTAACTAAGTGATTGTAACCTATCCACCGCTGCCCACTGGATGGGGGGCGGTGTGCAGGACAAACATATAAATTTTGACACTAGCTCTCCACATATGTCAGTTGCTTAATTTAGAACCTGTACTTGAGGTCGATCTCGAACCCATTGTTGATGTGATGACTTATATTGAATTTTGTAACTAGCTCATCAAGATTGTAACTTGCTTAGCTAAATGAATTGTGGGATTCAGTCCCTGAGCCCATTATGTGCCTCTGTAACCCTTTCCACTACCGCCCACAAGATGGGTATGGGGTGCATAATAAATGAACTAAACTAAACTACCTTTACCAAAACAAGAAATGACAGGTGCAGCATAATCAATAAGGGATCTTACAGTACTCAAGTATATCATTCGTAGCACAGGGACTCCCACTCCCTTTCCACAGCATGCCAAGGCCTTCAGAGGTTGTAATCTCTTCCGACATTGACCCAACAGTCTGTTCATCTCAGCTTCCAAACTCGCATGGGTATATCCAACGTATATGCCTAAATATTTATATATATTAACTCTCTCTATATTTTTACCGTTTATTTTCAATATAATGGGCCTCCGACTTCTACATTCAAACTTAGTTTTGTTTGCATTAACTACCAGTCCTATATGGTGACACAGGTTTCCGAAATTGTCCAACACTGTTTGAACCTTTGAAATATCTTTGCCCTGAAACAAAATATCATCGGCATATATGATCGGAGTTACCCCAATTTGAGTATCTCTCAGACGCTATCTTATTCATTAGTACATTAAACAGAGTGGGACTCAACACTCCTCCCTGAGGTGTGCCGAGTTCAAAAGATCTCACACCTGACATACAACCTTGATACCACACCTGAGCCTTCCTTTCGTAAAGATAATCCCCTATCCAGCGCAATAATCTCCCTTTAACACCAAGACCAGCTAATTCATATAAAATAACCTCTTTGTTGGCTTTATCAAAAGCTCCTTGTAAATCAATAAAAATTTACGGCACGGTGGGGTGAGACCCCGCCGTGCAGACCGCACGGCGGGGTCCTTAGAAAGGGCAAATAAACCTGGGGCAGCTAGCTACTGCGTCCTAACACGCGCGACCGGGGACAGGCGCTGGGCACACACCTGGCACTGGGGACATCACTAACTAAAACAGGGCGCCGCATGCGCGGGCGTGGAGGGGAAACACGGGCAGGACTGTACCTTAGGGTAATGGAGATGGGCCAGCTGCTCTGGAACGCCTATGGCTAACACTGAAAACTTCACTCAATCAGGAGCCCCGTGTGGGGCACCCTTGCAGGCGACAGGGGGTGGTGTGGAAGGCTATGTCGAAGGCGAGTAGTCGTCTGAGATACCGGCGTCGTAGTCCACGTGTAACGGATGGCGGCGGAGTGTTTTGTAGTGTATCTGGCGAGGAGGAGGCGAGCAAGAGGTCGCTGAGTCAGAATCAGAATAATACAGGAGAAGATGCCCATTGGGGCGAGCTTGGAAGTGGGGACAGAAGAAGATAAGAGGGGGTGAGAGGAAGAAGATTTGTAAGAGAAAAAGTGCCAGGGCTAAACCCAGCTGCGTGTCGTTAGGTTGCGGCATTCGAGGCAGGGACTCAGTCGGGTGTTTTCAGTGACAACATCGGGACATCACAAACTCACAACATCACAGTAATTGGCTCAAGAGCGTCAGGGCTGAACTTTTTACGGATGGTTTGTGCTGGTTGTTGAGAGCTGAATATGTAATGATAGTGGATGCTGGGTGTTGAGAGCTAAAGTTTAACGAAATACAGAGTTAGGAGGAGGATCATGGATGGTAGAGAAGAGGTCATGATTGTTTCGTGGTAGTCTGAGAGTGTGTAGGAGAAAATCAATGTGTTGTTCGTGATAAGTGAGTAGTCTATCAATTTGTTTGTCTGATAAAGTTTTCCAGTAGGTATTTAGGGCAGGAATGTTCGTACTTTCATGGAGACTTTGACTGGTATTCAACTCTTGCCATCGGGTGTTGAGTACCCATCTTAGTGCTCTATTCTGTATTCTTTGAAGCTTTATTTTGTTAGTACGTGCAGATAGAGAAAGACCTAGTGGAGCGTATGTTAGGAGAGGTCTAATAAGTGCTTTGTAAAGGTGCATTTTTGTGTCAGGTTTTGCAAATCTAAGTCTGTATAGTTTTTTCATGGCTTGAAGAGCTATTGCATGTTTCTGTGCAATGTGTGTGTTAAAGAGTAGTTGTCGATCAAATGTGAGTCCAAGGACTGTGGATGAGGGAGATACAGAGATATAAGTAGGATTTTGAGTGTATGAATAGAGTTTGAGAGGAATTGGGCGAATAGTTCTTTTACAGAAAAAGTAGGTGATTTTTGATTTGCTGAAATTGGTTTTTATACGCCATTTGTACTCCCACTCAGTGACAACATCAAGTTCTGTTTGTGCTCTGTTTGTTAGTGTATCAATGGTGTTGCTGGTGACAAGGTGAGAGACATCATCGGCATAACATATGGTTAATGAAGTGTGATGAACAGGGTCAGGAATGTCGTTTATGTATAGGATGTAGAGTGTTGGGGCAAGAACAGAACCTTGGGGAACACCGGCATGTAAGTTGAAGTAGTCAGAGTGTTGTCGGAGGAACTTAATTCTCATTGTCCTATTGTCTAAGTAGTTAGAAAGAAGTTTGGTGGTGATAAGAGGAAGATTAAAGTTGTTGCATAGTTTGAATTTTAAGCCGTCATGCCAAACAGTGTCAAAAACCTTCTCAACGTCCTTAGTGATGAGTGCAGTCTTAAGTCTTTGGTGCTGATTGATACTGAGGTAGTTAGTCATGATGTTTAAGGCGTCGTGAGTGGACCGGTGAGGCCGAAATCCAAACTGTTTGTTAGTGAGTAAGTCATTGTGTTCAAGGTGGGTTCTAAGTCTCTGGTTGATCAGCCTTTCAAAGACTTTGCCAAGTGTCTCTAGAAGGCTGATGGGTCTATAGTTCTTTGGGTCAGTGTGGGATTTTCCAGGTTTTGGGATAAGAACGGCTGTGGCAGACTTAAAGTTGAGTGGAAAGTATCCAGAGGCAAGGGAGGCGTTGAATAGGTTAGTGATAGCAGTAATGATAGAAGCAGGGAGTTGTCTAAGAAGGATATGTCCAATGCCAGACGCACCAGGGGCTCTACGACAAGTGCCCATGAGAGCTGTCTTGACATCAGCTAGAGTTAGGGGAGTCTGTAGTTCAGTGTTTGAATTGAGAGTTTCAAGGTGGATGAGGTCGTCTGGTGTAGTTGCTTGTCTATTTTGGTGTATCCAGTCTTCGACTATTTCAATGTTGGGGCGTGCAAATGGTTCAGGAGGATGTGGGTGAAAGATTTGTTCCCAGTGGTGTTTAAAAATGTTGAGTACTGCTTCAGGATCAGTGATTTTGTTGTTATTATGAAGAAGGTATTTAAACGGTGTGTGAGTTGATCCTTGTAATCGTTTGATTTGTTTCCAGAATTCTTGAGGTGTCAGTTTTCTGTATTGTTCTGCTTGTTCTATGAGGTGTTTCCAATGTTTTGTGTGATCTTCATCTAGGCTGTTAAGGATGTGGTTTTTTAATGTTGTTAGGTCCCATAGTATTTGTCCATGACGATGTATGTTTTGTAAGAATCTAGTGTGATAGCAAGCTAAGAGGCGTTTTGAGCGAATGGAGGGGGTGAAAGTGAAATGTGGTTTGTGTGCTGTTTTAGGAATGGAGATGTTTGCTGCATGAATGATGGTGTCTTGTATGTTGCGTGCTTGTGTGTCGATGTCAGTGTGATGTTTGTCATTGTATTCATAAGTGAGATCAGTGTCATCAATGTGTTGTTTGAACATGTCCCAGTTTGCCCTAAGGTATGAGAATTGAGGAGTGCTGGGGATGAGAATAGGATTTGTGGAGACTGTGAGAATTAAGGGAATATGATCAGAGCCCGTAATGGGCCCTGGTGAAATGAGGTGTTGCAAGTTGCTGCCATGTCTGTTGGTGAATATGAGATCAGGCCTGCCAGAACCTGTATGTGTGAAACAAGTGGGGAAATCAGGGCCAAGAAAGAATAGATGTTTTTGGGTGTATATTTGGTGAAGCTGTCTGCCATGCTGATTTGTGGTATTTTGGTGGAATGTAGGGTGTTGTGCATTGAGGTCTGCAAGCAGAAAAACAGGCAAGTGAGAGTTGTTGAAGAGTTGAGTTTAGTTCATTTATTATGCACCCCATACCCATCTTGTGGGCGGTAGTGGAAAGGGTTACAGAGGCACATAATGGGCTCAGGGACTGAACCCCACAATTCATTTAGCTAAGCAAGTTACAATCTTGATGAGCTAGTTACAAAATTCAATATAAGTCATCACATCAACAATGGGTTCGAGATCGACCTCAAGTACAGGTTCTAAATTAAGCAACTGACATATGTGGAGAGCTAGTGTCAAAATTTTTGACACTAGCTCTCCACATATGTCAGTTGCTTAATTTAGAACCTGTACTTGAGGTCGATCTCGAACCCATTGTTGATGTGATGACTTATATTGAATTTTGTAACTAGCTCATCAAGATTGTAACTTGCTTAGCTAAATGAATTGTGGGGTTCAGTCCCTGAGCCCATTATGTGCCTCTGTAACCCTTTCCACTAGAGTTATGAAATCTTGCATGGGAATGTCGGTGTTAGGACGGGTGTAGGTTGTGCAGATGATGAGAGACCCCATTTGTGTATGAACTTTAATGGCTAGGAAATGTTTGTGAAGCCAATGAGTGTGTAGGAGTTCGTGTTTGTATGAAGAACGGATGAGTATTGCAACTCCTTCATGTGCTTCATCTGGTGACTGGTGAGAGGAGTAGCCATAATGTTTGATTTTATATGAGTTCGTAATGTATGTGCTATTTAATAATAGCACATCAGGTCTCTCGATCTCAATAAAATCTGACACCATGTGTCTGATGGAGAAATATGCCCGCACATTAAATTGGATGATCTTTATGAATTTTTAGGTTTTGATGGGGTGCTGGTGGGGTTTTGTGCATGTATAGAAGCATGAGGTTTGCGTGATTCAATGACTTGGGCAGTTACTGAGGAGGGTGCATCTTGGAGGACGGTGGTAGGAATAGTGGGAAATTGACAGCGGGAGGTGGGAGTAAGACAACGGGTTGCTGAGCGGGCTCGGGACGAGATGAGATGAGTTACAGAAGAAATGACTGGAGTTGTTGGGGGATGGAGGAAGGCAGAAGGCTTGTTGGTAGGAACCGGGTGAGAGGTATCAGAGGTTGTAGTGTTTGAAGTCAGATTAGAAGTGGAGGGGACAATGTTGGGAGAAGAGGGTGAAGGTGCTTTTGACATGGATGATTCAGTTTGGGATAGTCCAGGATGTGCTGTTTGGTCAGTGGCACCGTTTTCTGTAGCAGTCAGGAGTGGGTTGGGAGAACATTGTGGGGAAACTGTAGTATTTTCCTCAGCTGAAGTCGTGGTGTTTTGTGGAGTGAGGACTGTAGGCGAGAATGGAGCAGAGCGCAATAGCTGAGTAGGAGGAACAGAGATACTAGGAAGGCCGTTATGAGTGAGAAAAATAGGAAGATAGTCAGCAAAGTCACGGCCATCGTCCTTGGCCTTCAAGTAAGCAGCTTGTACACAGGCAGTGACTCGTTCATATGAAAGGTTCTGAAGAGGAGAATAAGGTGGAGGTGGTGGGTGAGGGAAGAGAGGTGGAGAGGACTGAGTTTGTTGTGTAGTATTATGGAGATGATATTGCTGGTGAGGTGAAGCATTAAGGACACTGGCATAGGACATTGAGGTGGCTGATGCTGTTTGGTGATGGGATAGGTTATGGGAGGTTGAAGAAGAAGAATGAGGGTGTGCTTGAGTGCGAGGTTGGTTATTGCGAAGAGATTTTAAAGTTTGCTTTCTCAAAGGGCAAGATTTGTCAACTGCTGAGTGAGCACCTTGGCAATTGGTGCATTTTAGGATAGGGGCAGAGCACTGAGTATAGAAATGACCTTCAGCAGAGCATTTGGAGCAAATTTGTGGGCTTTTACATTTTCGTGTTTCGTGATTATACTTATAACATTTGAAACATTGTAGTAAAGGAAGATAGTCAACTGGACTAATGAGATAGGGAGGAGTGCTGGTGTTGAGGATTTTAATTCCATGGTGCAAGAGTTTTTGAGCTTCTGTAGGGGAGGAACATTGGATCTTGAGGTGTTTTGTATTGAGCACTGGGTATATCTCTATTACAGTAATAGCATTCCTGTGTGAGATGTCTTGAGAGAGATTGATAGTATTAGGTGCTGATAGGACAGAGCTGTCGACATTTCTTACAAGGACAAAGCATTTAGTTTTTTGTTCAATAGTGAGAACAGGAGTCAGTGAAGCTTGTGTGAGTTTACTGAAAGTAGGTTCCTTGAAACAGGCAAAAAGGTCGTCTTCTGAGGCAATGAGAAATTTGATGGTGTTTGTGTTGGCGTGTTTGATATGGTTAGTGGCTGGTGTGCCAGTGGCATTGTAAAAGGTAGTGATGCAGTCAATTGTGTCTATGGGTGTATTCCCAGTGTAGGTCATCCGTAGACAGTGAGCCATTGTGACTCACTATCTACTGACAGTCCCGTGTCTTGTGCCAATCACTGTGATTCCATAAGCTCAGTGGGGGTCAGTGTGTAGGCCAGGTCTAAGACCTGGCCTAAGGGTCTCACCACGAACAAACACCATGTTCCCGAAGGTTGCAACCCCCAGTTATGGTGGGCTCGCACGATCACGAGATTCCACAACTGGTTCGGCAGTGTCAGAAACGGAAGAATTTTAGGAGAGGAGAAAAAGAATGCACCTATGCCATGACGCAGCTGCAAAAGGTGAACTTCCGTCTTCTCACCTGGGCCTGTTCTGGCTCGAAGTGGGGCTGTTCACCTAAATGCAGTCCGACCTGGACACAAGCACATTAGACAACACACAGAAGATGCCACGAGGAAGATGTCACTGCTTAGGACTAGATGCTGGCTGGGAAGCGCCTGGTTCTGCTCCAATAACTGCTGGCTGGAACTGGTTTTTGGCTGCACCGAAGTGCTCGTCGAGGCTGGAGATAACAGCTGCTGTAGGACAGCGAGACGATGCTGGCTTGCTTTATGGCTGGCGAGCTGATCGATCCATCCACTCACGCACTCTAAGAGGTATCAGACGTTGGTAGAGTGGGCGTGCGTAGCGCTCAAGCAGAGGGCCGCCTAAGTCACACTGCGAGCGAGACGATGCTACTCTTGCAACGATGCTGATTGGTTTTTTTGCTGAGTCCGCGGGCGCTCTTTTAAGTACCCCGCTCGATGCGCGCGCGCGTTACTTAGTCGGTTAGTCTCCAAATCATGGTAATACATATTTTCTTCCTCGCAGAACTTCACCGCTATTGTTGTGAAAGCAGTAACTATTTTTCGTTAGCTAGACATTTAATAATACAATCAGAGGTACTTTTTCCTGTGAGGAACCCGAACAAATTACTAGACAGCTGATCACCTATTATATATAAGTCTATTTAAAATGATCCTCTCCATCATTTTACAAAAACACGAGGTTAAAGACACAGGTCTGTACTCTCCATTGGCTTTAGGGATAGGGATGAGCATAGCTGTTTTCCATTTACTGGGAATACTGCCCTCTTTATAACTAATAATAAAGAGGTCTAACTGGGCTTTTCGTCGTAATGGCAAGTTCATTAAGTATTTCATAAGTTACTCCATCCTCCCCAGGGGGCGGTAGATTTCCCAACTTTAATCGCCGTTATTAGTTCTTCTCTGGTAATACCTTTGCAAGTGACATCACCACTGCTACCTGCTGTAAGTATAAAATCTTTTCTTAGATTTTTCCAAGAATCTAATGACTCTCTCGTTACAGCGGGTAGTTTAGTTTAGTTCATTTATTATGCACCCCATACCCATCTTGTGGGCGGTAGTGGAAAGGGTTACAGAGGCACATAATGGGCTCAGGGACTGAACCCCACAATTCATTTAGCTAAGCAAGTTACAATCTTGATGAGCTAGTTACAAAGTTCAATATAAGTCGTCACATCAACAATGGGTTCGAGATCGACCTCAAGTACAGGTTCTAAATTAAGCAACTGACATATGTGGAGAGCTAGTGTCAAAATTTATATGTTTGTCCTGCATTCCGCCCCCCATCCAGTGGGCAGCGGTGGATAGGTTACAATCACTTAGTTACTACCTACAGTTAGCAAACTGGGGATTTGGCTAAATTTTGGCAAATTTGGCTAAAATTTCTGGTAGCAGATCATTTTGAATGAAATATTGACACATCGCTGGAACATTGGTTATAGAATTGTCTATAAATTCACGTATCTTTTCGCACTCCATCACATAGTGACGGAGGGTGTGCGAATAATTTTGTTGACACAGTTTACATTTGGTCAGGTCTACATCAGCAGATAATAAGAATTCCCAGATATACTTGTAACCGAGTCTAAGCCGAGCAGCAGTAACATCTAGAAGTCTGCTGATTTTATTGGATGATCCATAGATGTATGGCTCCTCTTGCATGATAGTCTGATGATAGATGGAATTACTGGTGTCAATTTCACTTTGCCTCAGATCTACAAGATCTTGTTGAAGTTCTCGGTGTACTGCTACTCTCAGATTGCTCATTGACAATCCAAGGTTACACTCAACGGCTCCTTTAAAGGCAGATTCTTTGGCTAACTTATCAGCTCTATCATGCATTCGGAGGCCAACATGAGATGGAGACCACATGAAATGGACTCTGTTACCATCCTTAATAATTTTGTTGTATTTGTGTCTAGCTTCGGACACGAGCATGTTACAGTTATGTCTTAAAGAGTTGAGAGCATTTAAGGATGATAAGGAACCTGTCCTCTTAAAAAGAACGTCGCTTTTGGCCGTTTGCCCGTATGGCCGAATATGGACGTAATTTGAAAATGAAAAAAAAATGAAAATAAATTTGGGATTTTATTTTCAACAACAGTAAGTTAAGGGTCCTCTGATAGGTTAGGTGGGCAGGAAATTCTCATAAAGTTTCAAAACGGTATGAAAAACATTAATGGAAAGTTGCCTTTACTAAGCTTGCTGAGTAAGCCGGACGACCCAAACAGAAAACGGAACAGTACGTCACTTTTGTGAGTCGATTTCATTTCAAATTACGTCCAAATTTGGCCATAGCGCGCATACGGGCGAAAAGTGACGTTATTTTTAAGAGGACGGGTTGGATAAGGAGTCACTTACAATTAATGTATCAAATTTTGAGACTTGTACACATTTCAGTGCAAGGATCAAGGCAAATAGTTCAGTCTGAAGGGTAGAGGCCCAGTTGTTAATACGGACTCCCCACTCAAAGTATAGGCCATCGCCCATTGTCAGGACAACTGCACTTCCAGCTGCACCCGTGGTGCGGTGTAGGGAACCATCAGTGTATATAATTTGAGAGAGAGAATGCTCTGTGGACAGAGCATCAATATGGCTTAAAGCGTTGAGCTTTGCCTCAAGACGAAGCTTGGGCTGATCTCTAATATGCTTCTTGGGTGGAAAGGGAGGGATTAAAACTGGAAAGGGTGTAACCTCCCACGGTGCAGGAAAGTGCCGTTGTTGTTTCTCTTGGTACAAATCATGAACTCCATACATTCTGAGTTGAGTTCCAGTTTTTGTTATCCATTTGGAACAATGCTGAACTTCAATAAAGAAATTCTGGAGGGCTTCTGTGCAAGGGTTAGGATGAGTTAGCCTAAGCATTTTTATACCAATTTGACAGTTAATTTCAGTAACACGATCAACAACGCTCAGAATATTAAGTTCCTTTCTCATATTAAGTATCTTTGTGGTACGAGGGCACCCAAGGATTATCCTCAAGGCTTCGTTCTGCAATTTTTCAAGCCCTCCAAGCTTTCTTTCAGGCATCAAAACAAGCAGAGGTGCAGCATAATCCACTAAAGATCTGATGTATGCAAAGTACATCATTTTGACAATTCTGACATTGGCACCATAGCTTGAGTGATAACCTGCAACAGCCTTGAGAGCTCGGAGCCTCTCTTTATACTGACGACAGAGTCTGAATACAACAGGACCATACAGTGGCACCTCAAGGCCAAGGTATTTGAATCTGTTTACATAGTCAAGCTGGGAGCCATCAGGCAGTTGCATCTTGCGAACAGCTCCTCCCTGCCTGGGTGGGCGCCGATTTAGTATCTTTGTTTTCTCTGCTGAGATAATTAAACCTAGGTCCTGACATGAGTCTAATACAGAGTTAAGAGTGTTCTGCGTGTTAGCATACCCAGTGGTGTGTATCATTATATCATCAGCATAGCTAATGATGTGGACGTTGGGTTTGCTCGGTATAGAGTTTAACAGCGTGTTTATTAAGATATTAAATAAGGTAGGACTGAGGACACCACCCTGCGGGGTACCTAGTTCAAAGTCTCTTGCTACACTCCTATGCCCCTGGAAAAATACAGATGACTTCCTGTTGGATAAGTAACCCCTGATCCAACAAAGAAGCCGACCACCAATATTCATTCTTGCAAGCTCACTCAAGATAACATGTCTATTTGCAATATCAAAGGCAGACTTAAGATCTAGGAAGGTGGTATATGACTTTTCAGTGTGCAGGGTAAGAAAGGTGGTGATGCAATGATGCACACTCCTTCCATGCATGAAGCCATATATCTGGGGGGATAGCATGGTTCTTATTCTATGGAGGAGACGGTTTAGGACCATTCTCTCGAATGTTTTGCAAATTGTTTTTTTTTTTTTTTTTTTTTTTTTTTTTGAGATATATACAAGAGTTGTTACATTCTTGTACAGCCACTAGTACGCGTAGCGTTTCGGGCAAGTCCTTAATCCTATGGTCCCTGGAATACGATCCCCTGCCGCGAAGAATCGTTTTTTCATCCAAGTACACATTTTACTGTTGCGTTAAACAGAGGCTACAGTTAAGGAATTGCGCCCAGTAAATCCTCCCCGGCCAGGATACGAACCCATGACATAGCGCTCGCGGAACGCCAGGCGAGTGTCTTACCACTACACCACGGAGACGGAGAATGCAGCTAGTAAGGGAAATTGGGCGGAAAGCATTCTCTTGATTTGGCTTGGGAATTGGAATGATTATACTGTTGGTCCAAGACTTAGGAAGCTCCCCAGTAACATAGCTTATATTATACAGCTCAAGCAGGGGATTCCCTGGTACTAAAGGGAGCAGACGCAATATGTCATAAGTGATACCATCTTCACCGGGGGATGTGGCTTTGCCTTTGTTTAGGGCCGCGAGTAATTCAAACTCAGTAAATGGCACGTTGCATTCATCTTCCTTGTGGAGCTTGAAGTCAACGAGCCTTTCTCGATCTCCGTAACCAGCATTTAATCTGAACTGTATGTTTGGGGGAAGATTATTGAAGCTAGAGGTGATTGCCCAAGCATCGACTAATGAACTAAGTTTGGCAGCTTCCGCCCGTTTATTTACGAGACCATTTGCAATTCCTTGCAGGTCAGGATGTGCAACAAAATTATGCTTTTTACCCCTTATTTTATTTACGTCTTGCCAGATTTCCTTCAAGTTTCTGTTACTCCCAACTTTCTCTGCAAACTCCTGCCAATATTTCTAATTTCCTTTCTCTTCTCCCCACACAGCCTAGCAACTGCCAGTAAAGCATTCTTCCCTTCCTCAGTCCTACCATTCCTATTCCAATTCCTGTGAGCTCCCCTCATTGTTATTGTCCACCCCTTAAGCATCTTGTCATGTGTATAATTTTCTTTTCTGGGGGGATGTTTTTTTATACTAGATGTTTTCCGGTTCAATGTTGCATTAAATACATCTACCTCCTTAATTAAATCTTCATAAAATGCTGGCTTATAAGTATCATACCAAGACTTAATATGGCCAACAAGACCCCTTAATTCTCCCTCATTAAACTTTAACCTTTTCCTCTGAAGGCAGGCATGCTTTTTATCTAGTTTAAGCTGTATTTGTAATGCAAAATGATCACTTAGCATTTCATCCACAGTAAGACAATTCCCCTCTATGCCCTCAGCATTTATCAAACAAGCATAATCTAATCTCCCTCCCTTCAAATGAGGAGGAGAGGCCTCGCCCAGCAGTTGAACATCTTCATGTTCCTGCAAAAACTGGTACCATCTGCAACCATTTCTATTTGCTTTACCCCTTGATCCTAAAGCTGGATGTCTGGCATTAAAATCCTCTACCACAAGTGTATCTTCAGAAAAGAACACTGTTTTTTCCCCAAAACGGTGGGTTTTCTGAGGGAAGAGTAAACGTATGTCTGGAAGTTGACTTTAACCGCCCAAGCTGCGCGCGCAACGAGCCGAGGTTATATAAGCCCGGCCTGCAGACTGCGTGGCCCCTCTTCCCGACAAGCCAGCAGCTGTTGCTCACTGCTGCTCAGTGAGTCGTAAACACAGAAGTTTAGCCTGCTCAACTGTTCCCCCAGCATGGACCCTACACCAGTTCCTATCGACAACGACTCAGAGCGACCAGTCAGGGGCGTCCTGCCCTTCTCAACATTTAAGGTACAGTGTTTGTCTGTGTTGGCGCGCCCCTGAAGCACGCCTGTTGGTTCAGCCTTGGTGACCAAATGCAGGTGTAGTGGACCTAGAGGGGGAGGTGACTCTCGGTGTTGTTATGGGGCACCGGTTTTTCTCCAGTAGGTGGCTGTTATTTGAAGCACATCGGGAGGAGGCCCGACCACACCCCCCCCCCACCTTCCCCATCTGCTCAGCCCTGTACCTTAAGCTCCCTCACCCAGTCGACGTGAGGTCTGCTGCTTGGGCGACTTCTGTTGTGCCGTTAATTATTATTTATGTTCTTTATATAAGTGCTTCTTTACAGTCTGACTGTGTCATGGCGTGCTTCCTCACGCTACAATATTTACTGTAATTTTACCTTTGCTTTCGCCCCATGCCTATGTTTATATATTGGGTAGTGCTGTTATTGTTGTTCAGGACATTTAATGCTCAAGCCAGCTCCTATTTAGTGCTGTTGTTTTACTCTACTCTAAACGCTGGCCATATAAATTTTTATATTATTGTCTTTCAGTTACAATGTGTTATGCCTCACAATTTATTTATCCGCAATTTATTTATCTTGGACCCGTGATGCGGGTCCAAGCCTCTTGCTGTTACCTTTCTTGGGCTTGCAACTACGATTTGTTTCTCTCTGCAATTTATTATTACAATTTATGCATTGCCCTCGTGCATGTTTTATTAACTTATTAAAACTCTTGCTTCTTGTATTGAGTTATTTATTAAGTAAAGTAACCTAGGTTGTGCTAGTTCCTGAGTTACAAGCCTCATGCCTTTGACTTTAAGATTATCTTGGTATTGCGTACCATTAATTTACCTCAATTTATTACTGCAATTTATGTAGGTCAAGCTGCATGTTATTTACTCTTACTGGTTTTGCAATTGTGATTGTTTAACTATTGTTTGCCATTAAGTTATTAAGTAACTCAGCTAGGCTGTGATAGGCGCAGAGTACGGCCCCCCACCCCCCCTTGCCTCTTGCTTTAAGATTACTGGCCCTGCATTTACGTTTAGTTACATCAGCTAATTATTCCCGCAAATTATGCAGCGTCTTGCTGCATGTGTATTTATTTATTATTGGTTTACAATTATGTTTGTTTAACATTTTGCTTATTGCCTTTAAGTTATTAGGTAAAGTCAGCTAGGTTATGCTAGCTGCTGTGTCACAGGCCTCCGGGCTCTAGCTTTAAGTTTTTATGGACTTGTATTTTCCATAAGTTTCCTTAATTTATTAATGAATTTTATGCAGGGTCAAGCTGCATGTTTCTTTTGCTGGTTTTACATTTGTTTGTTTAACTTCTGCTTTGCCTTTAAGTTATTATGTAAAGTCAGCTAGGATGTGATAGTTGCAGGGATCGGGCCCCTTGCCTCTTGCTTTAAGTTTATTCTGGTCCTGCATTTACGTTTAGTTTCCTCAGCAAATTTCCCGCATTTTACATCGCTCTTGCTACATGTTTTTACTTTACTGGTTTACAATTATGTTTGTTTAACTTATGCTTCACCTTTAAGTTAAGTAAAGTCAGCTAGGATGTCCTAGACGCTGTGTTCGGGCCTCATGCCTCTCCCTTTAAGTTTATCTTGGACTCGTATTACGATTAGTTCCATCAGCAATTTATTGCTAGTTATGCATTGCCTAAGTGCATGTCATTTTACTTACCGTTTTACCTTCATACTTGTTTTCTTGACTTTGTCATTAAGTTATTAAGTACTGACAGCTAGACAGTACCAGTTTCGTTTACCAGTACCAGTAAACGTTTCCAGTCGTTTTGTCTGCCCGGTGTAGCCCGAAAGAATCTGCAGCCTCCCGACTGCTGGTTTATCTAGACATGTTGTCTGCCCGGTGTAGCATGGATGTCACTGTGGCCTCCCAGGCCGCTGGTTATCCGACGTGTTGTCTGCTCGGTGTAGCCCGGAAGATATTGCTGCTTCCCAGGCCACTGGTTTATCCAGACGTTTTGTCTGCCCAATGTAGCCAGGAAGGTTGTCATAGCCACTGCCGTCTTAGCTGACTGCGTTTAGGGGCTGCTCTCCAGCCGACGTTCTTCCTGTGATGAGTTAAGCCGGCGATGTTATTCAGGTATTATATTTATATTGGCCATATAAATATGCGGCCTTCCAGGCCGCTGGTTTATCCAGATGTGTTGTCTGCCCGCTGTAGCCCAGAAGTCACAGCGGCCCCCCAGGCCGCTGGTTTATCCAGACGTGTTGTCTGCCCGGTGTAGCCCAAAAGATACTGCGGCCTCCCAGGCCGCTGGTTTCTCCAGACGTTTTGTCTGCCCAATGTAGCCAGGAAGGTTGTCATAGCCGCTGCCGTCTTCGCTGTCTGCGTTCGGGGGTTCATGTCCAGCCGACGTTCTTCCTGTGATGAGTTAAGCCGGCGATGTTATTCAGGTATCTTATTTATATTGGTCATATAAATATGCGGCCTTCCAGGCCGCTGGTTTATCCAGACGTGTTGTCTGCCCGGTGTAGCCCGGAAGTCACAGTGGCCCCCTAGGCCGCTGGTTTATCCGGACGTTTTGTCTGCCCGGTGTAGCCCGGAAGGTTTTCACAGCCACCGACGTCTTAGCTGCCTTCGTTCAGGGGTTGATGTCCGGCCGACGTTCTTCCTGCGGATTGTCACTGTGTTCTAGCGGCCGATGCTCGGTTGGGTCTGTTGCAGCTGGTCCAGCCGTCTGCCCTAGTGTCCGAGTCGCCACTCTCTTCCTACGTTGTTGCTCAATTTTGGTGTCCAGCTGCTGCAGCTGTTGGTGTTCTGGCTGCTGACATTCCCGGCAGTTGGTGTTCTAGCTGCTGTGGGTACAGCTGTTGCTGTCCCAGCTTGCTGCTGTTCAGGAGGAAGATGGTCCAGCTGCTGGCGTTCCAGCGGTTGTTGGACCAGCTCCCATGCTACGGCTGAAGTTGTTCCTGATGTTCCAGTTGAAGCGGTCCCAACTGATAATGCCCATCCTACTGCGTTCCAGCTCCCAAGGGTCCAGCTGCCGACGCGCCAGCCCCCGAAGTTCCAGCTGAAGCGTTCCAGCCGACGTTGTGCCTATTAGCACTCCTTTCAGTTTATTGTATTTGATTGTAATTTATTTCAGCTTCATGCATTAATCTCGTTTTCTCTAAAGAGTTATATTCCAGCATTATTTTGAGCATGATCTGTTTTGCAGTCGCTCTTCCCTTACTGCTGCAGTTTCCCCCTTGGCCCGTTGCCGCTAATTTTGTATCTTCAGCAGCGGCCGAAGATACTCTCCATTCCCTTGTTGGCTCCCAGGTTCTATATGGTCCCTAATTGTCTTGCAGTTGGACTTCTACTTATAAACGAAGTTTTCCCTGGTGGCCAGTTGCCACTATTTATTTATCTTTGGCAGATGTTGATGCACCAGTTGCCAATGTCCAGCTACAGGTGTTCCAGCCGCTGATTTTCAGAGGCAGGATTTTACAGTTTACATTTGGCAACTGTTGTTTGTTAAGCCCTTATTTTGCCCTTGTTGACCACTAGTGTTCGTGTTGTGCATGCTACGTTATTGTTGGTTTGTTAAGGTTAGGGTTTCCCTGCTTACTTCCTCCTCCCCAGTGTGGGACATTTACTTATATATCTATTTATACAGTTCCTACTGTATCATACTACTACTTATTTAAGTTCTTTATTATTAGGTGCGGGTTTTAGTCGCCTTACTTCTACCCTCCCTCCGCTTAACTTGTTATCGTTTTCTTTGGCATTTTTTCGCCATGCCCTCGGTCGGCCCGTACTAGGCCCATTAGCTGGGCCAGTCCGTTACCCCCTTAGCTGGGACCCCTGTGGAGCCCTTAGCTGGGCGGGCCTGCCCTGTTAGCGGGCTAATGGTCCTGCGACCTAGTACTTTGGACGGAGTATTTTGTGCTTTTCCCTATCCTTCTAGGCTTATGTCTCTCTTTTACATTTTCTTAGTGAAAACTTCGTTATATATGTAAGGTACTATTTATTGCTTGTGAATGTATATGTGTGTGTGTGTATATGTATGTATATGTGAATGTATGTGTATATATATGTATATATATATATATATATATATATATATATATATATATATATATATATATATATATATATATGTATATTAGTATATTTTGGTAGCAGTCTTTCCTGTAGACATATATTATTAAATATGACCGAAAAAGTAAGATTAATAATTCTAACACGAATTTTCTCAATCTTTCGTACATTTCTTTTCACTGTTGGAGGTAATTCAAAAATCAATTCTCCAAAATTCATTTTTATTTCTAGTCTGACGCGACACTTGAGCGCGTTTCGTAAAACTTATTACATTTTCAAAGACTTTAGTTAACACATACACAACTGAATAAAACTTACACATCTCCGATTTTGTTTATATCTACATTTGAGTGAGGTGGATGGGGTGAGGTGGTATTTAATAAGGTATTAATTTCATCAACACAAGCCAGAACATGAAACAATGGGTATTGAATAGAAGTGATTGTAGAAAGCCTATTGGTCCATATTTCTTGATGCTTCTATATTGGAGCGGAGTCTTGAGGTGGGTAGAATATAGTTGTGCATTAATTGGCTGTTGATTGCTGGTGTTGACTTCTTGATGTGTAATGCCTCGCAAACGTCAAGCCGCCTGCTATCGCTGTATCTATCGATGATTTCTGTGTTGTTTACTAGGATTTCTCTGGCGATGGTTTGGCTGTGGGAAGAGATTATATGTTCCTTAATGGAGCCCTGTTGCTTATGCATCGTTAAACGCCTAGAAAGAGATGTTGTTGTCTTGCCTATATACTGGTTTTTTTGGAGCTTACAGTCCCCAAGAGGGCATTTGAAGGCATAGACGACGTTAGTCTCTTTTAAAGCGTTCTGTTTTGTGTCTGGAGAGTTTCTCATGAGTAGGCTGGCCGTTTTTCTGGTTTTATAGTAAATCGTCAGTTGTATCCTCTGATTTTTGTCTGTAGGGATAACGTTTCTATTAACAATATCTTTCAGGACCCTTTCCTCTGTTTTATGAGCTGTGGAAAAGAAGTTCCTGTAAAATAGTCTAATAGGGGGTATAGGTGTTGTGTTGGTTGTCTCTTCAGAGGTTGCATGGCGTTTCACTTTCCTTCTTATGATGTCTTCGACGAAACCATTGGAGAAGCCGTTGTTGACTAGGACCTGCCTTACCCTACAGAGTTTTTCGTCGACTTGCTTCCATTCTGAGCTGTGGCTGAGAGCACGGTCGACATATGCGTTAACAACACTCCTCTTGTACCTATCTGGGCAGTCGCTTTTGGCATTTAGGCACATTCCTATGTTCGTTTCCTTAGTGTAGACTGCAGTGTGGAAACCTCCGCTCTTTTCCATGACTGTAACATCTAGAAAGAGCAGCTTCCCATCCTTTTCCATCTCGTAAGTGAAACGCAGCACGGAACTCCGCTCAAATGCCTCCTTCAACTCCTGCAGATGTCTGACATCAGGTACCTGTGTAAAAATGTCGTCAACATACCTGCAGTATATGGCCGGTTTCATGTTCATGTCGACTAAGACTTTTTGCTCGATGGTACCCATGTAGAAGTTTGCAAACAGGACACCTAGGGAAGAACCCATGGCGACCCCATCTACTTGCTTATACATGTGCCCATCCGGGCTCAAGAAGGGTGCCTCTTTAGTACAAGATTGGAGTAGTTTCCTTAGGATATTTTCTGGTATGTCAAGAGGAGTACAGGCTGGATCACGATACACTCTGTCGGCTATCATCCCGATTGTCTCGTCCACTGGTACGTTAGTGAACAGCGATTCTACGTCCAACGAGGCTCTTATTCCTGTGGCCCGTGTGCCCCGCAGTAAGTCAACAAATTCCTTGGCGACTTCAGGCTGAAGGCGCAAGGGACATAAGGAGTCAGCAGGCTGTTGAGTCGCTTCGCCAGTCTGTACGTGGGTGTGGGTATCTGGCTAATGATTGGCCAAAGTGGGTTTCCAGGCTTGTGTGTCTTGACATTTCCATACGCATATCCAAGTTTATATTCCCCAATGATCTTTGGCAGGTGGAGTCCGGATTTCTTGGCGTTCACAGTTTCGATCAGTTTGTTGACCTTTGCTTTCAATTCGGCTGTAGTGTCCTTCGTTACCCTTTGGAACTTAGTTTGGTCAGAGAGTATGAGGTTCATTTTCGCCAGATATTCGTCTTTTTTAAGAATGACATATATTGGCAACTTATCACCTTTCCTGACAACTATCTCCTTGTTCTCACGAAGGCTTTTAGCTGCCGCTTTGAGCTCGGGGGACAGTATGGTGCTTCTGTAATTGCCTCGATTCTTTCCTCCTTCTGCAATAAGTTCTGCTTGTAAGGTATCTTTGGTAGTGACCTTCTTTTGTGTCTCGAGGTCGAATATGTCGTCCAACAGAATTTCCAACTCTACTTTCCGGGCCATCTCACTCGGTCTGGACATAACGTGACAGTTTATGCCCAGATTTAGGAGAGTGACTTGGTCCTCAGTGAGGTTAATTCCTGCAAGGTTCAGGAAGCCATCTCTTGGTCGTGGAATTGCCATAGGTCCTCCATATAATGTTGTTAGTTTCTTGATAATCCTTGTTTTAGTGCTGAGGTGATGTCGGTCTGTGAGGATGTTGAGGTGTTGTTCAATGCGGGTACGGATACTTTCGTCGATGTTGCTATTTCTCCACTCGTTTGTAGCATGAAGTAGTTGCGTTTTGTTGTCTTTGATTTCATTCTCTGCCTTGTATATCTGATCACGAATCAGATCCTGGCGATATTTTATCGTGAAGGCTTGATTCCTTGCTGCTGGGTCGTGCGCTTTAATATTAGTATATTTTGGTAGCAGTCTTTCCTGTAGACATATATTATTAAATATGACCGAAAAAGTAAGATTAATAATTCTAACACGAATTTTCTCAATCTTTCGTACATTTCTTTTCACTGTTGGAGGTAATTCAAAAATCAATTCTCCAAAATCAATTCTCCAAAAATAAAAATGAATTTTGGAGAATTGATTTTTGAATTACCTCCAACAGTGAAAAGAAATGTACGAAAGATTGAGAAAATTCGTGTTAGAATTATTAATCTTACTTTTTCGGTCATATTTAATAATATATGTCTACAGGAAAGACTGCTACCAAAATATACTAATATTAAAGCGCACGACCCAGCAGCAAGGAATCAAGCCTTCACGATAAAATATCGCCAGGATCTGATTTGTGATCAGATATACAAGGCAGAGAATGAAATCAAAGACAACAAAACGCAACTACTTCATGCTACAAACGAGTGGAGAAATAGCAACATCGACGAAAGTATCCGTACCCGCATTGAACAACACCTCAACATCCTCACAGACCGACATCACCTCAGCACTGAAACAAGGATTATCAAGAAACTAACAACATTATATGGAGGACCTATGGCAATTCCACGACCAAGAGATGGCTTCCTGAACCTTGCAGGAATTAACCTCACTGAGGACCAAGTCACTCTCCTAAATCTGGGCATAAACTGTCACGTTATGTCCAGACCGAGTGAGATGGCCCGGAAAGTAGAGTTGGAAATTCTGTTGGACGACATATTCGACCTCGAGACACAAAAGAAGGTCACTACCAAAGATACCTTACAAGCAGAACTTATTGCAGAAGGAGGAAAGAATCGAGGCAATTACAGAAGCACCATACTGTCCCCCGAGCTCAAAGCGGCAGCTAAAAGCCTTCGTGAGAACAAGAAGATAGTTGTCAGGAGAGGTGACAAGTCGCCAATATATGTCATTCTTAAAAAAGACGAATATCTGGCGAAAATGAACCTCATACTCTCTGATCAAACTAAGTTCCAAAGGGTAACGAAGGACACTACAGCCGAATTGAAAGCAAAGGTCAACAAACTGATCGAAACTGTGAACGCCAAGAAATCCGGACTCCACCTGCCAAAGATCATTGGGGAATATAAACTTGGATATGCGTATGGAAATGTCAAGACACACAAGCCTGGAAACCCACTGCGGCCAATCATTAGCCAGATACCCACACCCACGTACAGACTGGCGAAGCGACTCAACGGCCTGCTGACTCCTTATGTCCCTTGCGCCTTCAGCCTGAAGTCGCCAAAGGAATTTGTTGACTTACTGCGGGGCACACGGGCCACAGGAATAAGAGCCTCGTTGGACGTAGAATCGCTGTTCACTAACGTACCAGTGGACGAGACAATCGGGATGATAGCCGACAGAGTGTATCGTGATCTTAAACAGCCCGGCTAGCTCAGTCGGTAGAGCACGAGACTCTTAATCTCGGGGTCGTGGGTTCGAGCCCCACGTTGGGCGTATACTTTATATGCCCGAAACGCTTTGCGTAATAGTGGCTTTAGGCATTGTATGTACTAGCTATACCTATAAGTTAACAATCCTTGTAAATATTTATTGTATGTATGTACCTTACCTAAATAAAATTGTATTGTATTGTATCTAGCCTGTACTCCTCTTGACACACCAGAAAATATCCTAAGGAAACTACTCCAAGCTTGTACTAAAGAGGCACCCTTCTTGAGCCAGGATGGGCACATGTATAAGCAAGTAGATGGGGTCGCCATGGGTTCTCCCCTAGGTGTCCTGTTTGCAAACTTCTACATGGGTACCATCGAGCAAAAAGTCTTAGTCGACATGAACATGAAACCGGCCATATACTGCAGGTATGTTGACGACATTTTTACACAGGTACCTGATGTCAGACATCTGTAGGAGTTGAAGGAGGCGTTTGAGCGGAGTTCCGTGCTGCGTTTCACTTACGAGATGGAAAAGGATGGGAAGCTGCCCTTTCTAGATGTAACAGTCATGGAAAAGAGTGGAGGTTTCCACACTGCAGTCTACACTAAGGAAACGAACATAGGAATGTGCCTAAATGCCAAAAGCGACTGCCCAGATAGGTACAAGAGGAGTGTTGTTAACGCATATGTCGACCGTGCTCTCAGCCACAGCTCAGAATGGAAGCAAGTCGACGAAGAACTCTATAGGGTAAGGCAGGTCCTAGTCAACAACGGCTTCTCCAATGGTTTCGTCGAAGACATCATAAGAAGGAAAGTGAAACGCCATGCAACCTCTGAAGAGACAACCAACACAACACCTATACCCCCTATTAGACTATTTTACAGGAACTTCTTTTCCACAGCTTATAAAACGGAGGAAAGGGTCCTGAAAGATATTGTTAATAGAAACGTTATCCCTACAGACAAAAATCAGAGGATACAACTGACGATTTACTATAAAACCAGAAAAACGGCCAGCCTACTCATGAGAAACTCTCCAGACACAAAACAGAACGCTTTAAAAGAGACTAACGTCGTCTATGCCTTCAAATGCCCTCTTGGGGACTGTAAGCTCCAAAAAACCCAGTATATAGGCAAGACAACAACATCTCTTTCTAGGCGTTTAACGATGCATAAGCAACAGGGCTCCATTAAGGAACATATAATCTCTTCCCACAGCCAAAGCATCGCCAGAGAAATCCTAGTAAACAACACAGAAATCATCGATAGATACAGCGATAGCAGGCGGCTTGACGTTTGCGAGGCATTACACATCAAGAAGTCAACACCAGCAATCAACAGCCAATTAATGTACAACTATATTCTACCCACCTCAAGACTCCGCTCCAATATAGAAGCATCAAGATATATGGACCAATAGGCTTTCTACAATCACTTCTATTCAATACCCATTGTTTCATGTTCTGGCTTGTGTTGATGAAATTAATACCTTATTAAATACCACCTCACCCCAGCCACCTCACTCAAATGTAGATATAAACAAAATCGGAGATGTGTAAGTTCTATTCAGTTGTGTATGTGTTAACTAAAGTCTTTGAAAATGTAATAAGTTTTACGAAACGCGCTCAAGTGTCGCGTCAGACTACAAATAAAAATGAATTTTGGAGAATTGATTTTTGAATTACCTCCAACAGTGAAAAGATTGAGAAAACAGTAGAAAACTTTCGTACAACAGTACGAAAGATTGAGAAAATTCGTGTTAGAATTATTAATCTTACTTTTTCGGTCATATTTAATAATATATATATGTATATATACATATGTATATATATATACATATATATGTATATATTCATTAGTTGCTATACTAATTTATAGTACTGTCATTCATTTTATTATTCCCATCTCGTCCGTATTAATTTATTATGAGTCTGGGAGTTGGTTTACTATTTTCGTCCTTATATCTGTTATTTTACTATATTAATTTGTTACGGCCCTATTGGGTCGCAACTGGGTTCTTTCTCTGATGTTAGTAGAGTTAGGGTATCCGGCCCCAAGCTAGTAGTGGCTTTCAAGAGGTGTGTTCCGTAACGCAAGTAAATAAAAGGGGAAGGGATACAAATTAACTAAACTTAATGTATAATTACCATCACCATAAATAAATATATAAATTATCACACGGGGGGCATAAACACTATTATATACAGAATGGTGTTCCTCTGAAGACGCAGGAATGTTCCACGGTGCTCGAGAGGAGTAGCCCTGGTCCTCTTCTTGTGGCCTCACTTTGAATCCTTCGATTCTCTCGAGTCTACCCTGGCCACAGGCCAGCCAAATCACAGTTCCACTGGGGGCACCGTCGTGGAGGCCTTCAACCACAAATCCAGCCTGTAGCTGGCAGGTTCCAATCAGTTCCGCTGGTTAGGCCACTCCACGACCGATACTAGGGTTGCGAGCCCTAGGCAGGAGCCTCGTGTGATTCCACAGATCACTCTCCTCACCACAACACCCCAGTGGCCAGTCTTCACCAGTCAGCCCCGGGTATGACAATTCCTCAACTGAAACATCACAGGCAGGCTAACACAACAGTATTCATCCGGGGGGTGACTCTCAGCGTCAGCAGCAAATGCGTGGAGGTTCTACGGCTGCCTTGGGTAGACTGATCCAACGTTCATTACAGCAGTCCCAGGTTGACTCTGTAATCAGACACGTCATCAGTACTAGTTACACTCTAGGGCACCTCACTTACAGGCTTAGACACAAACGTCCATCTATCCGCTCCATAGATGGCGTTGCTGTCTAGGCGTCACCTCACCAGAGGTCAGCAGCGGCTACGTCACGAGCTGATTAGGACGGGAAACTAGCCCTTGTGGCCGGTATATCTCGTCCTCACTAGATGGCGTCGTCCATTTGGAGGGGGTTTCGGGAGCTGACCCACAGATGGCGTGGTCGTCACTGCTCCGGGCTCGGATGCTGGACTCGCGTCCGTAACATAATTACATTAATTATTTTACATTTACGGATCCCTAGCCTTCCTGGTGTCCATTTCACTTTGCCTCAGATCCCCAGATCTTGAAGTTCTTGGGGTACTGCTGCTCGCAGAATGCTCATTGACACTCAGACTGAACTCATTTACACCTCTTAAGGCAGTTTCTTAGGCTAACTATTCAGCTCTAACATGCTTTTGGAGGCCAACATACAATGGAGATCACTGTAACGGACTCGGTTACCATCCTTATAATTTGTGTTCATGTCACTCTGGACGCAAGCATGTTGCAGTTACGCCTTAAGACCTGTTTCTTACATTTGATTTATGGTTTTATTTATATATTGATTTGATATTATATACATATTGGTCATATAAATATTGATTATGTTGGGCTGTTCTATTGTTTTATATTATTCTATTGGATTATTTTGAAATGAATTATTACTTGCTAGATCCCCCTCCCCTGGATTAACTTCTGCCCTTGACCCAGATACGGTAACTGGTTTCCCCCCCCCCCCAACCTTTTTTACTTGTCTGGGTTTTTCCCGCTAAAGTTCTGCTCGGTTTGGTAGTTACCTTACTTCGCTACAAACTAGTTTCCTGGAAGATCTTTTTCTCTTCCTTTCCCCTCTAGTCACTCCTATCCCCTGTGCCAGTGTTCCTTTTCAGAGTTTTCCGCAGGGTATCACCCTGGCTTTATCCATTAATGACACTTGCCCAGTTCGCTTCCGGAAATGTCTCCCTCCTCTTACAAACTAATTCCAGCAGTACCCTTAAGGGGTAGGTTCCTTGCCCGTCACGTTCATACTGCATGCCCGTTTCTGCCCACCCTTACTGCCTTAATACTTCCAGAACCGACTATGGAAGGCGCACAAGGTACACCATTGATGAACAAGGAAAAGGGATGGAGCCCGAGGGCAGACTACTGCACCCATGAGGTCGACACACATTCCTAGTTTCAGCGGCCAGCAACCGCGTTCGCCCTTCGGGGTTGGGGGTTCCGCGCCGCTGGCCCTTGCGGGATTGGGGGTGCTCCGTCTGAACCCCCAAAGTGATAAGCCTGCAGATAGCTAAGAAATATTCCCAGGAATTGTAATTAGTGTAATTAAATTAATGCAACTTTCATTTACTACCTACAGATGTAGTTATTAATTGTAATTGATTTCTACTTTATCATTATAAGGATTATTCATTATAATTATTCCTTAATACTTTATTGTTATGCACTAGTCAATAATTATTTATCATTCATCCTAATTAGCTATTTGATTCATTAAAAATAATTGCCTATCATTATACTATTTGTTATTATTATTATTATTAATTATATAATAATAATAATTAATTTATTATTTATTATATATTAATTTATTATTTACCATTATAAAATAAACAAGTCCCCAATCTGAGCACGTTTTCTTCCAACCTCAGAAAAAGAACACTGTTTTTTCCCAAAAACGGTGGGATTTCTGAGGGAAGAGAAAATGTATGTCTGGAAGCTGACTTTAACCGCCCAAGCTGCGAGCGCAACGAGCCGAGGTTATATAAGCCCGGCCTGCAGACAGCGTGGCCCCTCTTCCTGACAAGCCAGCAGCTGTTGCTCACTGCTGCTCAGTGAGTCATAAACACAGAAGTTTAGCCTGCTCAACTGTCCCCCCAGCATGGACCCTACACCAGTTCCTATCGACAACGACTCAGAGTGACCCGTCAGGGGCGTCCTGCCCTTCTCAACATTTAAGGTACAGTGTTTGTCTGTGTTGGCGTGCCCCTGAAGCACGCCTGTTGGTTCAGCCTGTTACGTACTCCTAGCTGGATATGTATATAAATTTAAAATAAACTTTTGTTCCATTTCATCATATATGTACACACATTATATTTTTGTAAATTATCGTGTGGTGTGGCAGCGTCAGTGGAGACAGGAGCGCGGTTGCTTTTCACACGTCTAATACCTGTTAGATTCGGGAAGTTAGAATTGCTGGACCTGTTCAGTTTGGGAGTTCCAGATGTCACTTTACTAAGTTTATATAATTGTTTATTTACTGTAATTAAGCAGGTGGCATTGTACTTATATATTTTGCAAGTAACTATTATATGTAATTTGCATTCTTATGTGTTTTGAGAACAAGTGGTTGTTCAATTAGTTTTAAATATTAAAAAGTCTTTAGTTTCCATCCCTCATCCTGGATGAGGCAGACGGGAGAGAATTATGGGTACAGACGAGGCGCGAGGAGTCAGTAGCTTCAAGGGACTAGAATAAATAAATAAATAAATATGTTTATTCAGGTAAGGTACATACATACAAGTGATGTTACATTAATGGATTGATATATAGATAGAGCTAGTACATACAATGCCTAAAGCCACTATTACGCAATGCGTTTCGGGCAAGAAAAACATTAATATCTAGAACTTAATACTAATTGAGCATAAAGAATAAGAGGTGTTGAAAACAAATACAAATAAAGATAAAAAAAGGGGGAACATGACTGAAAAAGCAGCACAAATACAATAGGTTGACAAACAGTGTTGATTAAAAAAAAATAATAATAATAAAATAAAATAACAGACATGGGTTGACAATAAAGGAGTGAGGTGGGTTACAGGGAATTTATTAGGTAGTGTTTAGTTTTTATCTTAAACTGGTTGAGAGAGGTACAGTCTTTAACATGGTTGGGAAGGTCATTCCACATTCTGGGTCCCTTGATTTGTAGAGCATTTCTAGTTTGATTAAGACGTACTCTAGGAATATCAAAACTGTATTTATTCCTGGTGTGGTGCTCATGGGTTCTGTTACAACCTTCAATGAAGCTTTTGAGGTCAGGATTGGCATTACAGTTCAGCGTTTTATATATGTATAATACACAAGAGAGAATGTGCAGTGACTTAATATCTAACATATTCAGAGATTTGAGTAAGGGTACCGAGTGATGTCTGGGGCCAGAGTTGGTTATTGTCCTAATAGCAGCTTTGTGTTGGGTAATGAGAGGACGTAAATGATTTTGGGTAGTAGAACCCCAAGCACAAATACCATAGTTGAGGTATGGATAGATGAGGGAGTAATAGAGAGTAACCAGGGCAGGGCGGGGTACATAATATCTGATCTTAGAAAGAATGCCAACCGTTTTTGAAACTTTTTTTGATATATTTAGAATGTGACCCTGGAAATTCAGCTTGTGGTCGATGAGAACGCCAAGGAATTTGCCATCTAATTTGTTACAAATTTGGGTATTGTTTATTTTGAGATTTATCTGATTAGAGGATTTATTGCCAAACAGAATATAAAACGTTTTGTCAATGTTAAGGGTGAGTTTGTTGGCAGTTAGCCAAAGATGGACTTTCTCTAGCTCAGTATTTACTGTGGCATTTAGAGCCAGGGGGTCAGGACTGGAGTAAATGAAGGTTGTGTCGTCAGCAAATAGAATTGGTTTGAGGTGTTGGGAGGCATTTGGAAGGTCATTAATGTAGATGAGAAAGAGGAGAGGGCCAAGTATGCTGCCCTGAGGAACACCAATGTTGATGGGTAGGGTGGGAGAAATTGTATTATTCACAGAAACATACTGGAGCCTGTCAGTAAGATAAGATTTGAGGTATTGCAGGGAGTGTCCTCTGACTCCATAATGATGTAATTTAAGAAGAAGGTTTTGATGGTTGACAGTGTCAAAAGCCTTACGCAGGTCCACAAATAACCCAACAGGAAACTCCTTTTTATCAAGAGCTGCGTGAATTAAGTTAATCATACTAATAAGTGCATCGTTAGTGCTTTTTTTGGGTCTGAAGCCATATTGACAAGAGCTAAGTATATTGTGTTTGGCTAGAAAAGAGTAAAGCTGCTTGTAGATTAGCTTTTCGAATATTTTTGACAAGTTAGGCAGGATTGATATAGGTCTATAGTTGTTAACATCAGTGAGATCACCACATTTGTAGACAGGGGTTACTCTTGCTTTTTTTAGAATGTCAGGAAAGGTTTGGAGTTCAAGTGACTTGTTGAAGAGCAATGCAATAGCAGGGGCTAGAGATCTGGAGGCTTTTTTGTAAATTAAAGTTGGTATCTCCTCGAGGGCACTAGACTTGGTTTTAAGGGAAAGGATTATTTCATTGACATCAGTGGAACTAGTAGGCTTTAGGTACAGAGACTGTGGATAGTTACCTGTAAGATAGTCCTTAACATCAGTACAGGAAGATGGAATATCATTTGCAAGGGATGACCCAATGGAAGAGAAGAACCTATTGAACTCAATAGCAGAATCAGAGGCTGAAAGCTGACCAACGTTATTGGAAAGGAGTGTTGGTTTGTTATTTAAAATCTTCTTTGATCCCAATATTTGTGAAATTGTGCTCCAAGTTTTTTTAATGTTGCTCTTTATTTGGGTAAATTTATCGTCCTAGTATTTAGTTTTGGCTCGTCTAATTATTTTAGATAGCAATAACGAGTAATTCTTTGAGAATTCTTTGGAGACTGTTCCTAGCCTATACTTCTTCTCAAGGTCGTGTTTTTTGTTAATGGATTTAAGTATTCCCTTTGTAAGCCAAGGATTGTTAAGTCTTTTGCTTGTGACTTGTTTTGTAAGCATAGGACAGTGGGTGTTATAAAGGCTAAGAGTTGTTTGTAGAAAAGATTTCACTGCTAGGTTGATGTCCCCTATGTTACCTAACTCGGACTCCCAGTTGACATTATCAGCAGCAGTTATAAAATTGTTTATAGCAGTTTCATTGTGCAGCCTAAAGTTTAACTCCCTTGTCTCTAGAGGTGGTTTGCTAATGTTAGTTAAGAGAAATGTGGGGTAATGGTCTGTAGTGCTATCGGTGATTATACCTGAAGTAAGCGGAGAGGTTATGTTGGTCCAGATGTGATCTAGAGTCGTAGCAGTACTATCAGTGATTCTAGTTGGTCTAGTGATTAAGGGTATGAGGAAGCAGGAATTCATACAGTTGAGGAAGCTAACAGCAGTAGGGTGTTCAGGCTCGCAGAGGTCAATATTAAAGTCCCCTGCGATAATTAGATGGTTTTTGTTCAATCTGTTATCTAGTATTAGATTTCTAAGGTTTGAGTTGAATTCAGACACATCAGTGTTAGGAATTCTATAGACTGCACCCACAGACAGGACAGACTCGGCACCCTTGACTCTGAAACTGGCGAAGATATACTCCCCACAGCAGTCTCTAGTTCTAATTATTTTTAGGCATGTTAGTTCTTGGTGGTAGTAAAGAGCAGTACCACCACCTCTCTGCATTTGACGACAGTTGTGAATTGCCGAGTAGTTAGGCATGTTAAAGAGTTGAGTATTATCCTCTTTCAACCACGTTTCAGTAAGTATAATAAAAGAGAATTTGTTGTCAATAGTTTCAATCAAGGCACTAACATCATCGAAGTGTTTACCTAGGGATCTAACGTTCAAGTTGATTACAGAGATATTGAGATTATCTGTTAATACATTGTTTACATCATGTGCTGTAAAATATCTGCAATTTTGATCATTGAAGTGATGATTGTCATAGATAGTGGATAAGAGGTTTAGTTCTGGGTCTATACTTGTCTGCATAAAAAGGCTGATTGCAGGAAAACAAGGTAAGAATGGCAAATTACAAAATAGAAAACAAAGAAAAAAAACAGATTAAAAATTCTAAAGTAAAATAAACTTAATGGTAATTTTAAGTAAAAAGAAAAAAAAAAAACTTAATGGGAACTAGGAATGTAAAAAATTAACTAGAATAATTAGTAACAATAGATGACCAAAAAAGTAAAAAAAAAACAATTATGAAATCTATAAGAAAATAAGCTTGCTTACTATACTATTATAAGTACACTATAATTGAATACTAAAGTAACACTAAAACAAACTGAGGTAGATTAAATAGAGATACACTCAGGAACATTGGATAATGAAGTTAATACTAGAGGACACAGGCAAAGCCAGTGTACTATGGAACATGGGAGTAAAAAGAAAAAAAAAAGACAATAATAAAGATGACAATATTATTTTTTTTTTTATTTATTTATTTTTTTTTTTTTTTTTTAAACTAAAGTTAAAACCTTTTGAAGGGAAAGGCAGAGCTAGAGTACACAAAGGTAGTTATATGAGATTAGAATCTGAATTCAGGCTATACAGCAGCTAACCCACAGTCACTGAGGAAAGAATTAAGGTGAGCTTCTGTGGTTATTGAATAGGTTTTTCCAGTGTCAGTCCTCCTAGCTATAATTTTACCATCTCGCACAAAACAGTGTTTAATTGTAGGGGAATTTTTGCAGAAGCCACGCAGAAGGAATAACATGTGGGAGATAAGTCTGTTACTTCATGTTGTGCCATATTTTATTATATTATATTAAGTGTGATGACAATACTTTTGGTTTGTTGTATAAGTTAACTTTACCATCTGTGTTTTTATATTATACTGTATTCAATATATATATTATAAGTTATATGTATAATTTTTCAGTCCTAAAGGAAAATTTTAACAAAGTGCTCATTACTTATTAAGGGGTTATACTGGTGACCCGCTCTTGTGAACAGCAGTTTTTTAGTAACCCTAGACCTTTTTTAAAGTTAGCTGTTGTAGGGTCACGAGCCGTAACGAACGATAGGTAACAAAGAGTTATGGGGGCCTGTGCCGGGAAATATTGTTCCCACTTAAACTTAACTATGCTAATCTAACCTTGCCTTCCTAGGTACCAGTGTGTCAAGTGTCTGTGTGTTTCTTAAGAACTATTCCATGTGCCAAGCAAGCCTTCCTGTTGTAACACTGTAAGGTGTTGGGTTTAGTTGATTTAAAATATATATATAGAATATGAGTCACAGACAGGGATTTGGAAAGGCGCCAGGTTGTCGGCCTGAGATCTCACACCTCAAAGCGTTAATGACCCCAAGTGACCTGAGGTCAGATCATGCGAATTTCACCTTACTTCTACTAATCTCTTAATTGGAGCCTGGTAGCCTTCAAACATGCCGACGTTTAAGGAGTGGCTTGGTAGAAAGCCGGAGGCTATCTACTTGTGGGCGGAGTTAGCTACTAGGTTCCCCAATAAATACTCGGAGAACTACCGATTCGAGAGCATTTTGAGCATTAAGAATAGGAGACCAGCCAGCGGAGCAGAGCAGAGGCCAGCCGTCGAGATAGGCCATCACCAGACGGGGGGTGACGCTGCCTGAAAATTGCAGACTCCCCCCCCCTCTCTATTCAACTTAGACTCAGCCCTCGGTGAGTGAACATTTAGGTGACTTGGTCGTGTTTTACAAGTGTTGTGAGATGATCAGGGGCAGTCAGTTGTAGTGGTCTCAGATTCTTGGAGGATGACTCACTTTGAATATTAATCTTTAACATTTTAATTGGATTGCTTAAGTTATGATACTTATCATGAAAAATATAATTGTTGAATTTATTATTTAAATGGACTTTATTTTGTTCCCTAGAGATTTTGAGTTGAGGTGAGAAAGCCTCTGTGGTTACTGGTTTCATGGTTTAGAATGAGTACATGATAAAGATGGGACTATACTAATAATGATCTCTTGATAACATCTTTGGTGAATATTGTGATACAGACAAGTTCCATTCCTTGTCTTGTATGTAATGATCATGAATGGATGGTGGCAGCATTTCGTCTTCTACTATCTACTTCTACTAGCTACTCTTCTACTTCTACCTATCTACACCTCTCCCTCCACCCCTCTCTGAACTCTCACTTTCAACTAATGACCCTCCTCGCTCCTCCCACCTCCCTACCTCTCACCCCAAACCCTCACTAATTACTTCACTATTCATTTCTTTCCTTTCGTTTTCTCTTATACGTTTGTGGCAATGATTCTGTATTCTAGAGTTCTCTCTAGAGTTTCGGGTAACTGATCAAGTGACGGCGCCTTGTAGTCTTAGCACCTAGGTAGTCAAATACCTAGGTTACAAGGTGTTGAACGAGAGAGGTTGCCTTAGGATCTCTGGGAGTGCTCTAGAATAGTTAGCTAACTGAGGACGGAATAACGGACTAGAGAGAGCTGTTTCCCCCGGCCTCGTTAGTTAACTGGGGGGGTGGAATAATGGATAAGATAGAGCTATTTTGCCCGAAACGCATTGCGTAATAGTGGCTTTAGGCATTGTATGTACTAGCTCTATCTATATATCAATCCATTAATGTAACATCACTTGTATGTATATACCTTACCTGAATAAACATCTGAATCTGAATCTGAATCTATTTCCCCCACCCCCCGTTACACTGTGTGTCAAGTAACAACGTTTCACGATTTTGAGGTAAGCCATCCTATATATTTTGTTTGTGCAGTGAGGCCAAGCGAATTTTCAGTGTTGTGACAATTTTACAGTGAAGTGTAGTGCAGTGCCATTGTTTTAATTATTGTTGTGAATCAAGTGCCAAGTGTTAGTAACGATGGAGGAGAAAGTTGTGTCGTTGTTGGCTCACCCAGACTTTGAAGGGATTCAGAGCCTAAAAAAGACTGAGTTAATACAAATAGCAAGTCATTTGGATTTGACCGCCAACAATAGAATGGTTAAAGCCCAAATATTGAAAGTCATTGTGACGCATTTTGTTGAGAATGGGGAGTTAGAGGAAGAAATTCTAGAGGAGTTAAGAGAGGAGTCGAGTGATCAGATGACGTTAAAGCGTCTTGAGTTAGAAGCGCAAATAGCCAATGCTAAGCTTGAAGCTCAAAAAGAACAGAGAATATTAGAACTTGAAGCTCAAAAAGAACAGAAAATATTAGAGGCTGAAGCTCAGCAGAGGGAGCTTGAGACTAGGCGTTTAGAACTTGAGGCACAAAATAGAAGATGTTTAATTGAGTTGCAACTAGAAGCCACAAAAAAGCAACAATTAGAGATTCAACAACAAATGGCTGACACTAACTTCAGGCTTGAAACACAGCGTATGACAGCTGGGCATGGAAATACTAGTAATGTTTCAACAAATAGTGATAATAATCCCATCAGGATGAATAAGTATATAGAGTTACCCAAGTTTAATGAGGAGGATCCTGAGGTTTTCTTTGCACATTTTTATAAGATTGCCATCAGTATGAACTGGCCAAGGGATCAGTGGGTAGCCATTATGCAGTCTCAATTTAAGGGGCATAGTCAGGAGGTTTTTACATTCCTACCTGACACTCATAGTTTTGATTACGAATTTGTAAAGAAAAGCACCTTAAATGCATATCAATTAAATCCAGAGGCACACAGGCAGAAGTTTAGGAACCTAAGGAGGGTAAGTGATCAGACAATAGCAGATTTTACTCGTCAGAAGACGAATTTTTGCAACAGATGGTTAAAGTCACTTTCAGTAACTGAGTTTGATGCTCTAAAGAATCTTCTTATAATGGAAGAAGTATTGTCATGTCTCCCAGACAAGTTGTCTACTTTTATGGCAGAACAAAAGAATGTAACAGACATTTATGAGCTGTCAAAGCTCGCGGGTGAGCATGAGTTGTTGACTAAGGCCCAGTTTACGGTCACTTCACCTAAGTCTAGTCGTAGAGTAAATTATAATGCTCACCGAACTCCTTATCAGAATCCATCCAGTCCTAGTGCTCCAGTTACTCCCATGAGCTCTTCTCTTACAAAACCTAACCCTGCTACTTCATTGTCAGGAATGTCAAATAATAATAAGGTTATTTCTAAACCTACAGTTGGTTCTACCAGTGTGTCCACTGTAAGGTCCTGTTCCCATTGTAAGAGAAAAGGCCATGGAATTAATTCCTGTTTTATATTGCACCCTGAGTTATGACCAACTGGTCTCATTTATTGTAGAGGTGTGCAAAATAAATTTACTAATAAACATGTAACTGTAAATCCCAATTGGGTGAAACAGTATTCACCATATATGTCTTCAGGTAAAGTTTTGTGTATTAATGGGAAGTGGAAGCCAGTGGTTATTCTTCGTGATACAGGTGCTTCCCAAACCATAATTTCATCCAGTATTCTTTCTGATGTTGAACAGAGAGAGACTGGAAAGTTTGTTGTTCTTCAGAGTGTTGCAGGATGTAAAACTGTACCTCTAATAGACATTAATTTCAGATCCACCATTACACCACGTTTATGCACTGTGGGTGTTAGTACCCAGTTGCCCATCCCAGGTGTGGATGTTATATTGGGTAATGATGTGGCCATAAATCGTGTTGTGGGTGAGAATGATCCCCGTTTGTGTAAACAGCCAGTTGCAGACCATGTTTATTCTGCCTGTGCTGAAATTAGTTCCATGAATGAACAACCTGTTGTAGAAGATGGTTTTGTCCATTCTACTTGTGCTGATGTCAGTACTAATATAAATCCAGTTGTCAGTTCTGATGTTGTTACTCAAGCATTTGTTCCAGTAACCAGTACCCCTTCAGTGGAGAAGTGGGATGTGGGTCTTCCAGATTCCTGTGTGGCCGATTTAGTTGTTGAGAGTAAGCCTGATACTATGATTCTGCTTTATTCCAATAAATTGGGAAAGGATGTCCATGTACCATTGTCTTGCCCGCTCACTACGAACGTTGTGCCAGGAGTTGAGAGAAACTTAAAAGCCACGACTCTGTATTCCAGCTAAGTGAATGGTTTAGGACAAGATGTCGGGTTGGCAGAAGTATTCCCTCTCACTCCAAGTTTAGAATCAGTTGTCGAGAGTAAGTCTGTTGTAGAGGCCCCGCCTCACCCTAGTCAAGGTGATATAATAGGGGAGGAGGTCAAACTACCTGTTACTTGCCCGCTCGCTTCAGATTCCCTTCATTTATGTGCATTGAGTAGAACTGACCCTAAAATTTCAGAGAGAAGCAAGGAAACAGTCTGTACTCTAGTTCCAGTTTTGGAGAGTGTGGGAAAGCAGCCAGAGGATCAGCTTCTGTTGAGTAGATGGAGACCCAGTGAGCCTCCCTCTTCAGTTGCCTGTGAGGATGTGACCCAGCTTGGTAGTGATATTATTGATTGTGAGCAGACAGTACTCCGAGCAGCTCCAGAAGTCATGGGAGGAAATTTTGGTAAAACAATTGAGAGTGGTAAAGTAGCATTTTGATCTAAGTTGCGGAGTTGTGATTCTTATTCTATGTGGAGTAAGTATTTCTCATGGGGTACATTGAGTCAGAGTGTGTGTTGCATGTTGAAATCTACTTTTATTCTGCAGGAGCCATTTTCTTGTGAAGTAATGGACTGTGGGACATCTTTGTCAAGCCTTGTGGTTGAGCAGAGAGAGAGTTTACTCAAGTAGGCTGTGCAACCAGTAGCTCTGAGGAAGTGGTGAGTTATACTAGAGCAGTATCTCTATATTCAGATCCAGTTAATTTTGATGCACGAGTGATAAAAGTGTATGTTCCACTCAAGTGTGGTGTTGACTTTCAGAGTCATATTGTGGGTGAAGGATTAAATCATACTGGGGAGAAGATGTTTGAGGCTCCAGGTGTGTATTTCAATACACACCTGGAGCCTGGTATTTCAATACACTCCTGAATACGTGTATTTCAAGTTGGGGGATAAGGTTATCCTACCAAGTGTTAATCATTGTGAAGGGTTTCAGATTGTCCTTGGGCGTTTCTCAGGTAATCTGCTGTGCATCTTCAAGATGTTAAGACCCTTAAACCTCTTGGTTGATGGGTTGTCATCAGACGTAAATCACTTGGGAAGTGATGGTGAGGGTTGTAAAGTTTTCGGCATGTTTTATTTAGTCTTTTGGCAGACTAGACGGTTGATGAAAGTGTGTGTTGTGTTCAAGTTCACCATCAGGAGGTGTGAACTTGTCTTGAGAGTTATGATTGAGATATGGTGCCTAGGCATATGCCTGTTTTCTTTCACTGATCGTTATGACAGAGTTATGAGGCAATTGATTTCTGTGTTCCTTATGGATCATCTGAGTCAGTTCGATCAGGTAGTCTTTGCACTTATCTTGGGTTGTATTTCTTGGTTTGAAGGTCAAAGGTTTGCTAAGTCGGTGTCTTGTGTTTCGGAAGGTTCTATGAATGGGAAAGTTTTATACATAATTGTGAGGTTTAATGCTAATTTCTCTAATTTTAGTATCCATTGGGCGAGAGTATGTGTTCCACAGAGGATCAAGAGTGATGAAGAGCAGATGTCTGTGTCAGAGCATACCCAGGAGAAGTCCCAAATCTACTCAACATCCAGTCAGCTTCAATTAAGCAGTTCAGCTCCAGAAAAAGGGAGTAATGGGAAAGGGAGTCTGTCTTGGAAAACTTCACCATGTGGAAAAGGGATCACATGGAAATACGGAACTGATCTTAGAGAAATAGTGGAAACAGAAAGATAAATGGCCGTGATAACTGTGTGAATGCAGCTACCTTTCTTGACAATTCTATAAATGATAATAATGTAGATAGGAGTGTGAAATATGATCTGCAACAAAGTGAAATAAATGAGATAGTACCTGGAGAGATAAATTTGCATACTCCAGTGACACATATGTAGAACATAGTCATAAGACTGAAATTTCTGAGTTTCCTGTAAGACTATATTTGGAGTGTTTTCATTTTTGTCCAGAAATGTGTTCTTATTACTTTTACCTGTTTGGTGTACTTAATACCATAAATCTCAAGTGTCATACGTTTTACTTTGAAAAAATGCCATTGATCTTCAATCTATTGCATTTTTTTTCTTGGAGGTGGAAGTGTTACGTACTCCTAGCTGGATACGTATATAAATTTAAAATAAACTTTTGTTCCATTTCATCATATATGTACACACATTATATTTTTGTAAATTATCGTGTGGTGTGGCAGCGTCAGTGGAGACAGGAGCGCGGTTGCTTTTCATACGTCTAATACCTGTTAGATTCGGGAAGTTAGAATTGCTGGACCTGTTCAGTTTGGGAGTTCCAGATGTCACTTTTACTAAGTTTATATAATTGTTTATTTACTGTAATTAAGCAGGTGGCATTGTACTTATATATTTTGCAAGTAACTATTATATGTAATTTGCATTCTTATGTGTTTTGAGAACAAGTGGTTGTTCAATTAGTTTTAAATATTAAAAAGTCTTTAGTTTCCATCCCTCATCCTGGATGAGGCAGACGGGAGAGAATTATGGGTACAGACGAGGCGCGAGGAGTCAGTAGCTTCAAGGGACTCGAAGGAATAACATGTGGGAGATAAGTTTGTTACTTCATGTTGTGCCATATTTTATTATATTATATTAAGTGTGATGACAATACTTTTGGTTTGTTGTATAAGTTAACTTTACCATCTGTGTTTTTATATTATACTGTATTCAATATATATATTATAAGTTATATGTATAATTTTTCAGTCATAAAGGAAAATTTTAACAAAGTGCTCATTACTTATTAAGGGGTTATACTGGTGACCCGCTCTTGTGAACAGCAGTTTGTTAGTAACCCTAGACCTTTTTTAAAGTTAGCTGTTGTAGGGTCACGAGCCGTAACGAACGATAGGTAACACAGCCTTGGTGACCAAATGCAGGTGTAGTGGACCTAGAGGGGGAGGTGACTCTCGGTGTTGTTATGGGGCACCGGTTTTTCTCCAGTAGGTGGCTGTTATTTGAAGCACAATCGGGAGGAGGCCTGACCACACCCCCCCCCCACCTTCCCCATCTGCTCAGCCCTGTACCTTAAGCTCCCTCACCCAGTCGACGTGAGGTCTGCTGCTTGGGCGACTTCTGTTGTGCCGTTAATTATTATTTATGTTCTTTATATAAGTGCTTCTTTACAGTCTGACTGTGTCATGGCGTGCTTCCTCACGCTACAATATTTACTGTAATTTTACCTTTGCTTTTGCCCCATGCCTATGTTTATATATTGGGTAGTGCTGTTATTGTTGTTCAGGACATTTAATGCTCAAGCCAGCTCCTTTTAGTGCTGTTGCTTTACCCTACTCTAAACGCTGGCTACATAAAATTTTATATTATTGTCTTTCAGTTACAATGTGTTATGCCTCACAATTTATTTATCCGCAATTTATTTATCTTGGACCCGTGATGCGGGTCCAAGCCTCTTGCTGTTACCTTCCTTGGGCTTGCAACTACGATTTGTTTCTCTCTGCAATTTATTATTACAATTTATGCATTGCCCCTGTGCATGTTTTATTAACTTATTAAAACTCTGGCTTCTTGTATTGAGTTATTTATTAAGTAAAGTAACCTAGGTTGTGCTAGTTCCTGAGTTACAAGCCTCATGCCTTTGACTTTAAGATTATCTTGGTATTGCGTACCATTAATTTACCTCAATTTATTACTGCAATTTATGGGGGTCAAGCTGCACGTTATTTACTCTTACTGGTTTTGCAATTGTGATTGTTTAACTATTGTTTGCCATTAAGTTATCAAGTCTCTTCTCTCTACTCTCTTCAAGAGAGTAGGCAACATAGAGGACACGGCAAACCTCCAGTCAGTTGTAGATCAGGTCTTTCTATGGGCTACAGAAAATAATATGGTGTTTAACGAAGATAAGTTCCAGCTCATGCGATATGGAAAAAATGAAAATATAAAAACGGAAACCACGTACAAAACTCAGGCAAATCATAACATAGAACGTAAAGGCAATGTAAAGGATCTGGGTGTACTCATGTCGGAAGACCTTACCTTTAAAGAACACAATAAAGTATCTGTCACAACTGCAAGAAAAATGACAGGTTGGATAACAAGAACTTTTCACACTAGAGATGCTATACCGATGATGACACTTTTCAAAACGCTTGTGCTCTCTAGAGTGGAGTACTGCTGCACAATGACAGCCCCTTTCAAAGCTGGAGAAATTGCTGACCTGGAGAGCGTGCAGAGATCCTTTACTGCTAGAATCCACTCAGTAAAACACCTAAACTATTGGGACCGACTAAAGAGCCTAAATCTGTACTCCCTTGAGCGCAGGCGGGAGAGATACATAATAATTTGCACATGGAAAATATTAGAGGGGCTGGTCCCAAACCTGCACACAGAAATAACATCACATGAGACCAGAAGACATGGCAGGATGTGCAGAATACCCCCGTTGAAAAGCGGAGGTGCAACAGGTACTCTGAGAGAGAACTCTATCAACATCAGAGGCCCAAGACTGTTCAACACGCATCCGCTACACATAAAGGGGCATAACTGGCAATCCCCTCACAGTGTTCAAGAGAGAACTGGATAAGCACCTCCAAAGGATACCTGATCAACCAGGCTGTGACTCATACGTCAGGTTGCGAGCAGCCGCGTCCAACAGCCTGGTTGATCAGTCCAGCAACCAGGAGGCCTGGTCGACGACCGGGCCGCGGGGACGCTAAGCCCCGGAAGCACCTCAAGATAACCTCAAGGTAAGGTAAGGGAATGCAGTCAGGTGAGGAAGGAGGCGCGGGACAGATACTGGCAAGACTTTGCTCAGTCCATTGGTAATACTAAGAACCTTAAAGACATATGGAGAGCAGTAAATAAAATCAGGGGTTGTAAGCCAAAATTCATTGCTCACTCAGATCCAGGGAAGGTTGCTAATGAGTTAGTAGATAAATGGGCTAGTGCTGCTGGTATGGAGTCCTTACCTGCAGACACGAGAGTCACCATTGAGTCACGGGAAAATATTAGAAATGGAGTAACTTTATGTGCCTTAAATACAAGATCTGTAACATGCACTGAGATAACTTACGATGACCTACTGGATGCTATAAAAAGTGGCAGCTCTACTGCTCCAGGAAAAGATGGAGTAACGTATGACATTCTTAATTATTTAGCCGATATGAAACCTAGTTCCTTACTTGGTTTGTTTAATATGAGTTATAGAGAGGGAAAGTTACAAAGAAAATGGAAAGAGGCTGTCATCATTCCTATCCCTAAGTCAAACGGAGGCTACAGACCTGTCTCCTTAATATCCTGCTTTTGTAAAATGATGGAAAGGATTTTGTTAAATAGGCTACTCTACCTTGTAGGTGATAACATGTCCAGTAATCTTTTGGTTTTATCAAAGGCAAAAGTACTGCGGATTGTCTCTTAAAGTGTTTGTCTAATGTGGATGACAATTGTAGAGTTTTTGTTGATCTACAAGGAGCATTTGATAAAGCCAATGGGGAAGTAATCTTATACTAATTAGCCAATCTGGGAATAACAGGGAGATTGCTACACTGGATAAGGGATTATCTACAAGGCAGAAAAGGTCAGGTGTATTACCAGGGATACATGTCTGAGGAATGGATGTTTCAGTTAGGTACCCCACAAGGGGGAGTTTTAAGTCCCACCTTATTCAATGTATTAATGAACAGATTAGCATCAGAGATGTATCCTCCAGGGGTCACGACGATCATATATGCTGATGACATTCTTATACAAGGCACTTCTGGGAACAAAATTCAAACTGCTCTTATCATACTTGGTACAACCTGTCACAAGTTAGGCTTAGTTATAAATGCAGATAAAACCAAATATGAGTATAGGAAACGAAGAAATATAACACTTACTCTAAATGGTGTGGAACTGAGCCGTGTTCAGAAGTACAAGTATCTGGGCATGTTTTTTTTTTTTTGAGATATATACAAGAGTTATTGCATTCTTGTACAGCCACTAGTACGCGTAGCGTTTCGGGCAGGTCCCTGGAATACGATCCCCTGCCGCGAAGAATCGTTTTTTTCATCCAAGTACACATTTTACTGTTGCGTTAAACAGAGGCTACAGTTAAGGAATTGCGCCCAGTAAATCCTCCCCGGCCAGGATACGAACCCATGACATAGCGCTCGCGGAACGCCAGGCGAGTGTCTTACCACATGTATGTTGGATACACATGTGAGAGTAAAAATGCTGAAATAAATCATATCAGCACCTTATGTAAAGCCCATCTGAATCCTCTAAAAGCACTGGCTTTTTCTGGTAAAAATGTTGGTGTACCTATCTTGCGGATATAATAATATATATAATATAATAATAATAATAATTTTTATTTAGGTGAAGGTACATACATAAAGAGATTTTACAAAGTTTGTTGGCTTTATAGATAGAGCTAGTACATACAATGCCTAAAGCCACTATTACGCAAAGCGTTTCGGGCAGGAAAAAACACTAATGACTAAAGCTTAAAACTAATGGGTAAAAAGAATAAAATGTGTTGAGTACAAATAAAAATAGAGGTAAAAGAGGGGGGAACATTGTTGAAAAAGCAGCACAAATACAATTACAAATTATTACAGAAAATTACATTCAAACAGCGTTGATTTGAAAAAACAAAAAAAACAAAAAACAAAAAAAAAACATACATGGGTTGACAATAGAGGGGTAAGGTAGGTTACAGGGAATTTATTAGGTATAGCTTCGTTTTTAACTTAAACTGGTTGAGAGAGGTACAGTCTTTAACATGGTTGGGAAGGTCATTCCACATTCTGGGCCCCTTGATTTGTAGAGCATTTCTGGTTTGATTAAGTCGTACTCTAGGAATATCAAAACTGTATTTATTTCTGGTGTGGTGCTCATGGGTTCTGTTACAACCTTCTATGAAGCTTTTGAGATCAGGATTGGCATTATAGTTTAGCGTTTTATATATGTATAATACACATGAGAGAATGTGCAGTGACTTAATGTCTAACATATTCAGAGATTTGAGTAGGGGTACCGAGTGATGTCTGGGGCCAGAATTGGATATTGTCCTGATAGCAGCTTTGTGTTGAGTAATTAGAGGACGTAAGTGATTTTGGGTAGTAGAGCCCCAAGCACAAATACCATAGTTGAGATATGGATAGATAAGGGAGTAATAGAGAGTCACCAGGGCAGGGCGTGGTACATAATATCTGATCTTAGAAAGAATGCCCACAGTTTTTGAAACTTTTTTTGATATGTTTAGAATGTGTCCCTGGAAATTCAGCTTGTGGTCAATGAGAATGCCAAGGAATTTGCCATATAATTTGTTGCAAATTTGGGTATTGTTTATTTTGAGATTTATTTGATTAGAGGATTTATTGCCAAACAGAATATAGAAAGTTTTGTCAATGTTAAGGGTGAGTTTGTTGGCAGTTAGCCACAGATGGACTTTATTTAGCTCAGTATTTACTGTGGCATTTAGAGCAAGGGGATCAGGACTGGAGTAAATGAAGGTTGTGTCGTCAGCAAATAGAATTGGTTTGAGGTGTTGGGAGGCATTTGGAAGGTCATTAATGTAGATGAGAAAGAGGAGAGGGCCAAGTATGCTGCCCTGGGGAACACCAATGTTGATGGGTAGGGTGGGAGAAATTGTATTATTCACAGAAACACATTGGAGCCTGTCAGTAAGGTAGGATTTGAGGTATTGTAGGGAGTGTCCTCTGACACCATAATGATGTAATTTAAGAAGAAGGTTTTGGTGGTTGACAGTATCGAAAGCTTTACGCAGGTCCACAAATAACCCAACAGTGAACTCATTTTTATCAAGAGCTGTATGAATCGAGTTAAGCATACTAATAAGTGCATCGTTAGTGCTTTTTTTGGGCCTGAAGCCATATTGGCAAGGGCTAAGTATATTGAGTTTGGCTAGATATGAGTAAAGCTGCTTATAGATTAGTTTTTCAAAATTTTTTGACAAGTTTGGCAGGATTGATATAGGTCTGTAGTTGTTAACATCTGTGAGATCACCACATTTGTGGACAGGCGTTACTCTCGCTTTTTTTAGAATATCTGGAAAGGTTTGGAGTTCAAGTGACTTGTTGAAGAGCAAAGCAATAGCAGGGGCTAAAGATCTGGAGGCTTTTTTGTAGATTAAAGTTGGTATCTCCTCAAGGGCACCAGACTTGGTTTTAAGGGAAAGGATTATCTCATTGACGTCAGTGGAATTAATAGGCTTTAAGTACAGAGACTGGGGATAGTTCCCTGTAAGATAGTCCTTAATGTCAGTACTGGAAGATGGAATATCATTAGCAAGGGATGAACCAATGGAAGAGAAGAACCTATTGAACTCAATAGCAGAATCAGAGGCTGAAAGCTGACCATCGTTATTAGACAGGAGAGTCGGTTTGTTATTTAAAGACTTCTTTGATCCCAATATTTGTGAAATTGTTCTCCAAGTTTGTTTAATGTTGCTCTTTATTTGGGTAAATTTATCTTCGTAGTATTTAGTTTTGGCTCGTCTAATTATCTTAGATAGCAATAATGAGTAATTCTTTGAGAATTCTTTGGAGACAATTCCTAACCTATACTTCTTCTCAAGGTCATGTTTTTTATTAATAGATTTAAGTATTCCCTTTGTAAGCCAGGGATTGTTAAGCCTTTTGGTTGTGACTTGTTTTGTAAGCATAGGACAGTGGGTATTATAAAGGCTAAGAGTTTTTTGAAGAAAAGATTGAACTGCTAGGTTGATGTCCTCTATGTTACCTAACTCGGACTCCCAGTTGACATTATCAGTAGCAGTTATAAAATTGTCTATAGCAGTTTCATTATGTAGTCTAAAACGTATCTCTCTTGACTCAAGAGGTGGTTTGCTAATGTTAGTTAAGAGAAATGTGGGGTAATGGTCTGTAGTGCTATCGGTGATTATACCTGAAGTAAGCGGAGAGGTTATGTTTGTCCAGATGTGATCTAGAGTCGTGGCAGTGCTATCAGTGATTCTAGTAGGTCTAGTGATTAAGGGTATGAGGAAGCAGGAATTCATACAGTTGAGGAAGCTAACAGCAGTATGGTGTTCTGGCTCGCAGTAGGGATGTTATACATAAGCACTGTTCGGTCCCTGATAGACTATGCAGCACCCGTTTTGTCTTACACAGGCCAAGGCAGAATTAAAAAAATAGAGCTGATACAGAACGAGGCTATGAGGATTATTCTTGGATGTCAAAGAAATGCAATGATTGAAATAATGAGAATGGAATTAAATTTACAGAGTGTGTATGATAGAGTCTGTGACATTAACACTAGAGTATCTATTCGTTTCATGCAGAGAAAAGGAGGGGATAAGCTGTTTGAGAGCGTTCAGACCTGCTTGAGTGACGTACACACTTCCAGGAAACTGAGAGAGACACGCTACACGAGGGGATTAGCTCATGACCTCAGGGAATACGATTTACTTGACTGCTGTAAACCCTCTCACCAGTGTAATTGGTCTGCTCCCTGGAGAGTACAGAAAATAGACGTCGAAATTGTACCCCTCAAGGTGAAAAAGATTCATCATGAACCGGGACAATTACAGTGTTTGTATGGAAGCATGATATCTCGGTTACCAAGAGGTTTACCAAGTTTACATGTATATTGCGACGGGTCGGTGGCGGAGGATGGCAGGGCAGGGTGTGGTGTCCTAATAAGAGAATATACGGAGTTTGGGACTATGGACAGGATAATTGAACTCCGGCTTAGTAATTATATATCATCCACACAAGCTGAACTGCAGGCCATTCTGGCGTGTTTGGGGGAAGTACGTCATGACGACAAAAATGTTTTTGTATGTGTCGATAGCCGAGGAGCACTTGATTCCTTAAACAGTCGAAACCCAGTCTTCATGTCCATAGTCGAGGATTGTAAGAAAAGAATAACTGAGATACAGCTGAAAGGTCATAGTGTGAAATTCATGTGGATTCCATCTCATGTTGGAATAGTGCTCAATGAGGTGGCGGATGACTTGGCCAAACGTGCCACATCAAAACCACAAGTTGACATTGAATGTGAATTCACAATGAGACAAATAAGAAGCAAAATCAGAAATATTCAGGCACAGGCAGGAGTGGAGAGGAGAGATATAATGTATGAGAGAAGTCAAACCATGCAACACTATATGTATGTGAGTCAAAACACCCATTTCACTTATGGTAAAAGGAGAAATGCTTGGAGTGACTCAGTGTACATGCGGCTCAGGCTTGGGTACAAATGTTACTGGGAATATGGGATAGGTGTTCATGATAATGACAAGAAGTGTAAACTATGTGGTATGTTAAGGTCTCACACCCTTGCCCATTATGTTATAAGGTCTCACACCCTTGCCCACACCAGAAATAAATACAGTTTTGATATTCCTAGAGTACGACTTAATCAAACTAGAAATGCTCTACAAATCAAGGGACCCAGATTGTGGAATGACCTTCCCAACCATGTTAAAGACTGTACCTCTCTCAACCAGTTTAAGATAAAAACGAAGCTATACCTAATAAATTCCCTGTAACCTACCTAACCCCTCTAATGTCATCCAATGTCTGTTTTTTTAAAAGAGCGCTGTTTGTCGACAGAATTGTATTTGTGCTGCTTTTTCAGCTATGTTTTCATTCCATGTTTTCATTTTACTCATTATGCTCAATTAGTATTAAGCTTTAGTCATTTAAGTTTTTTATGCCCGAAACGCTTTGCGTAATAGTGGCTTTAGGCATTGTATGTACTAGCCCCAACTATAAATCCATCACTCTTTGTAAAATCTCTTTTATGTATGTACCTTACCTAAATAAACATTTTGATTTTTGATTTGATGTTCTTGATTGTCCCTTGATTAATGTATATAGAAACACTGAGATAAGGACTGTTCCTGAACAAATAGCCTGGATGTGTCACAACGGAAAGGTTAATGATATTCTTGAGAGATATAAGAATTTTGCACCAAGACTAATTTTTTGTTAAATTATCTGCATGTCTCTTGCAAATTATCTATACAGTATACCTCGGTCATAAAAGTATTTGTGTGTACGTCTGATACCATACTACTTGTGTAAAGGAGGAAATGTAGATGTTTATCTCTCAGAATGTTTGGTAATATGTTTATTGTTTGTGATGTGTGTGTATGTATGTATTAACACGATGTACTGAACAAGGTGAGAATAGCTTGAGCTACCTCATCCCTTTGTGTGTATTTTACATCAATAAACTTATTTCAATTTCAATTTCAATTCAATTCTAGCTGCACCCGTGGTGCGGTGTAGGGATCTGTTAGAGATGGGAGTCTGTACTATGGGGGATATAGTAAAATATGGGTGTAGCGGCAGTAGTTAGCATTAAGAGTTATCACATATGGGAGATCCAAAAGGCCCGGGAATATCCACAGAATAATAATTGGCTACACAATGTCAGTCTAGAGGTTGATCATAGATCTCCTACACAGGAAGAATGGATACTCCTTTACTAACTTATTTATTAACCCCTTAACAACCCCCCATATACATTCACACCAATAACAATAATAATTACTTTACCACACTATCTTACGTTAAAAGCCTTGGTCCACTTAGGCAGGATACAAGGTTTACACTGGGAACAAACTAGGGAAAAGTTCTACTAGGCAAGGGATACTAGCAATGACTCTAGGGAGCTTACTGGTAACACTGGAGCCCACGTGGTTTCCCTGGAACCCCCCAGAGTAACTTGTAAAAATAAACACTAGTGAACACCTAATTGCTACACATCAATACTCTACACATAAAACACGTTTATGCCAGACAATGAGGGTACTACACAGTCTACTTAACTGGATAACAACGACACAGAAATAAAGAAACAGAGGAAGGGGAGGAGGTTTCCTTTTACCACAACGCCAGCCAGAGAAGAGAGCGCATCTCCACTCTTCTCCCTCAGTAGACTCGCTGCCAGCAGACTACTCAACTAATCGTACAGCATTCCTATCCCAAGTTTACCCAGGTTTACTTTACAAATGATTAGAGAGTATTAGTAAACATAGTTGGTGCCTATTTTATTATTTAATAATCAACCCCAAGCTCAGTCTTTAAATGCTCTTTGAGACACAAGAATAGTCTTACGTCTGGCAGGGAAAATACAAACAAATGCCCCTCGTGATGCGTTTCCAATACTATAAGGCAGTTTATTTCGCTCAATTTTGACCTCTGGTTTCCACTGAGGAACCCAGGGTCGTAACAGGAACCATCAGTGTATATAATTTGAGAGAGAGAATGCTCTGTGGACAGAGCATCAATATGGCTTAAGGCGTTGAGCTTTGCCTCAAGACGAAGCTTGGGCTGATCTCTAATTTGCTTCTTGGGTGGAAAGGGAGGGATTAAAACTGGAAAGGGTGTAACCTCCCACGGTGCAGGAAAGTGCCGTTGTTGTTTCTCTTGGTACAAATCATGAACATGATACATTCTGAGTTGAGTTCCAGTTTTTGTTATCCATTTGGAACAATGCTGATCTTCAATAAAGAAATTCTGGAGGGCTTCAGTACAAGGATTAGGATGAGTTAGCCTAAGCTTTTTTATACCAATTTGACAGTTAATTTCAGTAACACGATCAACAACGCTCAGAATATTAAGTTCCTTTCTCATATTAAGTATCTTTGTGGTACGAGGGCACCCAAGGATTATCCTCAAGGCTTCATTCTGCAATTTTTCAAGCCCTCCAAGCTTTCTTTCAGGCATCAAAACAAGCAGAGGCGCAGCATAATCCACTAAAGATCTGATGTATGCAAAGTACATCATTTTGACAATTCTGACATTGGCACCATAGCCTGAGTGATAACCTGCAACAGCCTTGAGAGCTCGGAGCCTCTCTTTATACTAACGACAGAGTCTGAATACAACAGGACCATACAGTGGCACCTCAAGGCCTAGGTATTTGAATCTGTTTACATAGTCAAGCTGGGAGCCATCAGACAGTTGCATCTTGCGAACAGCTCCTCCCTGCCTGGGAGAGCGCCGATTTAGTATCTTTGTTTTCTCTGCTGAGACAATTAAACCTAGGTCCTTACATGAGTCTAATACAGAGTTAAGAGTGTTCTGCGTGTTAGCATACCCAGTGGTGTGTATCATTATATCATCAGCATAGCTAATGATGTGGACGTTGGGTTTGCTCGGTATAGAGTTTAACAGCGTGTTTATTAAGATATTAAATAAGGTAGGACTGAGGACACCACCCTGCGGGGTACCTAGGTCAAAGTTTCTTGTTACACTCCTATGCCCCTGGAAAAATACAGATGACTTCCTGTTGGATAAGTAACCCCTGATCCAACAAAGAAGCCAACCACCAATATTCATTCTTGCAAGCTCACTCAAGATAACATGTCTATTTGCAATATCAAAGGCAGACTTAAGATCTAGGAAGGTGGTATATGACTTTTCAGTGTGCAGGGTAAGAAAGGTGGTGATGCAATGATGCACACTCCTTCCATCCTGTTAAAAATGGGAGTCTGTACTATGGGGGATCTATTATAAACGAATGTAGGGGCAGTAGTTAGCATTAAGAGTTATCAAATATGGGAGATCTAAAAGGCCCAGCCCCCAAGTAAAATATCCACAGTGAATAGTAATTGGCTACACGACAATGTCAGTCTAGAGGTTGATCATAGATCTCCTACACAGGAAGAATTGTGTTACGGCCCTACTGGGACGCAACCGGGTTCTTTTCTGGTGTTATTAGAATTTGGGAATCCGGCCCCAAGTTAGTAGAGGCTTTCAAGGGCTGTGTTCCATAACGCAAGTTAAATTAAAGGGGGAGGGATAGAAATGCTCTGATTTATATATATAATTACACCACCACGATAAATAAATATATAACAGTCACACGGGGTTTATAAACACACTTTAATGTACAGAGTTGTCTTCCTTCGAAGACACAGGATGCTCCACGGTGCGCACTTTGGGTAGCCCTGGTTCGTTCCTCCGTGGCCCACGATGAATCCTCTCTGATTCTCTCGGCGAATCTACCCTGGCCACAGGCCAGCCAAATCACAGTCCCACTGGGTGCTCCATCGTGGAGGCCTTCAACCACAATCCAGCCTCTAGCTGGCCGGTTCCGATCAGCTCCGCTGTGTAGGCCACTCCACGACTGATACTAGGGTTGCGAGCCCTAGGCAGGAGCCTCGTGTGATCCCGCTGATCACTCTCCTCTCTAAGCACCACAGTGGCTAGTCTCTTCCACCAGCCAGCCCCAGATAAGGCGATTCCTGATACTGCCACGTCACAGGCAGGCTAACACACTCAACAGTGTTCGTCCAGGGGTGACTCACAGCTTCTTCAGAGCAAACTCGTGGAGAGACCTTGGCTGCCTTGGGTAGACTGATCCATCGTCCAATACAGCAGTCCCAGGTCGACTCTGTAATCAGACACGTCATTAGTACTGGGACTAGGGAACCTCACTTACGGGCTTAGACACAAACGTCCACCTATCCACTCCATAGATGGCGTTGCTGTCTAAGCACCACCTCACCAGAGGTCAGCAGCGGCTATGTTACGAGCTGATTGAGACGGGAATCCAGCACCTGTGGCCGGTATATCCCGTCCTCACTAGATGGCGATGTCCATTTGGAGTGGGTTTTGGGAGCGGACTCACAGGTGGCGTTGTCGTCACTGCTCCGTGCTCGGACGCTGGACTCGGGTCCGTAACACCTCCCCACCAAAAAGAATTTGGTTTGGGTTTCTATAAAAGAGAAGACAAACCAAATTAGTGCGTGGGTACAACTCCAAACAGACTCACGTAAACGATGGACTGGAGTGGCGAGGAGGTCTTGTCCGCACAACTGTCCTAATGGGCAACTCTGGCATAAAGGAAACTTGAAGATGAAAGGCAATGACCTGCCTGATGTGACTTCCCACACCTTCACTGAGATGTCAAGCAGGGGCATAATCTCACGTGCCTCGAGTAAGGATCAGTATAGACGCGATCTGGGGTGAATCGACACTTCCCTGTGTCGTGGCACCGTTGATGGCTGGTCACAGACGGCATTTCTGGTACCGGTCCGGTAGTCCTTCAGGGAGACGGGAACCTGGAATACAGGGGTCTGATTATTTAGAGTGACAGCGATAGTTGTTAAGACAGTACTTACAGCCCCACCGTTTACTAGGCCCACACCTAGTCCCAACAGAGCTGTTTGTACATCGAAGATGGTGTTCGCTCTGCCACCGTCAGGTCGACCAACGTTCCTCATAACGCTGAATAACCCTCAGCAATCACACGGGGGGTGTCAACCTGTCGGAAACAGTCACTCATAATGTCATTTCTCCCACCTCCTGTATCTACCATCACCTTCCAGGTCCCTTCTTCGACTGCAACACTCACAGTGCACGTCTCTAATCCCTGGGATCTCTTCGCGATGTTCATGGGAGCCATCATCTGTCGGGTCGTCCACTGGTCCCTACTGAGAACACACACGAGAATAAAAAATACCGCTAAGAAACATTTGGTTAACTTAGGGATAAGTTTCATGAGCCTGTAATGTCCATAGCCGGCCATATCCATTAGCCTGGTTTGAACCGAAGAGGGCACTAGAACCTTCGTACATACCTCACATACCTCTGGCGTCTGGGGAATCTCTGGCCGGTTCAATGAACGTTGTACCTTGCCATACCACAAGTACTCGGGTGCCTTCACTCCAGACTCTTGGGTATCCGTGGGTGCTTGTACACGAGGCCTCTCTTCTTGCTCAGTCGCTTCTGCCTCCTTAACCTCATGTTCCTTGTCGGGAGAAGAATCAGGAGACTCTGTTAGAATGCTGTCAATCTGTTGGGTAGAGGAAAGATCAAACATGTTATATAGTCTCACGTCTGCCTGTACCTGGGTATTACCATTGCCCGCTGTTACCTCAGACCTTCTTGCTGTTTCGGCTGACTCTTCCACAATCTTGGGATGATTGTTGCTCCAATCTGTCACCAAGTCGTTGGCTAGTATCACGTCAATCCCAGCTATAGGCAGGGTATCAACTACTGCCAACGCACATGTGCCGCTGAAGTAAGGAGAGTCCAGATGTACCGGCACTAAGGGGGCAACGTACCGCGTCATAGGAAACCCAACCAGGACAACCTTTTGTCTCCCGTCAACACACTCCCTCGGGTAACGAGTTTCTCACGATCAGGGACTGGGCTGCTCCACTATCTCTGAGCACTACAACTGATCTACCAGTATGATCACTCGATACATACCCGCCTGAAGTGTGAGGGGCAAACAATCTTGGTCCTTCCTGACTAGTCATCAGAGACTGGGTTCCCACTGGTGGTGTCGCACAGCCCATCAGCATCACCTCCCTACGTGGGCCGCTACCTCTTCTGCCTCGGCACATAGCAGCAACGTGCCCTTTCTGCCCACAAGTCCAACACACCATATTCCTCCTCGGACTGCTAGGACTAGTCCTTCAAGGGCTACTTGGGGGCGACTTCTCAGCGTTTTGTGGGACGGGTCTTTCTTCTTCTTGACGAGGTTTGCCGAACAGGCGTGGGAAATTCCTCGGGACATACTTAGTGGAAGATCTATGCGTTAATATGTATTCTTCAGCCATGGTGGCTGCTGCACTTAAGATCTCTACCTGTTGTTCCTCTAAGTATGTCTTTAGGTCTCCAGACAGAGAGTCTTTGAAGTCCTCTAACAGTATGAGCTGGTCGAGGTCTTCTTTGGTCTCCACCTTCCGAGAAGCACACCACTCCTGGATAAGTCGTTCCTTGATGGTCGCAAACTCGGTGAACGTGTGCTCCGAGGTCTTTTTCAGGTTCCTGAACTTCTGCCTGTAAGCCTCAGGTACCAATTGGTACGCCATGAGCACTACCTTCTTCACCTTGTCGTAATCACAGGAGTCATCAAGGGACAACGTGGAGTAGGCGATTTGGGCCTTCCCAGTCAAGACGGACTGTATCATGATGGCCCAATTCTCCTTTGGCCATTCCAAAGAGGCTGCAACTTTCTCGAAGGCTGCGGAGAACTTCGAAACTTCCTTCTCGTTGAACTTCGGGACCATTTTGATATTCCTTACTGGATCGAAAATACTTGTGTCTGTTGTTTGCCTCCGACCACCTAATCGCAATACTTCTAGCTCATGTTGTCTCTCTTTTTCCTCTCTGTCCCGTCGTTCTTGCCTGTCTCGTTCTTCTCTTTCTCTTTCTCGTTCTTCTCTCTCTCGTTTCTCTTCTCTTTCTCGCTCTTCTCTTTCTCTTTCTTCTCTCTCGTTTCTCTTCTCTTTCTCTTTCTCGCTCTTCTTTCCTTTCCTCTAATTCTAAACGCCTCATCTCCATTTCTTTTTCTTGTCTCTCTCTTTCCATTTCTAATTTCTTCCATTCTATCTCGCGATTTATTTCCAAGGCACGCATGTTGACAGTTAGAAAGCTTATATTCAGCTCACCTGCATCACTGTCAATGTCACTGCCCTTATCTTCCTTTTCAGTGGAAGCTACCTCCTCACTTTCCTTTATACTATGTGCCTCGCCTTCCTGTTTCTCCCCGGCCTTCAAATGCCGGTGAACCTTGGACAAGATCTCCACACTGGAATCACTGGCACGTATCTTTATCTCCAGATAGGCACTCACTAGTATTTGTGCTTGGGGTTCTACTACTCAAAATCATTTACGTCCTCTAATTACTCAACACAAAGCTGCTATTAGGACAATATCCAACTCTGGCCCCAGACATCACTCGGTACCCCTACTCAAATCTCTGAATATGTTAGACATTAAGTGCTGCCTACAGAGTAGGCAAAAAGAATCCATCAGGTCTAAATCAACGGAAAATTCGCCTGAAGCTGTCTTCCCAGTTCACGAAATCCAATCTAGTCCGGACAGCTGCATCCCTACGGAAGGGATTATACATCAACGAGTGCTTGACCAGGAACAGACAGCAAATCCTCTACCGCCTGCGTCAAATCCGGCAACAAAACCCAGATGCTATTCATCAGTGCTTCGTTAGAGATGGTCTGATAAAGGTGAGAAAAACCGCAGAGGGCAAAATGTTTACTATTACTAGAGAAGAAAACCTCAACACTTTCCTCTCCCAATGTGGTTTGTCTCACCTTATTATCACTCCCAATGAATTAACTTAATTAACCCCCTGTCAACTAGTGGGGCTAGGTATCCTAAGTCTCCTTGGTTCATTTTCTGACTTAATTTTTAACTTACTCTTACCTAGTCATTTACCGAAATTATTTAATTGAGTTATTAAGTAGTTCTTCAGGTCTTTTTAATTATACAGTCATTACTGAACTATCTATAGTTATTAATCATTAGCTTAAATCTGCCTATGTTTATTATTCAACATCTCTTTGATTTCATTTATTACCTAGGTTGCCTAGCCTTGCCATGCTCCCTTACTCCATTGTACCCCTGGCTTTGCCTGCATCTCAAATTGCAAATTGTTACTTACAGTGTACCTGTGAGTACTCGTAAGCAATCTACCTCATTTTTGCTCAATTTGTTTTTTTTTGTATTGCTTAGTCTTGCTTATATTTTTTGTTTTGTATTTCCATATCTTGTGTTTTGTATAGTCCATGTTTACATGTTTTTTCTTTAATCTCATTAATTGCCTAGGTTGCCTAGCCTAGCCATACTCCCTTACTCCATTGTACCCCTGTAAGCCCCTTTTGTGTTTGTTTTGTACAGTATTGTGTATATATTTTTCCCTATTTTATAGCTTTTTTCTACTTATTTCTGATTCTACAATCAGCTTTTTTTATGCAGTCAAGTATAGACCCTGAACTTAACCTCTTATCCACTATCTATGACAATAATCACTTTAATGATCTAAATTGCAGATATTTTGCAGCACATGATGTAAACAATGTATTAACTCATAATCACAATATCTCTGTAATCAATTTGAACGTTAGATCCCTAGGTAAACACTTCGATGATGTTAGTGCCTTGATTGAAACTATTGGCAACAAATTCTCTTTTATTATACTTACTGAAACATGGTTGAAAGAGGATACTACTCAACTCTTTAACATGCCTAACTACTCAGCAATTCACAACTGTCGTCAACTTCAGAGAGGTGGTGGCACTGCTCTTTACTACCACCAAGAACTAACATGCTTAAAAGAAATTAGAACTAGAGACTGCTATGGGGAGTATATCTTCGCCAGCTTCAGAGTCAAGGGTGCCGAGTCTGTCCTGTCTGTGGGTGCAGTCTATAGAATTCCCAACACTGATGTGTCTGGATTCAACTCAAACCTTAGAAATCTAATACTTGATAACAGACTGAACAAAAACCACCTAATTATCGCAGGGGACTTTAATATTGACCTCTGCGAGCCAGAACACCCTACTGCTGTTAGCTTCCTCAACTGTATGAATTCCTGCCTCCTCATACCCTTAATCACTAGACCTACTAGAATCACTGATAGCACTGCCACGACTCTAGATCACATCTGGACCAACATAACCTCTCCGCTTACTTCAGGTATAATCACCGATAGCACTACAGACCACTACCCCACATTTCTCTTAACTAACATTAGTAAACCACCTCTAGAAACAAGGGAGTTAAGCTTTAGGCTGCACAATGAAACTGCTATAAACAATTTTATAACTGCTGCTGATAATGTCAACTGGGAGTCCGAGTTAGGTAACATAGGGGACATCAACCTAGCAGTGCAATCTTTTCTACAAACAACTCTTAGCCTTTATAACACCCACTGTCCTAGGCTTACAAAACAAGTCACAAGCAAAAGGCTTAACAATCCTTGGCTTACAAAGGGAATACTGAAATCCATTAACAAAAAACACGACCTTGAGAAGAAGTATAGGTTAGGAATTGTCTCCAAAGAATTCTCAAAGAATTACTCATTATTGCTATCTAAGATAATTAGACGAGCCAAAACTAATTACTACGAAGATAAATTTACTCAAATAAAGAGCAACATTAAACAAACTTGGAGCACAATTTCACAAATATTGGGATCAAAGAAATCTTTAAATAACAAACCGACTCTCCTGTCTAATAACGATGGTCAGCTTTCAGCCTCTGATTCTGCTATTGAGTTTAATAGGTTCTTCTCTTCCATTGGTTCATCCCTTGCAAATGATATTCCATCTTCCAGTACTGACATTAAGGACTATCTTACAGGTAACTTTCCACAGTCTCTGTACCTAAAGCCTATTAACTCCACTGACGTCAATGAGATAATCCTTTCCCTTAAAACCAAGTCTGGTGCCCTTGAGGAGATACCAACTTTAATTTACAAAAAAGCCTCCAGATCTTTAGCCCCTGCTATTGCTTTGCTCTTCAACAAGTCACTTGAACTCCAAACCTTTCCAGATATTCTAAAAAAAGTGAGAGTAACGCCTGTCCACAAATGTGGTGACCCCACAGATGTTAACAACTACAGACCTATATCAATCCTGCCAAACTTGTCAAAAATTTTTGAAAAACTTATATACAAGCAGCTTTACTCATATCTAGCCAAACTCAATATACTTAGCCCTTGCCAATATGGCTTCAGACCCAAAAAAGCACTAACGATGCACTTATTAGTATGCTTAACTCGATTCATACAGCTCTTGATAAAAAGGAGTTCCCTGTTGGGTTATTTGTGGACCTGCGTAAAGCTTTTGATACTGTCAACCACCATAACCTTCTTCTTAAATTACATCATTATGGAGTCAGAGGACACTCCCTACAATACCTCGAGTCCTACCTTACTGACAGGCTCCAATATGTTTCTGTGAATAATACAATTTCTCCCACCCTACCCATCAACATTGGTGTTCCTCAGGGCAGCATACTTGGCCCTCTCCTCTTTCTCATCTACATTAATGACCTTCCAAATGCCTCCCAACACCTCAAACCAATTCTATTTGCTGACGACACAACCTTCATTTACTCCAGTCCTGACCCTCTTGCTCTAAATGCCACAGTAAATACTGAGCTAAATAAAGTCCATCTTTGGCTAACTGCCAACAAACTCACCCTTAACATTGACAAAACCTTCTATATTCTGTTTGGCAATAAATCCTCTAGTCTTATAAATCTCAAAATAAACAATACCCAAATTTGTAACAAATTAGATGGCAAATTCCTTGGCATTCTCATTGACCACAAGCTGAATTTCCAGGGACACATTCTAAATATATCAAAAAAAGTTTCAAAAACTGTGGGCATTCTTTCTAAGATCAGATATTATGTACCACGCCCTGCCCTGGTGACTCTCTATTACTCCCTTATCTATCCTTATCTCAACTATGGTATTTGTGCTTGGGGTTCTACTACCCAAAATCACTTACGTCCTCTAATTACCCAACACAAAGCCGCTATTAGAACAATATCCAACTCTGGCCCCAGACATCACTCGGTACCCCTACTCAAATCTCTTAATATGTTAGATATTAAGTCACTGCACATTCTCTCATGTGTATTATACATATATAAAACGCTAAACTATAATGCCAATCCTGATCTTAAAAGCTTCATAGAAGGTTGTAACAGAACCCATGAGCACCACACCAGAAATAAATACAGTTTTGATATTCCTAGAGTACGTCTTAATCAAACTAGAAATGCTCTGCAAATCAAGGGGCCCAGAATGTGGAATGACCTTCCCAACCATGTTAAAGACTGTACCTCTCTCAACCAGTTTAAGATAAAAACTAAACACTACCTAATAAATTCCCTGTAATCTACCTCACTCCTCTATTGTCAACCCATGTCTGTTATTTTCTTTTTTTTTTTTTTTTAATCAACACTGTTTGTCAACCTATTGTATTTGTGCTGCTTTTTCAGTCATGTTCCCCCTTTTTTTTTTTTTATCTTTATTTGTATTTGTTCTCAACATCTTTTATTCTTTATGCTCAATTAGTATTAAGTTCTAGATATTAATGTTTTCTTGCCCGAAACGCATTGCGTAATAGTGGCTTTAGGCATTGTATGTACTAGCTCTATCTATATATCAATCCATTAATGTAACATCACTTGTATGTATATACCTTACCTGAATAAACATCTGAATCTGAATCTGAAGTCACTGCACATTCTCTCATGTGTATTATACATATATAAAACGCTAAACTGTAATGCCAATCCTGACCTCAAAAGCTTCATAGAAGGTTGTAACAGAACCCATGAGCACCACACCAGAAATAAATAGAGTTTTGATATTCCTAGAGTACGACTTAATCAAACTAGAAATGCTCTACAAATCAAGGGACCCAGATTGTGGAATGACCTTCCCAACCATGTTAAAGACTGTACCTCTCTCAACCAGTTTAAGATAAAAACAAAGCTATACCTAATAAATTCCCTGTAACCTACCTTACCCCTCTAATGTCATCCAATGTCTGTTTTTTTTTAAAGAGCGCTGTTTGTCGACAGAATTGTATTTGTGCTGCTTTTTCAGCTATGTTTTCATTCCATGTTTTCATTTTACTCTTTATGCTCAATTAGTATTAAGCTTTAGTCATTTAAGTTTTTCATGCCCGAAATGCTTTGCGTAATAGTGGCTTTAGGCATTGTATGTACTAGCCCTAACTATAAATCCATCACTCTTTGTAAAATCTCTTTTATGTATGTACCTTACCTAAATAAACATTTTGATATTTTTTTTTTAGTACAAGTTCCTGTTTTCCCAGATATTTTAATCTGACAAGACAGTCCTCCTTGTTCAGAAAGGCCTGAACATCGTCCAGATCGTCGATGGTCACTTTCTCTGCCATTGTCACTTAAGTGGTGCACAAGCACTTAACACACCACTTCACTTTAGCACTTAACACACCACTTCACTTTAGCACTTAACACACCAAGCACTGTACTACGCCAATATTGCACTTTATCGCACCTAGCACCTCACTTGCTAATGTTGCACGTAATCACACCAGGCACCGCACACTACAATATTTGCACTTAATCACAGCGAGCACCGCACAGGATGTACAACGTCCAAAAAAAAAAAAATTACAAACAGGGGGAATTATTTACAGGGGATTGCGCTACATCACCACCCCTGTCAAACATACTTGACAAGAGGTCAGATCCCGCTGGGGATGCCAATTATGTTACGGCCCTACTGGGACGCAACCGGGTTCTTTTCTGGTGTTATTAGAATTTCGGAATCCGGCCCCAAGTTAGTAGAGGCTTTCAAGGGATGTATTCCGTAACACAAGTTAAATTAAAGGGGGAGGGATACAAATGCTCTGATTTATATATATAATTACACCACCACCATAAATAAATATATAACAGTCACACGGGGTTTATAAACACACTTTAATGTACAGAGTTGTCTTCCTTCGAAGACACAGGATGCTCCACAGTGCGCACTTTGGGTAGCCCTGGTTCATTCCTCCGCGGCCTACGATGAATCCTCTCTGATTCTCTCGGCAAATCTACCCTGGCCACAGGCCAGCCAAATCACAGTCCCACTGGGTGCTCCGTCGTGGAGGCCTTCAACCACAATCCAGCCTCTAGCTGGCAGGTTCCGACCAGCTCCGCTGTGTAGGCCACTCCACGACCGATACTAGGGTTGCGAGCCCTAGGCAGGAGCCTCGTGTGATCCCGCTGATCACTCTCCTCTCTAAGCACCACAGTGGCTAGTCTCTTCCACCAGCCAGCCCCGGATAAGGCGATTCCTGATACAATACAATACAATACAATACAATACAATACAATACAATTTTATTTAGGTAAGGTACATACATACAATAAATATTTACAAGGATTGTTTGACTTATAGGTAGAGCTAGTACATACAATGCCTAAAGCCACTATTACGCAAAGCGTTTCGGGCATGATAAACTTAAATGACAAGCTTAATACTAATTGAGCATAATGAGTAGAATGAAAACAAGAAATGAAAACATAGATGAAAAAGCAGCACAAATACAATTATGTCGACAAACAGCGCTCTTTAAAGAAAAAAACAGACATTGGTTGACAATAGAAGGGTAAGGTAGGTTACAGGGAATTTATTAAGTGATACTGCCATTCTATCCCATGAACTTTACAATTTTAATCTATCCAAACTATACCATGCATATATTACTGTTCAACCTACCCATCCTATACCTTGTATAGTCCTGCTTTAATCTACCCAAATTATCCATGATTATCACTGTTTACTCTTTTATTTGTTCAGCTTAAATACAAGTATATTATATCTTTTATTTGTTCAGCTTAAATACAAGTATATTATAATACGGTCTTAAGCTATTTACTTGTTCAGTTTCAGTTTGTCTTGTATATTACTCCGCTATTTATTCTCTGTTTCTAGCACTGCTTACGCCTCATGCCTTTCTTACTGTTTTGGCCTCGCTATGTTATTTATATTATTTAAGTTTCTAAGATTAATTTGTTACATAGTCCAGCTTCAGTTATGCCCGGTATTTACTTAATAACACTGTTGCAGTGTTAAAGCAGTGTACATTTCTAGTGGGATACTCAAATAATTTTGCTTTTCACTTTTGAGATTATTATTGTTTGAATTCTTCTAAACTATACCACGAATAATACTGTCTTAATATAAACAAACTATACAATGAGTAATACGGTCTTATTATAACCAAACTATACCATGAATAATACTGTTCAATCTATACATGAATATTACTCTCTTAACCTATTTTAACTGCTCAGAGTTTATTACATTGGTTTTTATTACGATAGCATTGGCTATGTCCGGTATTCTCAATCACTATGGACACTTAACTTTACCTTGCTTTTGTCTACTTGTGTATGTGACGGTTGCCGGTGCGGCAGCTGGGCCTCCCTGCCTGTTTTTCCCCCGTTAGACCTGTCGATGCTTACTTTTTCATTTTCCGCAGTGGCGAGAAGCCGGATCACGCAGCAACTGCAACACGGAAGAGGGCTCGGGCGACGTCGCGTGAGGACAACAGCGCAGTGGGGTGAGGACGCAGCCGGCCTTCGCTTCGCCTCCCCCTCCTCGGGAGCCTTTTCGGGCGGCTCTGATGTGGACGGCGACCACACTTCCCAGAGGCTTCCCAGGTGATACTGCCACGTCACAGGCAGGCTAACACTCTGGTCCCTAGGCGGGACCAAAGAGCCAAAGCTCAACCCCCGCAAGCACAAATAGGTGAGTACTCTCAACAGTGTTCGTCGAGGGGTGACTCAAAGCTTCTTCAGAGCAAACTCGTGGAGAGACCTTGGCTGCCTTGGGTAGACTGATCCATCGTCCAATACAGTAGTCCCAGGTCGACTCTGTAATCAGACACGTCATTAGTACTGGGACTAGGGAACCTCACTTACGGGCTTAGACACAAACGTCCACCTATCCACTCCATAGATGGCGTTGCTGTCTAAGCACCACCTCACCAGAGGTCAGCAGCGGCTATGTTACGAGCTGATTGAGACGGGAATCTAGCACCTGTGGCTGGTATATCCCGTCCTCACTAGATGGCGTTGTACCAGGGCTAGGCCTAGCATCTCGCCCATGCCTCCTCGCCCTCACTCCACCCCAATTTCAGCAAGACCACACAGTTCATGTGCTCCCTTGCAAGATTTTGATGTTTTGCTCGACGATTCTGAAGAAGGTGAATCATTTTCCGGTTTTAGTGACTTAGAATCGGAAAATAGTTTTGCTAGTGCCAGTGGAGGAGTGTGTGGTGTTGCCAAGCGACAATTTGTCACGTCAGCAGCATCTGGCCAAGCCATGCGGCACCGCATGGCACCACATGAACAAAGACCCTCAACATCGAGGAATTTTCCATCACCATCCCTGCCCGCCCTTACTGTTCCTAGACTTGCTTCAGCTCCTGGTACACGGTTTCCTCGCCGTGGTGCCGCTATTGGCTCTAGAAAGACACCCGGTGTTTTTGTGTGGAGTGATGGGACAGATTTTGTTCCACAAATTCCTGTTTTTGATAATTCGGATGTTGGAATTACAGACATTTTCCCTGATAAAGGTGCAGATATGTGTGAAATGGACTATTTTACTGCATATTTTGATGAGCCGCTAATGGAACATCTTGTTCATGAGACGAACAAATATGCGAGTGATCTCATTGATGAGGAGGAGTTATCCGATTTTTCACGTTTGCAGCGATGGAAAGATACGACTGTAGGTGAAATGTATGTGTTTTTGGCACTGTGTATGTTGATGAAACATTGTGTCAAACACGTAATCGATCATTATTGGAGCAAAGACCATACTGTTCCAACTCCAATGTTTGGCAAATATATGTCTCGAGACCGATTTGCGATAATCCTCAGGTGTCTTCACTTTGCAAATGATGAAGACAGGAATGATGAAGATAGGCTTTGGAAGGTAAGGCACGTACTGAATGAACTTATCGGAAAGTACAGGGATTTCTATGTACCAGCTCAGAAGCTTGTGATTGACGAATCCCTTGTGCTTTTCAAAGGACGTCTTGCCTTCAAGCAGTATATTCCCTCCAAACGCCACCGATTTGGATTGAAATTCTTTGTACTCTGTGGCTGTGAAACAGGAATTGTGTTACATATGATAATGTATACGGGTACAAATGTAGACATTCCTGCTAATGACCAACATGGCTTCTCAGGTAGTGTTGTGAAGTCACTGCTTGCACCATATCTGAACAAGGGCCACATGTTATACACAGATAACTATTATACCAGTCCCTTGCTAACTAGGTTCTTGCTTGATAATAGAACTGGTGTGTGTGGCACAGTGAAGGCAAAACGAAGGGAAATGCCAGTGTTTCCAGGTGCTATGCAGGTTGGTGATTGCGAGCTCAGAAAAACAGGTGGAATGCTTTCAGTGCGGTGGAAAGACAGGCGTGAAGTGAACATGTTGACCACCATTCATGCTGGAACAATGCTGGACAGTGGCAAGGTGAACAGAACCACCAGAGAAATAATCTATAAGCCAGATTGTGTCTTGGACTATAACATCAACATGCGTTTGGTGGATAAATGTGATATGATGGTGGGGGCAGTGGAGTGTGTACGGAAAACAGTGAAGTGGACCAAGAAAATGTTTTTCCACCTTGTTGATGTAACAATGCTGAACAGTTACAATATGTATCTTGTCAAAACAGGTGGTAAACGTAATTTCCGTGCATTCAATTTTACTGTAGTAACACAATTACTACAGAAGTTTGGCAAAGTAATTCCTGGTGTACAGATTGCACCATGCTCCAACACCCAGGCTCGCTTTCAGGGATGCCTTTTTGACACACAATCTCAGGTTTTTACCACCAACTGGAAAGCGTGCAGTAGGCCAGCGTACGTGTGTAGTATGCTGGTCAACAACCAAGAGGGAACAGAAAAGAAAAATGGTGATGACTTGGTGCACAGCGTGTCAGGTCCCTCTGTGCCATGTCTGATGTTTCAACGAGTATCACAGTCTTGATGACTTCTAAATGTCCAAGACTGGTGCCAAAACATGTAAATACAGAATAAGTGAGTGTATATAATGGAAATAAATCATAAGAAATATTAAATTAAATATTAAATAAATTAAATATGTTTATTCAGGTAAGGTACATACATACAAGTGATGTTACATTAATGGATCAAATAGTATATTTTATTGTGAAATAAGACATTTTTGTGCAAATACTTGTGACACTAATATGTGGATACAATATACATTGACAACAGTTTTATGTTTATAAATCATCTTGTGAGAACATATTGAACCACACCAGTGAAAAAAATGGGTGTAAAATACGCCATAGATACTGTAAATAATAACGCGAAAATAAATTCGCGGCAACTCGCGCTCCTTCTCCGTCGCACCTGACTCACCCCGGGCGCACAGCGGTCCAGCGAAGATCAGGCGTGACGTCATCGACGATCTTCTCGGGTCATTTACGTCCACGGTAAGTGTAATTAAATTTTTTTATTATTTTTCCCGTGCTCAGGGAACACAAATAAAGAGATTAAAAAGAAAAAAAAAATTTTAGAATTTTTTTTTTTGTTGCGCGTGTGGGTGTTAATTCCATTTGGACCCCGAGCGGTTTGAGGGTTAACGCAACAGTAAAATGTGTACTTGGATGAAAAAACGATTCTTCGCGGCAGGGGATCGTATTCCAAAAACCTGGCCAAAACGCTATGCATACTAGTGGCTGTACAAGAATGTAACAACTCTTGTATATATCTCAAAAAAAAAAAAAAAAAAAATAGAGAGACAAGAGGTAGAGGAGGAAGTTCTTTTCACCACAATGCCGGCTCAGAGAAGAGAGAGCATCTCCACTCATCTCCCTCAGTTCACTCGCTGCCAGCAGACTACTCAACTAATCGTACAGCATTCCTATCCCAAGTTTACTCAGGTTTACTTTACAAATGATTAGAAAGTATTAGTAAACATAGTTGGAGCCTATTTTATTATTTAATAATCAACCCCAAGCTCAGTCTTTAAATGCTCTTTGAGAAACAAGAATAGTCTTACGTCTGGCAGGGAAGATACAAACAAATGCATCTCGCCATGCATCCCTCTACTAAAAGGTAGTTTATTTAGCTCAATTTTGACCTCTGGTTTCCACTGAGGAACCCAGGGTTGTAACACTCCTACCCCCTTTAGAGAGAGAAAAAATGTGACTACTAGAATAGTAGTCATATTTTTTTTGTAAGAGTATGCAGAGAATAAAGAGGAAAATTTATGACTAAAAAAAAATCAATCAAGAACAAAAATTTCTCTGCGAGAAAAGTACAAAGGAATTCTCTGAAAGAAAAAAAACATACACAAAAAAAAAAACAGGGAAGTAAATAAATTGGACACGGAATATTTAATGTCACAGGAGAACCTACAAAAAAAAAAAAATAACTAAAGCATGACAGTTGGTATATGGCTTCCTGTGGCCCAGATGAATGTTATTCAGGCAACCAGGACAGAGCGTCGGCTATCACGTTAAGCCGGCCCGGGAGGTGTGAAATGGAAAGACTGAAGTCCTGTAGGTACAATGCTCACCTGAGGATGCGTTTATTCTTCCCCTTCATCTGATTCAGGAAGACTAGTGGGTTATGGTCCGTGTACACTTCCACTATATTACCTGTGAGGTAAACTTCGAACTTTTTACATGTAAACACTAGCGCCAACGCCTCTTTTTCTACCACTGAATAATTGCGTTGTGCCTTGTCAAATTTCACAGAGTAATAATATACTGGGTGTTCCACTTGATCATCCCCAGTTTGCAACAACACTGCACCAGCACCCGAGTCAGACGCGTCAACATGAATTTTAAATGGTCTGTCGAACCTTGGACTAGCGAGCACTGGGGAGGAAGCTAAGATCAATTTCAAATTTGTATATGCCTCTGCACAGTCTGATGACCACTTCAATTTAACGGCCTTCCACAACAAGTCTGTGAGAGGAGTGGCCACACTGGAAAAGTTCTGACAAAAGCGTCGATAGTACACACACATACCGATATATCTTTGAACGTCGTCTTTAGACTTTAGCACCGGATACTCCAGAATGGCACTGATTTTATCTTGCCGAGGTAACACTTTTCCTTGGACCACTTCATAACCGAGGTTCGTCATTGTGCATTGGCCAAAAATGACACTTTTTCACATTTAAGGTCAGATTTGCCTGTTTCAAAACTGTGAACAACTGGCGTAACCTAGCTATGTGGTCAGCCCAATTACTATTAAAGAGCACAATATTATCTAAATACGCCCGACAATTTGGCACATTAGCGAGCAAAGAGTTCATGAGTCTCTGGAACGTGGCAGGGACATTACGCAAGCTGAACGGTAACACTTGATACTCAAAAACACCCTCGGGTGTCATGAACACAGTTAGTTGTTTAGCACGTTCAGTGAGCGGGATTTGATAATACTCCCTCGAGAGGTCGAATTTCGAGACGTACTTGGCGTTTCCTAGCTCGTCGATGCAGTCCTCGAGGAGGGGCAGCGGGTAGGCATCCACAATGGTCACCTTGTTGAGCTGCCGATAGTCGGTGCACAATCGCCAGGAGCCGTCTGGTTTGGGGACCAAAAGACAGGGCGAGCACCAAGAGCCCTGGCTCGGCCGGATGAGGCGGTGCTGGAGCAGGAATTCTACCTCTATCCGTATGATGGCCTTCTTTTCCTGACTCATCTGGTAGGGTTGAAGGCAAATGGGGGTGTAGTCCGTCAACTTGACATCATGGCAAATGGCATCAGTCTGGGTCGGGACCTCCCTGAACAGACAGGAGAATTCATCAAGCAATGACTGCACCTCTTCACGTTGGGCCATCTGCAAATGGGCCAGTCCCTCCTCTACAGCATTCACAGAACTAGAATTATTGAGAATGAGATTAGTTGGGTCCCCAGAACAATAATCCCTTCCCTCACTGGAAATGGAAACATTGGTTAGTGCAATGGGCCTGGGGCCCTGGAACTTCTTCAGCCGATTCACGTGTACGAGCATTACCTGGTTATGCTTGTCAGAGTGCCTCACTTTGTACGTGAGGTCCCCAGTCTTTTCTGTCACAATGCAGGGGCCTTCGTACTTGTTGGACATAGTGTTCCTTAGTCGAGGCTTTAATACCAGGACAGGGTCGCCAGGCTGAAATATCCGCCACTTAGCCTTAGGATCGTTTCGTTCTTTCATCTTTTCTTGGGCCTTCCCAAGATACTTTAGTGCCGCCACCTTGCAGTCCTTGAGTCTCTGGTGGTGTTGCGCAAAGAAAGCCGAACCTTCGGTTAACGTTACGTTCCCTAACAGATTCTCCTGTAACATTTGCAAGGGTCCCTCTAGCTGCAAACAAAACATATGGCAAATTCTCATCCCAGAAGGTGTGGGAACTCTCGCACGATGTCTTCAACATCTGCTTCAGAGTAAGATGGAAACGTTCAATTACCCCCTGACGCTGTGGATGGTATGGGCTGGAAACCTTATGAGTTATTCCATGGTCCTTACAAAATTGTTCAAAAATATCAGACTTAAAGTTAGTACCATTGTCAGTTTGCACGACCCGAGGCAGTCCAAAAGTGGAAAAGAATTGCAACATACGAGCAACAACAGTCTTTGCTCGGATGTTCCTTACAGCAAAAGCCTCTGGGTAATGAGTCGTGATACACATCGTCGTGATTAGGTAAATATTACCAGACTTCGTTCTAGGTAATGGGCCAACACAGTCCATTACCACATGAGAAAATGGTTCCTCTGGCACGACAATAGGCCTTAGAGGAGCTTTAGGTGGAGTCTGGTTTGGTTTCCCAACAAGTTGACAAACAATACATGCATTACAAAATTTTGCCACATCGCTTTTCAGCTTGGGCCAGAAAAAATACCTTAAGATTTTGTGATACGTAATATTAATACCTTGATGTCCCCCCATAGGATCATCATGAGCAGCTGCCAAAACTCTTTCTCTATAGCAGGTCGGCAACATAACCTGGTGGACTACCTCCCACTCATTTGACAAGGGAGCACTCTGTGGTCTCCATTTTCTCATCAAAATCCGATCATTGTAGTAGTACCCAGTTGCTGCGTCTACAATTTCCTCCTCAGAAGTGGCTAACTCATGGCATTCTGCAAGACTGGGGTCAGCTTTCTGTAACTCACTCAAGGAGGCATCCAGGCCTTGGTCAGATGCCATTGGCCGAGGCTCAACAGTGTTCTCCTCCACCTCCTCACTACTCTCAGTAGGCGCGGTGGCAGGCTCTCTACAATGTCCTCGGCCACGAATGTGTCTGCAAGGTCCACTTGGCTTTCACCACTCGGAAAGTTTCTCGTGTCCTCGGGATTTACCACCTTTGCAAGCACAGGGCTGCCCTTACATTTAAGTCCCATAGACCTGGTCACCGCGCACGCAGGGTACACAACATTATCCTCTGCGGCAGGTGGATCCAGGCAAACCTTAGGGGTAGGCAACATAATAGGCAGTCTGGAATCCCCTACCTTATCCCCTGCTAAATCATTACCAACTATTACATCAACATTAGGGAAAGGTAGGTACGAAGTGACTCCGACTATACAAACACCCTTGTGGAAATCAGATTCCAGGGTAACCTTATGGAGGGGTACTGCTCGAGTATCACTAGTGACACCCTCGACCAGTACCACCTCTCCAGTGTCGAGAGTGTCGGCACCTTGCAAAGCACTCTCTAAAATTAAAGTCTGGATGGCACCAGTGTCTCGGAAGATCACCACGTTCTTCCAGGAAGAACCTTCAGACAAAAGTAGTCTCCCTTTCGATAAGAATGGGGTAAGCAAGTCCAACCACTGCGGGTTGGAGGTCTTACTCCCTAACCCTTCCGAAGGCCTCAAGCCCTGTGTCACAACTAGAGCATTGGGTCTTTTTTCTGGGTACAGTTGCCAACAATGGCTAGTAATGTGGTTTGGACGTTTACAGTGACCACAGATACGTCGGAGAGAAGAGACAATACTAACAGAATTACCCTTCGGTTCACTCTTAGGTGTCATGGGGCTAGACAATTTAACAGGGTTAGTTATGTCTGAAACAGAAGGTGCAGTAGTTAAAGGGTTAGAATGAGCTGGTCTGGACTGGCTGTGGGTATAAGTTTTGCTACTATGTGGGGTATAATTATTTTTACTGGGCCTTTTGCCCGCCAACTGGTAGTTTTCTGCCATCTTGGCCAAATCCCCTATCTTAGAATCTACCTCTACTCTACCTCCAATGTAATGTGCTACATTCTCTGACATATTATCTATAAATTGTTCCACTAAAACTACATTCTTAAGTGCCTCGTATGTTTCGGCTTTAGCCAAGCGAATCCATTTATCAAACAATCTAATTTGATCATTAGCAAATTCAGTGAGCGGTTGGTTGTGAGTAGGCCTAAGGTTGCGATAAGCTTGGCGGTGAGCTTCAGGAGTAATTTCATATGCCCTTAAAATTCGCTCCCTGACTTTATCATATTCAAAACACTCGTCGTCAGGCATGTTTATAAAAATATCTTGTGCTTTACCCCTAAGCCACCCTTGCAAGATTTTCACCCACTCTTCCCTTGGCCAGTTCATGGACATGGCTAGTCTCTGAAAATGGTTGAAAAATCTTTCAGGGCCTGACTCTGAAAATTCAGGTAAGTTATGTTTTTTATCAGAAAGCCTGAGGTTTGAGTCCCCAGTAGGTGGTACTATTCTTGCTGCCTGATTTTTGAGCCTTTGCTTTTCCACTTTAGCATTTTGTTCTGCTACTCTGGCCTTTGCTCTGCTAGTCTTAACTTGGCTAGTGTTAATTCTAACTCTATATGTCAACTAGCTACACTTTCTCCTGAACTGGGCTCGCATAAAATTGTATCACTTGGCACTAGTTCTTGGTCTATACAATGCCGTCAAATTTCATTCACCAAGGTCCACTTTTTATCAGTGTCGTTTAACTCGAGACCAAATTCCTTGCCTAACAATACCAAATTTGCTTTGGCGAGCTTCTTAATCTCTACCACTGAAGGATCCTTTGCCAGTTCCTGCATTTTAGCCTCCATCACTAATTAATTTAGCTCCTAGCCAAAGAAAAAATTAAAAAAATAAAAATTGGAAAAAATAAAAAATATGCACGGCCCCTAACACAAAGCCACACTTACTTCAATCGTGAAGAGATCCAGTTAGGTGTCCAGTCAGTAAAAATAAATCCTTTGCTAGATGAGCTGGACCCTAGGCTAACACACAACCGTTCTGCGGAAAACAAGAAATTTTAGTTTTGGCACTCAAGAATCTAATTTTTTACAATTATAATGTTCCTCCCGGACAGGCCCCCACTTGTTAAAAATGGGAGTCTGTACTATGGGGGATCTATTATAAATGAATGTAGGGGCAGTAGTTAGCATTAAAAGTTATCAAATATGGGAGATCTAAAAGGCCCGGCCCCCAAGTAAAATATCCACAGTGAATAGTAATTGGCTACATGACAATGTCAGTCTAGAGGTTGATCATAGATCTCCTACACAGGAAGAATGGATACTCCTTTAACTAACTTATTTATTAACCCCTTAACAACCCCCCATATACATTCACACCAATAACAATAATAATAATTACTTTACCACACTATCTTTCGTTAACAGCCTTGGTCCACATAAGCAGGATACAAGGTTTACACTGAGAACAAGCTAGGGTAAAGTACTACTAGTGAAGAACTTGAAACTTGAGTCAGCTTAGGGTAGGGAGGCCTCGTGGTTCCACTGAGACTCCCTTAGAATAACTAGGACTATAAACACTAGGAACACCTAATTCATACAAAGTATAATATTCTACACATTAGAACACGCCTATGCCAGACAATGAGGACACAATACAGTGTACTTAACTCGGTAGTTAATCACAGAAATAGAGAGACAAGGGGTAGAGGAGGAAGTTCTTTTCACCACAACGCCAGCTCAGAGAAGAGAGAGCGTCTCCACTCACCTCCCTCAGTTCACTCGCTGCCAGCAGACTACTCAACTAATCGTACAGCATACCTATCCCAAGTTTACTCAGGTTTACTTTACAAATGATTAGAAAGTATTAGTAAACATAGTTGGTGCCTATTTTATTATTTAATAATCAACCCCAAGCTCAGTCTTTATTGCTCTTTGAGAAACAAGAATAGTCTTACGTCTGGCAGGGAAGATACAAACAAATGCATCTTGCCATGCATCCCTCTACTAAAAGGTAGTTTATTTAGCTAAATTTTGACCTCTGGTTTCCACTGAGGAACCCAGGGTCATAACACATGCATGAAGCCATATATCTGGGGGGATAGCATGGTTCTTATCCTATGGAGGAGACGGTTTAGGACCATTCTCTCGAATGTTTTGCAAATGCAGTTGGTAAGGGAAATTGGGTGGAAAGCATTCTCTTGATTTGGCTTGGGAATTGGAATGATTATACTGTTGGTCCGAGAGATAGGAAGTTTCCCAGTAACATAGCTCATATTATACAGCTCAAACAGGGATTCCCTGGTACTAAAGGAAGCAGACGCAATATGTCATAAGTGATACCATCTTCACCGGGGGATGTGGTTTTTCCTTTGTTTAGGGCTGTGAGTAATTCAAACTCAGTAAATGGCACATTGCATTCATCTTCCTTTATTTTATTTATTTTATTTATGCATATACAAGAATGTACATAAGGAATGTGAGGATACAAATATGGTAATTACAGTCTTGTAAAGCCACTAGCACGCGCAGCGTTTTGGGCAGGTCCTTAATCTAAGAAAATTTTAAGGAGGTAAATACTTGCAAAATTATAGACAAAAAATGATCCTTGTGGAGCATGAAGTCAACGAGCCTTTCTCGATCTCCGTAACCAGCATTTAATCTGAACTGTATGTCTGGGGGAAGATTATTGAAGCTAGAGGTGGTTGCCTAAGCATCGACTAACTCGTTTGCTCTGTGTAGAGGGTGAGGGTGTGCTACTTGGCCGATCTTATCGCCCTTAATTCTTTTAATATACTTCCATGCCTGGCTGAGGGGGGTGTGAGAGTTGAGACTGTTAACAAAAGTTTCCTAGTTATCTTGCCTGAGCTCTGTCATGCGCTCCCTCGCCTTGGCTAGGGCTTTCTGAAAGAGCTTGAGCATTGCCGGCGTGCGTGTTTCCCTATATGCAAGCCCAACCCGTCTGGCAGTGCGTTTCAAAGTACACAGTTTGGGGTCATTGTAATAGGCATGGCGTTTATTACCTTTCATATCGTTCCGACTATTGGATGGTGCAGGGGGTCGACCTAAAGGGTCAGCAAACATCTGAATGTTCTGTACTAGATCGTCGTTAAATGTCTGGACTGTGGAGGGATCATAAGTGTTGTACCACTCTGACACATGAGCAACAAAGTCTTCACGTCGAGCAGGAGGAACACTGAGCCGTTTGCGTTTAAAAGTCCCACCGGGCAGGATGGTATTTCCTATACATAGAGTAGTCAATCTAGGGCGATGATCTGACAACAAATCTGTTACAATAGATGATGTGCATCAGACGTGAGAGACGTTGAAAACCAACACAGAGGTCTAGAATGCCTCCACAAATATGCGTGGGTTCAAGGTCACCCACAATCTGCACATCTTGGTGACTATTTAGTAGCGACAGCAGTTGATTCCCATTACCGTTACTGAAGCGAGAGCCACCAATGTCCTTGTGTCTAGCATTGTAGTCACCAAGAATGATGGTTGGCTCTGCTTGAGCGCAGGCCGGAAGATCAATATAATTTAACTTTCCTGCTGGAGCATATAAAATAAATAAAAATAAAATAAAATAAAATAAAATATTTATTTAGGTAAGATACATACATAAGAGATTTTACAAAGAATGTTGGATTTATAGATAGGGCTAGTACATACAATGCCTAAAGCCACTATTATGCAAAGCGTTTCGGGCATGAAAAGCTTAAATGACTAAAGCTTAATACTAATTCAGTATAAAGAATAAAATGTGTTTAAAACAAATAAAAATAGAGGTAAAAAAAAGGGAGTACATGGCTGAACAATCAGCACAAATACAATAGGTCGACAAACAGCGTTGATTAAAAAAATAACAGACATTGGTTGACAATAGAGGGGTAAGGTAGGTTACAGGGAATTTATTAGGTAGTGCTTCGTTTTTATCTTAAACTGGTTGAGAGAGGTACAGTCTTTAACATGGTTGGGAAGGTCATTCCACATTCTGGGTCCCTTGATTTGTAGAGCATTTCTAGTTTGATTAAGTCGTACTCTTGGAATATCAAAACTGAATTTATTTCTGGTGCGGTGCTCATGGACTCTGCTACAACCTTCAATGAATCTTTTGAGGTCAGGATTGGCATTACAGTTCAGCGTTTTATATATGTATAATACACATGAGAGAATGTGCAGTGACTTAATATCTAACATATTCAGAGATTTGAGTAGGGGTACCGATTAAATACATTGAGGACAGAATTTTTTTTTTTTTTTTTTTTTTGAGATATATACAAGAGTTGTTACATTCTTGTACAGCCACTAGTACACGTAGCGTTTCGGGCAGGTCCCTGGAATACGATCCCCTGTCGCGAAGAATCGTTTTTTCATCCAAGTACACATTTTACTGTTGCGTTAAACAGAGGCTACAGTTAAAGAATTGCGCCCAGTAAATCCTCCCCGGCCAGGATACGAACCCATGACATAGCGCTCGCGGAACGCCAGGCGAGTGTCTTACCACTACACCACGGAGACTGGTTACCATTACACCACGGAGACTGGTGCCCACATAGATCCTCACTCCATGATACTGTTGACCGGCAGTTTGTTTTTCTGGTAGAAGTTGATGGGGTAGGGATTGTTTGATGTATAGAATGGAAGAGTTACTGGATCTGAGGTTGTAAGAAACAAATGAGGGCAATTTCGGGGGTGAGGATCTTGCGGGAACTCTGCACTCCTGGAGACATACAATATCGATGTGTTCAGTTGTTACTTTGTGATGTAAATCTGAGAACCTTTTTTTGAGGGATGCAATGTTCCAGCTTAGGACGGATAACTTAGTTATTTGTGCATTTAAAGTCAGCATTATATATTGATATTATTAGTTCACTTAATATTTATTATCTATATACATATCATCTATTGCACTACTGTATAAGTCCAGGAACATTTCTTAGTTTATTACCAATGTCACACATTTGTCTCCAATGGTCTAGTACAATTTGTCGGTCATTTCCAGCTATAGAGTCGTTTTGAACATACTTTAGCACAACTTTGGCAGTTAACCTGCGTGGAAGGACTCCGCTACACAAGATTTCAAGATCACTAGAAGTTTCCCCTGATGGGCAAGCGAACACATGTTTGGAGGGTTCAGAGGTGAAAGGGGGGGGGGGGGGTTTGGCGGTCATTGCTTACAAGTCCCCTCATACACGTGAGCATCATCGAAATATCGCTGGTGGATTTTTTCTCATGTTGGAGTTGCTCTTGCAGCCGCTCCGTTTGCTGCTGTGAATGCTGCTGGTGTTCCTGCAACCGGTCACGAAGGGCAACCACTGCTTGAACAGTGGAGCAACCCAAGGGCGAGGTGGTAGGGAGGCTGAGGTTGCGATGTGTCTCATTTTGATCTAGTTCCTTATCCCCCACTTCCAGTTGACTGTGGGGTCCAGCTGTGGATGGTGGTCTCACAGTAGGTGACATTATCCCAGAACCAGGAAGTGGCCACTCTACATCAGGGGAAGGTCCACCACTGGCAGAAGATGCAGCACCTGGTTCTTGTGGGGGAGCTGGGATGATGGCACGAGTCTTCGGCCTGGCACCGGTCCCCTTGTGCACTTTGTAATTTAAAGGTGGTGAGTTTGGCATCCAGCTGGAGCGAACATCACCTCCAGATGGCTCTGAACAGCGAATGGGACTGATTGCAGCACTTGGCAACTGCTCTTCATGGTGGTGTGAAGGGTATGGCGAGTGTTGTGTCAACACCTCCGGGAGGCAGGTTCCTGGGACCTGACGGGCAGGCGCAGGTTGAACAGACACCTGCCGTCTGGTCCCGTGATGCACTTGGTGCTTGGCAGATGGTGAAGTATTTGGTATCCAGCTGCTACGAACACTACATCCAGGTGGCTCTGCACAGGAATTAGAGCCAACAGCAGTACCTGGCAACCGTCCTCCCGGGTGGGCGGAGCCGGGCACCTGGCCGTAAGCAGCTGAACCTAGATTCAGGAAGCTCTGTGTATTTCTTCGTAAGTGGGTTTGCTACGGATGTTCCTAAGTGTGCCCTAAGAAGATGCTTAGGTGCAATTCAATAACGTCCACTTAGGAAGAAAATTGTTGGTTCACCTACGTGCCGATAGAGGTCACTACTGTGTTTCGTTTGGCCAATCAGAGAGCGGCAACATTCTTCATATTGAAGATTTAGCGCTGGCTTATCGGAGTTCTACTGCCTCCTATTTACGTTGAATTTTCTTATAAAATTAGTATATTTCGAAGTAAAACAATGTTTTTTCAACTTCTACAGCCAGCACCGACATTGTAGTAAACAAATATGTTACATTTGTTGTTTACCTACGTAATTCTAAGAGATACTGTGTAGCTGTCCTTGTTGCTCGGAAGATGCGCTGACAATGATTGTATATATTTACTGAATTTACCCAAGGGCCACTAACTATCTAGTGGCCTCGAAGAGGACAGAAAGCCGGCGGCTTGTTAAAGGGCCCGCCAATTGTCTTAATGATATTTTTTAGCTGGAATTTGGCATTTACGGCTTCAGCGGGTAGGCGGTTCCATGGGTTTATAGCCCTCTTGGTGGAAAAAAAACATCCGTTTTTAGTCCTACTTGAGAGAACATACTCTCCAACACTATATCTGTGATTGTCCTGTTATCAGTGACTTCATACCAAATGGTATGAGGTATTTTGAGCTCTGTAATTACTTCATACACTCAGGAATATTGGAAGATATTCTTGTGCTGCACCCAGATTTTGCCAGTGGGGGCTAATAGATCAGCATTAAGTATTTTGTTCTCTCCTAATTCCATGTATGACTGGCCATCCTGTGAGGTGAGGATGTTGGGTGAGCTTGTAGCTGGTTTTTGATCTACACTGTGTGGTCCTTTATACAGAATAGGGAAGCAGCACATTGCTGTGTATACCTAAACATGTTTAAAAATACATTGTTTGAGAGGAGTCTGGTAGAAACTGGTAAGAGTAATTATAATATAATGTTTCCACGATTCAGTGCTTACCTCTTGTGAAAATTGCTTAGAGTTGTTTAGTCAGAGTTGATTTGTTTTTTGTATTGAGGCTGGTATTTTCTAAATTGATTCCATGTACAGTATGTCTAACCATCCTGTGAGATGGGAGTATTAGATAAACTTATAGCTAGTTTTTTATCTACACTGTGTAATATTCCATATAGAATAGGGTAGTAGTACATTGCTGTGTATACCTAATCTTCTTAAAAGCGCGCCCGCAGATTCGGCGACCTCTTGCTCGCTTCCTCCTCGCCAGATACACTACAAAACGCCCACCCTCCCCCCAGGAAACCCTGCATACCCGGTTTTACTTTCCAAGGGAAGACGCTAAAGCAGTTTGCTGGGGACACTTGTTCCATCTTGCAACGAATTTGTGTTACCTTGGGGGTGCTCCGACGGAACCCCCAAACCGATAAGCCAAGAATACCAAGAATTGGAATTACCGTAAATTCATTCATGCAACTTTCAATTACTAATTAGAGATGTCACATGCAGGCGATGAGTCACAATAACGTGGCTGAAGTATGTTGACCAGACCACACACTAGAAGTTGAAGGGACGACGACTTTTCGGTCCGTCCTGGACCATTCTCAAGTCGATTGTGAATGTCACTTCTCATGTCCCTAGAGATGTCACTTCTCTGTATTTGATTTAATACATTATCATTATAACGGCTATCCATTAATATTATTTCTGTATAATAATTTATGGTTATTCACTAATCATTATTAGTCACCATAATTAATTATCCACTTTAATTATCTATTTATTCGTTATAATGAGCTATTATGCTTCTTCATTTAAGGATTATCAATTATTTAATCACTTATTATGATTATTATTATTAATTAATTATTTGTATTTAATAAATAATTAATTATTATTATTATTATAAAAATAAAATAAGTCCCACACTCTGTGAGCGTTTTCTTCCAACCGCAGAACAAATACAGTTTTGATATTCCAAGAGTACGACTTAATCAAACTAGAAATTCTCTACAAATCAAGGGACCCAGAATGTGGAATGACCTTCCCAACCATGTTAAAGACTGTACCTAAAAAAATAAAAATAAATAAAATAAAATGTTTATTTAGGTAAGGTACATACATACAAGAAATTTTTACAAAGATTGGTTGACTTATAGGTAGAGCTAGTACATACAATGCCTAAAGCCACTATTACGCAAAGCGTTTCGGGCATGAAAAACTTAAATGACAAGCTTAATACTAATTGAGCATAATGAGTAGAATGAAAACAAGAAATGAAAACATAGCTGAAAAAGCAGCACAAATACAATTATGTCGACAAACCTCTCTCAACCAGTTTAAGATAAAAACGAAGCACTACATAATAAATTCCCTGTAACCTACCTTTCCCCTCTATTGTCAACCCATGTCTGTTTTTTTTTAAACAACGCTGTTTGTATACCTAATTGTGTTTGTGCTGCTTTTTCAACCATTTTCCCCCCTTTCTTATTTTTATTTTTATTTGTTCTCAACACATTTTATACTTTAAACTCAATTGGTATTAAGTTTTAGCCTTTAAGGTTTTTCCTGCCCGAAACGTTTTGTGTAATAGTGGCTTTAGGCATTGTATGTACTAGCTCTATCTATAAATCCATTGAGGTAAAGGAGAAGCATTGCCAGACATGTGGCTTTATTGAACAAATAATGACAGTACAGTTACATCCTGCAATAAACACAAGCCATATAATATACATTACTTATAAAGACTAACAGTGCTTAAGATATATAATATAATCAAACTACACATGACTAACGCTAGAACAAATAGAAATTAAACTTGGAGTGAACATAAACTAACCTGTACACAGGCACGACACAGCTGATCTCACAACAGCAAAACAGTCAAGCGAGCATCCAAACGAAACAGTCAAGCGAGCATCCATCCAAGTACAATAATATAATAACACTTTTACTACATTCACCCCATCTAGCTTTAAGTAACATAGTCCCGAAGATGAATAGGGGGTACTGCGCATCCTTCCAGATCGTCGAAGGGACTCCTGCAAAGTTGAAGCCTCTAGTGTCCCGGTCGGTTCCTGCATACCACCTTCTCGAGGGAGTGTTACGTCAGAGAAAGATTTCCAGTTAGGTGTTTCTAGGTTAGGTGGTTCAGAACGAAGTAGTTCAGGATGAGGTAGTTCTAGATGAGGTAGTTCTGGATGAGGCGGGTTGGGGTTTACCCCAGCTTTCACAATCGCTGGGTGTTGCTGTTGAATGTTGAGATTGGGGTCCAAATTCTCGCAGCCCTCTGTGGCCATGGGTGCGAGGTGTCTTAATGATACTGTAGTAATCCTGCCATCCGGGAACTTGACATGGGCATATTCCGGATTCACGTCTACGACCTCAACCTCATCAACTAGAGGATCATTTTTGCTTTGCCGCACCTGACGTTTCAGGAGGACAGGGCCTCTGCAAGCAAGCCACGTAGGTAGTGTTCGCCCTGAAGTTGATCTTCTTGTATGCTGGAAGAATCGTTCATGTGGTGTACAATTTGTAGAGGTACACAACAGTGATCGAATAGAGTGGAGTGCATCAGGAAGCACAACTTCCCATTGGGATACATCTAAGCCTCTCGTCCTAAGAGCTAGCAGCACTGTCTTCCAAATAATCCCATTGTACTTCTCAGCCTGGCCATTTCCTCTAGGGTTGTAAGGAGTCGTACGGCTAGTTGCTACCCCTTTTTTTAGTAGAAAATCTTTCAACTCCTCAGACATAAACGAAGTTCCCCTATCAGAGAGTATATATGCAGGCATACCAAAGATTGCAAACAACTGCACCAGGCACTGAATTACTGTACCAGTAGTCATATCTGAACAAGGGAATGCAAAAGGGAATCTAGAGAATTCATCTACAACAGTAAGAATATATTTATTCCTTGAATGGGATGGAAGTGGTCCTTTAAAATCTATGTTGAGTCTTTCAAATGGCTGAGTAGCTTTAATCAAATGCCCAGAATCAAACTTGCAAAACCGAGGTTTAAGTTCAGAGCATGCAGAGCAAGAATTAGTCATCTTCTTCACTTCTTCCACAGAATAAGGCAGATTTCGACATCGGACAAAATGAGCCATACGAGACACTCCAGGGTGACACAGATTGTCATGCAATTCCTTTAATTCATCCACACTGGTGGCACCACATACACGTGAGAATGCATCAGCTGGTATGTTCTTTTTACCTGGGCGATATACAATGTCATAGTGGTAACAGGAGAGTTCGATTCGTCATCTAGCAATTTTATCATTTTTAATCTTACCAGCTGATTTAGAGTTAAACATAAAAGCAACACTGCGCTGGTCAGTCACAAGCCGAAAATGGCGTCCAATGAGATAGTGTCGCCACTTCCTTAGGGCTTCCACAATGGCATACGCTTCCTTCTCCATTGATGAGTGCCTTTGTTCACTATTTGAAAGTGTTCGGGAGAAGAAAGCTACTGGTTGTTCATTCTGGGTTAGGGTAGCGGCAATAGCATGATCTGAAGCATCGGTTTCCACAGCGAAAGGAGCTTTTGGGTCGATTGCTCGAACCACTGCCTCAGCAATGTCTTGTTTCAATCCTTCAAAAGCTTTCGCAGCGGCAGCAGATAAGGGAAAATCATTGGCATGAGAGAGAGGACGGATCTTCTCAGAAAAACTCAGCACCCAACGGGAGTAATGTGCAAGCATTCCCATTGTTCTGTGTAAAGAACCTGTGTTACTTGGTAGTGGAAGTTTTAACAGTGGCTCGAGGCGTTCCGGGTCAGGTCTAATTTCTCCTTCTTGTATAAGATATCCCAACAGCTTTATAGACCTGAGTCGAAAACTACACTTTTCAAGATTCAGGGTCAGGTTATACCTTCTCGCAACGTCCATAAAGTGTTTCAGATTTTTATCATGGTCTTCCTCAGAATCTCCACACACACAGACATCATCTATGTAAGCGAGGTACCCTCCACTCCTTCTTTCTCAAGGATGCCATCAATTACCCTTTGAAAACTAGCCACTCCATTAGTGACCCCAAAAGGGATGCGATTAAATTCAAAAAGCTTCCCACAAGCTTCAAAGGCTGTATAGGGTTTTTCTTCCTCTGTTAAACCCACTTGATGGTAAGCACTTCTCAAGTCTAGCGTGCTGTATACTTTAAATCTAGCAACATTATTCACAATCTCATCCATAGGTGGTAAGGGGTAGGCATCCAGCCCGTGAATCGATTGATTGTTTGTGAATAATCTACAACCATTCTTTTCTTGTGATGTTCTCCTTTAGTTACTAATACCTGGGCTCTCCATGGAGAATGACTGGGTCTAATTATCTCTTCACGTAGCATCCGAGCGGTCTCAGATTTAATAAACAACTTGTCAGCCTCAGAATAGCGTCTGGATTTTACAGCAATCGGCTTGTAGTCTGGTGCTAAATTACTGAAGAGAGATGGAGCCGGAACTTTGACGGCAGCTAATCCACATATTCTAAGGGGAGGTCTATCTCCTCCAAAAGCCATCTCGAGCACAGATTGATTTTGTAAAAAGTTATGACCTAAAATCACATCAGCACACAAATCGGGTAACGCTTTGAGATTCACACCATGGTAAGTTTCTTCTTGCAATTCTAAGTCTACAGAACACTGCCCCAGGAATTTTGAAGAGAACGATACAGTAGCCATAGAAACTGCCCCATTGTCAGGATAGACGAGTAACCCACTCTGCTCGGCAATATTCTTATGAATAAAGTTCTCAGAGCTACCAGTATCCATCAGTGCACTAACTGGAATACCATTGATCTTAGAACTAAGCACTGATTTATTGAGACATGAGGGCGAAGTCCCAGCTAAAGTAGCGAACATAGCAGCGGAATGTTGGGTGTTTGTAGCGCTGTTAGTCTGTTTCAGAGATCGGCAGACCTTAGCATAATGACCCTTTTTCTTGCAATTGCTACACAGAGCCTCTCTAGTTGGACATCGACTGCGAGGATGTCGAGTGTAACCACAAAAGAAGCACTTTAAACCACTAGTTGTAGCTGCAGAAACTGTGTCAACCTTTTCTTCTACACTTTCTTGTCCTCCTAAGTCCTCCACGTCTAATGAGAGTGCCATGGCAGCATTTGTAGCCCCTGGCTGAGCATAAGAGGCAGAAAGTTTCTGTGCCGTTTCTAGAGTGCAAGCCTGGTCAAAGGTTGACCGTAAGTCTAAAGTTTTATTTTCAAGTAAGCGCTGCCTTATTGTGGCAGAACCTAGCCCATTAATCATAGCATCTCTCACATAGTTATCACAGGCTTCTACAGCAGTCACTGCTTTGAACTGGCAATCTTTAGCTAATAACTTTAAAGCCTGAAGAAACTGATCAAGCGACTCACCGGGTTCTTGGCGTCGTGTTGCAAGTACAGACTTTGCGAATACTTCATTCTTGGGCTTCACAATCAGTTAGGGATTTTTCAGCAGCATCATACGTAGTGCAGTCAGCTATGTAGTCGAACACGCGTGGAGCAACGTAGTTTATTAAGAGACGCAGCTTGTCCACGGTGAGAGTATTTTCTTCTACTGCTAGAGTGAAGTTTTGGAACGTCTGGAGCCAGTGACGCCATTCCTGAGCGGCGTTGGTGGCGTTTGGGTCAGTAGCAAACCGCTCGGGCCGTAGTAACCGCTCCATGTTCACTGGCTGAATTATTTGTTCAATAAATTGAGGTAAAGGAGAAGCATTGCCAGACATGTGGCTTTATTGAACAAATAATGACAGTACAGTTACATCCTGCAATAAACACAAGCCATATAATATACATTACTTGTATATTATATTACTTGTATATTGTCATCCAATGTCTGTTTTTTTTAAAAGAGCGCTGTTTGTCGACAGAATTGTATTTGTGCTGCTTTTTCAGCTATGTTTTCATTCCATGTTTTTATTTTACTCTTTATGCTCAATTAGTATTAAGCTTTAGTCATGTAAGTTTTTTATGCCCGAAACGCTTTGCGTAATAGTGGCTTTAGGCATTGTATGTACTAGCCCTATCTATAAATCCACCACTCTTTGTAAAATCTCTTTTATGTATGTACCTTACCTAAATAAACATTTTGATTTTGATTTGATTTGATTTGAAAAGGACCTAATTTCATCTTCGATCATAGTTTCCTACACTGAGCTTTAAACTTGCTCTGTATCTAGTGTTACCCAATCTCCCAATCTTGATGTACCTAATCCAAACAACTTTACCATTGTGTTCATTGCTGTCTTCTTGTATGTGCTGTCAATATGCTATATTGTGCCTATCAATCTTTGTTAAATTACCAATCAAGCTGTCAATGCAATCAATCTGAGCTGTCAATGTGCTTTAGTATACTTACTAATCTCTCTCATCTCTTTTTTTCTTGCAATGTATCTGTTATCATTTTATAAATTTTGCTAGAATTTACCTAGTTAAAATTATCTGTTATATTAAGGACCTGCCCGAAACGCTGCGCGTACTAGTGGCTTTACAAGAATGTTAACACCATGCTATGTATCCTCACAAACCCAATATACCTTCTTGTATATATATAAATAAATAAATAAATAAATAAATAAATAAATAAATAAATAAACTTATAAAGCCTAATTTAACAGTGCTTAAGATATATAATATAATCAAACTACACATGACTAACGCTAGAACAAATAGAAATTAAACTAGGAGTGAACATAAACTAACCTGTACACAGGCACGACACAGCTGATCTCACAACAACAAAACAGTCAAGCGAGCATCAAAACGAAACAGTCAAGCGAGCATCCATCCGGGTACAATAATATAATAACACTTTTACTACATCCATCAACTTTGTATTTTACCGTGTATGTATGAACCTTACCTGAATACAAATTTATTTATTTATTTATTTATTTATTTAGAAAGAGGAGAGGGCCAAGTATGCTGCCCTGGGGAACTCCAATGTTGATGGGTAGAGTGAGAGAAATTGAATTATTCACAGAAACATATTGTAGCCTGTCAGTAAGGTAAGACTTAAGGTACTGCAGGGAGTTTTTATTATTATTATTATTTTTTACCACAAACGTGGCCACACATTTACAATGCTAACCAGCATATATACATATTTTCTTCTGTCCTCCATCGACAGGGTTAGAGATCAGTTAAACATATAGTTCAGGGATTTATTGAACAATCAACCACAGAAGGTGATTCAGTACTTTTAAAATGTTAAGCTAACCTACATACGTAAATACATAGATACACAGATTTACGTATGCCCTACATAAAGTGTTCGAAGTGTCATCAATGTGCATTTACACAGGTGAAATGCAGTTCTGATCAGCTTCCATATGTACTTTATACACATATATATACATACACACACATATATACGTACATATACATATATACATGCATATATACACACATGCATTCACATACATTTGTCTCTTTTTACTCTGACAGGGTGAGATAGCTGACAGAGAGACTAGTGTGCAACTAAGCACTTAATCACTGAAGGTGATTAAGGTGCTTTTACAAGCTCAGGTTATATAGTTACATCACATACATACATTCATTGTATAAATGATACATTACATGGTCAATCTTCGATACAAGTCCAATATATCATCAAGTGTTCCAGTACTCATATAGTAATTACACAGTTCAGCATACCTCAGCCCAGGAGGGCGAAAGTCAAACAGTATGGAACAATATAATGTTCAAGGGAGTGCATGTTTTCTCTTTCACAAAGTTGACACATTGTGTACTCGACATTTGGGTTTTGAGAAAGCTGCCAGATACGTCTATATCCCAGGCGAATTCTGGCCACTATAACATCACATTGCCGGGTTCTTGTTCTATTAGTCCCATATGTGAATTTCTCCTCACGATATCTATCATAATATTTAATGCTACAACTTTCAGGTCTCTGTGAATTTGTTAGGTCGGTGAGATCTTCATTAGATATTTGTTTAAGTATTCTCTTTGTCACTGCTAATGAAACACCCATATCAATTTCTACCACTGGTTTTCTACAGGCTGTCTTTGCAAGCATATCAACAGTGTCATGCCTTGAGATGCCAACATGTGATGATATCCATAGGAATTTAATTTCAAATCTGTTTTCTTTGGCAGCTAAAACATTCATTCGAATATCACTGACTATTTTATGAGTGTCACTACTATGTGCGTTCAATGCCAGGAGTGCACTCTGCGAGTCACAGTATATAAGTCCACTGCGTTTGTCTTTTAAAAATTCAGTGGCAAGGTATATGCCTGCAAGTTCGGTTTGAGTTGTACTTGCCCAGTCATTGACGCGCTTCATTGCTGTATGTACGAGAGAAGATTGTTCAAATATATTGCATACACATCCGGTACATCGTCCACCTTCTTCTACAGAGCCGTCGGTATAGCACTGATACACATCGTTACCCATACTCTGAGTACTTTCAGTGATGCTTTTCAGTGTTAACTCTTTTAATAATGTAGAGTGCACAAAATCTTTCTTGGGCGCATTTACAAAATCAACTGATAGATCCCAGTTATCCCATGGAGCAATTGGTTGATTAATCATTAATTGAGTTGGGTACATATTTAATATTTTGATGGAGTTGGCTACCTTGTAGAACCAAAATACATAATCAGATTTTGTTCTTCTTCTATAGACCTCAGGTGAGTGCAGCATATTAGAAAGTTTAGCTTGAAATTCATGTGTTGTCTGGATCTACTCAATGCCTTCACGCACTCCCACCCCAGGCCTTGAGCTGAGAGGATGTGCGCGCCTCCTCTCCCTCTTTGGGTTAAGTCCCTCGTCCCCAACCTTGTGCTGTGATCGCCGGGGCGGTATCGTCACAATACTACTGTGCTGCTGAGTGTTCCAACACTGTTGCATAAGTCACTAGTATCAAGGGAACCCTAGAGTGAACTAGGGAGTGGCGCCTGAGGCTTGGAGGCAGGCTAGCCTGCCCCCTCCGCTCCGTTAGGGGAAGCCTTCCAAACATTTGTGTTTGATGCATTGCTGGTGCTAATAACACAGCATCACCTGTACAGTGTACCTGGGACTCACTGTAAGACTCTAGCAAGAACCACAGGGCATCTACAGCTTCAGGCAACAAACAGCAAGGAGAGTTGTGGGATCGTAATCTGACCCCCACGGACCTCTGACCCTTGCGGTTAGAGCGCTGACCCAACGGTCCCCCCTATCCCTTCCCTGGCGGGAGGTTGACAGCCGCCAACACTACAATGATGCCAGCTTTGTACAGAGCAACTGTACATTCCTAGTTATAAGACTTATCTTCCCCACTTTCTCTTATTCTTCTCATTTCGCCATTTCAACAGGTCAAGTGGAACGGTCCCGTGGCCCATGCGGTTATCTGTAAAATCTGGGGGGCCACTTGATCTGGGCATCTGTTCACCCATGTAGCAGGGTTAGGCTGTCTTAGGGGACATTCTGTCCACACATAGGAGAATAAGTCACTGAGGGTTAACCTCCGCGAGTCCCAACCAACCAAGAGGAATATCCAAGTGTTTATCCAAGTGGTCTGAGCACTCTCAGACCCACAGAGTGCCCTACCCCTCAGAACAGGTTTATGACTGTTGGCGCTGATGACTGGTAAGACATGCTGCTTGCCCTGCCATTTGTCATGTTATTCATCAGCACATGGTTATAAATGGTATTAACCAGGTATCGGACGAGGTTAGAGCAACAATTAATGCCGCCTGAAGAAGCAGGTATGGAGGAGGTAGCTGCTGGACCTTCAGGGCTCTCCCCTACCGTGACCAGTGACACTGTCACCCCACCACCCAATGATGGGTTTGAGGCGGTGGTAAGTAAGAGCCAGAGAAGGAAACAAGGGAAACAGAAGCCTGGTGAACAACAGGGTGGAAGGCGTCCGATAGCACCAAGGAGCGAGTACACACGTCTGACCTTCCCTAAAGGCACGAGTGTGGCGGACAGGATTGTGTGGAGTAAGAAACTGAGCGAGGAGTACCCACCTGGCTCTGCAGGCGTGCTACGTCCACATGTCAACTCCCCATGTGTGTATGTTTCAAGAGAGAAGCAGCAGGTTGTGGAGGCTCTTCTACAAGGGAAAATAGGTGATGTAAAGCTCTCCCCTCTAGATAATCCAACACGGAACAAGAAGATGGTTGAATACCTAGTCTACAGGTACAGTCACAGGTATCCACTAGAGTGGGCCTATGAATTAGACGGGGTACACAGAGCACGAAGATTGACCAAGAATGGTAAGCCTACTGATCAAATAGTCATAGTCTGGATAAAGCCTGATCCGCCACCTGACCAGTATTGGTTTGGTGGGTTGTATGCGCCCCCCAGCACGTTCAGGGTGTGGGAGCCGAACCCTGTGGAGTGTTACGAGTGCTGTGGCAGTGGCCACATAGCTAAGTACTGCTTGTGCCCCACACCCAAGTGTGCTCTCTGTTCCGGTCCTCACCCACTGAAGGACTGTCAGTATAAGAAGACCAGAGCCCAAAGAAAGCAGGAACGGGAGCAACAGAACACTGCAACAGAAGCAGGAGCAACAGAACACTGCAACAGAAGCAGGGCAACATCCTGAATCTGTGGCTCCGTCTAAACCGCCGCTGAAGTGTTTCAGATGTGGTACGGAAGGAGTCACCATCTGGCACTCAGACTGTACCAAACGGCCAGCCTCCCTTGGCACAAGGAGGCAAGTGCCCGAGACACAACAAGTGTCTACTGATGCCGGCTCTAGTACTGTTGACCCACCCCATAACGGTAACAGTACCAGCAGCGCCTCTGACAACACACAACAGCCTGAGACAACAGTTAATGGACAGTTGGCAACCTTGCAAGCACAGGTAGCAGAACTGACTGAAATTATACAGACGCTACGTCGGGCTCCTTCACAAGAGATACAGCAGCCTCCATGCAGCTGTGTAAGAGCCGTGGCCCGCGCTGGTAAAGGTTCCTGTGGTGGTGGTGATGGCGGCGGCGGCGGCGGCGGCGGCAGCAGCAGCAGCAGCGGCGGCGGCAGCAGCAGCAGCAGCAGCGGCGGCAGCAGCGGCGACAACAGAGGCGGTGGCAGCGACGTCGTCAGTCAACTCAGGGATGACAGCAGTGATAGTGACACAGAAACATTAACTGGAAAAGGAAGTCGACCTGCATCAACATATTTTAAAATGATTCATGACCTTAAGGAACGCGCTCAAGCCAAGTACGAGAATGAAAAAGATAATATTCTGCGTGACAGTAATTATGCCATACGACTTACAGAGAGCATTCACTCGCGGACCATCCCGAGTTGCTCAGTGATCAAGAAACTGATGATGTCACCAGATGTTCCTGACGACACCAAACGCCAGGTTGGTGTGGCTCTTTACGTCGTAGAGTCACTTATTGACACTTTGTGTAAGTGGGACAAGAACAATGGGACCACCAGTCCCAGGGAGGAACAACACCAAGACGATGGATGCTGTTGACACAAGGACCATTAGGTTTCTCAGTTGGAACATTCGTAGCATCAACAAAAGACTGAATGACCAAATTGCATATGTTACCAGTAACAACATAGATATAATTGCTTTACAGGAGCCCTACACGTCCAATATGATAAACAAAACCCCACCAAAGATCAGAGGGTATGCTTCCTATAATAACAGTAACGCCACAGGCCTATTAACATACATCAGAAGTGATTTACCGCACATTCTTGTGAGCACGTCACACAATGTACACACACAGTACCATCACTTTCATGTACAAACTACAGCAGGCCACTTTTCATTCCTCAACGTATATGCCAGAAGCCAGAAACTCAATGTAATATTGTTCCCAGATCTAGACAATCATGGGACAATATACATGGGAGATTTTAATGCTAGACATATTACGCTGGGAGACATTACTAACAACGATAATGGATGCAAATTTATCAAATATGTTTATGACAACAGATTAAACGTGTATACTACGGATACCCAAACTCATTTATTGGGAGGCAGACTTGATTATGTAATGGGTAGAAACCTTGTGCAAGATAGGATGGAATGTTCGTTGGTAAATCACTTAGTTAGTGATCACTATGCAGTTTCTGATTCCTATGAGGTACAGTGTGATGTACCTAATAGACATCAGAGACGGAAAATGAATATTCCATATGGCTTGCATGACCACTTTATTAATTGTATATCAAAATGGTATCAAGATTACACAATAACGAATGTACAAGCCTTCTCCAGAGATCTCGTTGATACGATTACTACCTACTATGACACATTTTTTTTTTTTATTTATATTTTTACATGCAAGCATGCGTATAATGTACAAGAAAAACAGAACAAATATAACATAGAACAAAAGTACAAAGCACACATATGTACAAGGACAAAGGAACAAATCAATAGAAGACCAGCCAGAAGGGCTGACCACAAAACAAAAATGCATATACAAACAATACACAAATATAAACACAGTGTAATACAAACATTAGGGAAAACCCCAGGACAAAATGCACACAAAACAAGCCTGCTAACACCTCAAATACATACAGAGAGGCGAGAAACATACAAGAATAAGGACAATAACAATAAAGAAAACAGATCCGCCATAACAAACGGAAGGCAAAACATAACAAAGAGCACACGCCAACAGCCTGAAGGGCACACAATATGACAAACAAGTGCACACGACATCCATAACCAAACACACAAACGCATAGGAACCGCACACCCCCCCCACGAGCCATACTAAAAAACCCACAAAACAAACCGGAGCACGCAGGAACCGGGAAACAATACCCACCCCACCCACTCACATACACACCCCACAACCAGGCAACACAAAATACATAGAAATCACTTGCGAGGAACCTCGTGAGAAATGTGCTTCTCCGGGAAAAGATCACGAGGATATTTCGACTTGTAAGCTTCCCAGACGAGATCTTCAAGGACGGTAGGGTTTTTGATCCCCCGCGCTCGAGCGGGTATCATAAACTTGGGAACATTTATATCTGGCGGCATCGGCCAATGCCTAAGGTCACTGACGCAAGTTGCATAACGAGGCTGGGGAGCGCCAACCACGCCCTTCGAGGAAGCAGATGACACCGGAGAAGCGGACGAGGGACGCCGAGCCTGCCACGCCTTCGCCATCGGAGCAGGTGTCGGACGCTGAGACGATAGCACTTCCACGGATACCGCAGGAGACACGGAAGGGACTGCAGGAAATGGAAGAGGCGGCAAGACCGCTGCCGAGGAAACGGGTAACGAGGAAGGGGCCACAGAACATCCAGAGCGAGCATCCTTTCTCAACATCACCACCAGGCCACCCCGCTCACCACCAACTACAGCAGGGGGAACCACCGCCCACGAAGAACCGGAGCCATCCGACGCAGGCAACGCACCTGAAGCAGGACCCTCGGACACCGGACCAGAAGTGGAGGCCGAGACGCCGGCACCGGCATCCTCAGGCAAGTGTACCTCCGCCACCACCGTAGTGTGCACCACTTCCGGAGCCACCCCACCGTCAACGGAAGGACGACACTCGTCGAATTCGCCAACTTCAGCCCACACAGAAGAACGCCGGGAACGCTTAGGCTCGGGCCACACATCATCAGACCCGGAGGCAGACTCAGCGACCCGCGCAGCACCAACCGAGCGAACCGACGCACGCCGCAGCACGGCAGCCTCCTCAACCACACGGGGCACCAGGCCAGGCACAGGAGGGAATTCCGGATCCACCTCAGCTCCCAGCACAGCCGGAACAGACGGCGAGGGTGCAGGGACCGGGACAGACACAGCAGAGGAAGAAATGGAAGACGAGGGGTCCGAGCAAACGGCAGGCGGAAGAGGCGCAGGGACATCAGCCGGAGCACTAGGCGAGGACCCAACCTCCGGAAGAGATGCGGCAACAACAGGGGGCGCAACAGGCGGAGCAACAGCTGCTACAGAGGGCACCTCCTCAGCCGAAGAGACGTCCATACCCACCGAATCATCCCCCACAGGAAGGGGCGGAAAATCCTCCTCACTGAAGAGATTCACTGGTGCAACAGGAGGCGCAGAACAATCAGCAGCCTGATGGCCCAAAAGACCACAACAATAACACGTCCGCGGCTGACGGGCGTAAAACACCCGAACGTTGTACCCCATAAGGCGCACAGAGGACGGAATATCCGCCCGGAGTCTCATGCCCAGGGTGCGAATGTTAGACCTCACACCCTTAAGAGGACTAGAAGACACCACGTTCACTCTCACACTAACAACTGCGCCAAACCGCCCGAAATACCGCCGTAGCAGAGCCTCTGGAAACTCCAAGGGAGCCCCATGCACACTGATGTAAGTAAGTGCACCACTTCTATCCGAGAGGGTGACAGTGCCCGCACCATCCGGCAGGGGCAGTGTCCGCCCCTCGTATCGCCGGAGAAAATCGCGATACGCCACCTCCTCTGCAAAGTTCACAATGGCCCTACGGGCCGTTACCAACTCGACCCCATAAATCGCAAACACAGGGACAGAGAGCAGTTCACAAGCCAGGGCAATCTCCGGGTAACCAGCCCGCACAGAGAACTCTAGTCCCACAGACTGAGCCCGGACGACAGGGGGTAGAGGGACCCCCATCGTAACGCCACGTCAGCACAGGCGAGCAGACACACACCCGCCCCCAACCAGCCGAAACGGGCAAACAACACCAACTGCTGGAGCGCCGATTCAACACGTCTGCCCCGCACCGAAGCTAGGGCCAGACTCCTCTACTATGACACATGGGTGTGTTGGGGAACAGGTCGTAAGCCTAGCAGAAGTGGGCAACACCTGCCACCACCCAAGTGGGTCCTTGACCCCGTATTTGTTAAAGAACATGAACGAGTAAAGCAACTTGGAGATACGTACAAACGAACCAAAGCACAAGGTGACTTGCATGCATTTCTAGTTGCAAATAGAGAGGTGAGAGACATGAGCAACGTTATACGTAATAAACATTGGGAAGAGTTCCTACAAGTATAAATGAGCAAACAACACTTGCTGAAGTTTGGGAAAAGATACGAAAAATCTCTAGAAGCAGCCCAACCAAACCGCTGCACCACAGCCCACTAGAACAAGCAAACATCCTCCTTGATCAATGGGCAATAACATCGAGCTACGACTCACTCCCAATTAACATACAGCACAAACTTGATGACACACGCCTCAACAGACGACGAACCATCAATCTTGCCTGAACAGCTATCGACGTGTCGGACCTTAATGATGTAACTGAATGGGAATTAAATCATGCACTAAAGATGGGAAAATCAACTGCTCCTGGAGAGGATGGTATTACTTACAGTCTACTGAGATTAGTCTCACACGTACCAGGTAATCCACTATTAGTGTTGTACAGAATGAGTTTACGTGAAGGAGTATTACCTGATGCTTGGACAAAGAGTGTCATTGTTCCTATCCCCAAACCACACTCAGATAATTATAGACCCATATCTCTAACATCGTGTGTTTGTAAAGTTCTTGAACGTATTGTTCTTAACCGACTCATGTATCGTATACAGGGGCACCTGTCACCTCAACTGTTTGGATTTATGCCTGGGCTCAGTACACAACACTGTTTTGCTGAGTACTTCGCACATATTGAAGCTTCCCCTCAAACAGTCTTCATCGACCTAGCAGCAGCTTTTGATACAGCAAACAGAGAAATCATACTGGAACAGCTTGCCGAGCTGGGAATACAAGGAAAATTACTGAAATGGATAAAGGGCTATTTGTCTAATCGAACAGCATGTTTTGTTTAATGGTGTTAAAAGCACAGAGAGCAAACACTTTGAACTGGGAACTCCACAAGGAGGGGTCCTCAGTCCCTTGTTGTTCAACGTTCTGATGCATAAACTTATTAAAGGTCTTCCAACTAATAACGAAGACACTGTCATTTGTTATGCTGATGATATATGTTTACAGGCTGCCACCGAGCCTAGAATGCAAGTTCTGCTCGACGCTGTTGCTACTAGAGCTGAGGAATGTGGCCTCCTTATCTCTGTACAGAAAACTCGTGCCCTCATTCCATGTGGTATTCCACCAGCCAATTATCATATAGATGGGCGAGCACTTGAAAACTGCGAGTCTTACAGATACCTTGGTGTCCCCATTAACGACCCTGGGTACCTTTCTTCTCTCAAGCGGAGACTTTGGGAGAGATTAAAGCCCTTGCGGGTCCTTGTTGGTGTCAATCATGGACTTTACGTGAGACTTGCTAGAATGTTTTATGTATCATTTATACGCTCTGTGATTGACTACAATGCTCTACATCTTTTATTTATTTATTTATTTATTTATTTATTTATGCATATACAAGAATGTACATAAGGAATGTGAGGATACAAATATGGTAATTACAGTCTTGTAAAGCCACTAGCACGCGCAGCGTTTCGGGCAGGTCCTTAATCTAAGAAAATTTTAAGGAGGTAAATACTTGCAAAATTTATAGACAAAAAAATGATAACAGATTACATGAAATTTAAAAAAAAAAAAAAAAAAAAAAAAAGAGAGAAAATTGTAGGTACAGTATATTAAAGCACATAGGTAGCTAAGATTGATTGCAATGACAGCTTAAAAATGGTAGTTGACAACAAATTGGTAGGCACAATACAGCAGAAACAATATAAGATTGATTGCAATGACAGCTTGAATGGTAGTTGACAAAAATTGGTAGTCACAATACAGCATATGGCTAGCACATAAAAGAAGACAGCAATGAACACAATGATAAGGTTGTTTGATATTACATAAAAATTAGGAGATTGGGTAACACTAGGTACAGAGCAAATTTAAAGCTCAGTGTAGGAAACTAAGAAGATGCAGTTAGGTACTTTTTGGTTTTGCTTTTAAATAAGGCAAGAGTTTTACAGTTTTTCAATTCACTAGGGAGTGAGTTCCAAAGACTAGGTCCCTTAATTTGCATAGAGTGTTTACACAGATTAAGTTTGACCCTGGGGATATCAAAGAGATATTTATTTCTGGTGTGGTGATAATGGGTCCTATTACATCTGTCCAGGGAGAGTTTCAGAGCATGGTTTGCATTTAAGAACAGGGTTTTGTAAATGTAGTTGACACAAGAGAATGTGTGGAGGGAGTTAATATTTAGCAAGTTTAGGGATTTAAACAAGGGAGCTGAGTGTTGTCTGAAAGCAGAGTTAGTTATAATTCTGATAGCAGATTTTTGCTGTGTGATGATGGGCTTAAGGTGGTTTGCAGTGGTAGACCCCATGCACAGATACCATAATTAAGATAGGGGTAGATTAGTGCATAATATAGTGAGAGGAGAGCAGAGTTAGGAACATAATATCTGATTTTGGAGAGTATGCCAACTGTCTTAGAGACTTTCTTAGTTATGTGTTGAATGTGGGTGCTGAAGTTGAGTCTCTTGTCTAGGAATAGGCCAAGAAACTTGCCATCATTTTTATTACTGATGTTAATGTTGTCTATCTGTAGCTGAATTGCATTTGATGATTTGCTTCCAAATAAGATGTAGTAAGTCTTTTCGATGTTTAATGTTAGTTTGTTCGTTGACATCCATAAGTGGACTTTTTTTAATTCATTATTCACAACATTATTTAGTGTATGAGGGTTGAGGTTTGAGTAGATAAGGGTAGTATCGTCAGCAAACAATATAGGTTTGAGAATATTAGAGACATTAGGCAGATCGTTTATATATATAAGAAATAGAAGAGGTCCTAAGATGCTGCCCTGTGGCACTCCAACGGTAACTGGTAGAGTGGAAGAAGTTGTATCATTGATGGTTACATATTGGTGTCTGTCACTAAGATAGGATCGGATGTAGTCAAGGGCAAGGCCTCGGATTCCATGATGCTGGAGTTTAAGTAAGAGGTAGTTGTGATTAACAGTCTCAAGGCTTTTCTTAGGTCAATGAAGAGTCCAATCGGAAACTCATTTTTGTCAAGGGCTGAGTAGATAATGTCAAGGAGACTAATGATTGCATCATTGGTGCTCTTTTGGGACCGGAAGCCAAACTGGCAGGGGCTGAGTATGTCGAATTTTACGAGGTAGGAATAGAGCTGTTTGTAAATAATTTTTTCAAATATTTTTGATAGAATGGGTAGATTTGATATTGGTCTATAATTGTTTATGTCCGCCGGATTGCCTCCTTTATGGACTGGCGTTACTCTTGCTTTTTTGAGGATATCAGGGAAGGTGTGATACTCTATAGATTTGTTGAAAAGTAGTGCTATGGGTGGGGCAAGGGCATGGGAGGCTCTCTTGTACACAATGGACGGAATTTCACTGGTGTTCCCTGCCTTGGTTTTTAGAGAATGTATGATGGACACAACATCTGCCGGGCTGATTGGTGAAAGGAGAAGAGAGTTTGGATAGCTGCCTGAGAGATATGTGTTAATATGTGTCTGAGTCTGTGGGATTTTACTGGCAAGATTAGCACCAACCGATGAAAAGAAACTATTAAATTCATTTGCCATTTCTAGATCAGTTGACGGTATATCCCCATCCTTGTAGAGTTTTATTTGGTTATGTGAGTGTTGTTTAGTTCCAAGGATACTAGAGATAGTTTTCCAAGTGCTTTTCATGTTGCCTTTTGCTTCATTGAATCTATTCACATAATATGCAAGTTTTGCCTTTCTTATGATACTGGTAAGCATTGATGAGTACCTTTTAGCTACTTCCTTTGAAACTAGGCCAATCCTAACTTTCTTTTCATATTCATGTTTCTTGTTGATTGAGTTGAGAATGCCACTTGTGAGCCATGGATTGTTTAATCTTTTGTCAGTTACTTGCTTGGTAAGAAGGGGACAATGAAGGTTGTAGAGGCTTAGAGTTTTGGAGAGGAAGAGGTTAGCTAATGAATTTATATCATGGGTATTATTGAATTCAGAATCCCAGTTAATATTGTAAAGTGCCTCTGTAAGATTGTCTAAAGCTGATTCACTGTGTAGCCTAAATGAAAGTTTCTTGCTTTTTGGTGGTGTTATGTCCATGTTCGCTATGAGAAAGGTAGGATAGTGGTCAGTTGTTCTGTCGTAGATTATACCAGATACAAGGGGAGCTGTTATGTTTGTCCATATGTGGTCCAAGGTAGTGGCTGATGTTTGAGTGACTCGGGTAGGTTTGGTGATTGTGGGGATTAGCATACAGGAGTTCATGCTGTTAAGGAAATAGTCAACTTGAGAGCAGTTTTGTTGACCCAGGTCAATATTAAAATCTCCTCCCAGAATGATGTGGTTTTTGTTGAGATTGTTGTTTATAATAAGATTCCTTAGGTTGTCTGAGAAAGAAGCTATGTTAGTATTAGGAAATCTATAGATGGCTCCAATAGTCAAAGAGGATTTAAGGGATTTAATTGTAAACTGAGCAAAAGTATATTCACAGTAGTCATCTCTGTCACTAATAACACTGTTGCAGATAAATGTATCTCGGTAATATATAGCTGTGCCACCACCTTTTTTATTAGGCCTACAGTTATGAATGGCTTTATAACCAGCTAAGTTGTAGAGTTGGGTATAGTCTTTATTTAGCCAAGTTTCTGTTAAAATAATGAGCGATAGGTTAGTACCTAGTGCTGTGAGTAATGCATTTAAATCGTCAAAATGTTTACCAAGTGATCTAACATTTTGGTTATAAACTGATAGACAGGTGCTATTTTGGAGTTTGTTTTTAGCCTGGTGTGCTGTGAAATACTTGCAATAATGATGATCAATGTGCTGGTTGGTGTAGATATGAGACAGAAGATTTTGATCAGGATCAATATCAGTGTGCATAGAGATGCAGAGGGATCACGATACAAGATACACGATAAAGCAAAACACAAGAATAAGAGCAGATACAATAAAATAGTAACAATTTAGAAGTAAAATAAAGATCCATTAGATAGCCAGGGAGGACACAGAAGTTACATAAAATAAAACACAAAAAATCAGTAGAGACTGACAATATAAGTGTAAAATAAAAAATAATAAGAAGAATAATAATCATAAAAAAAAATGATCTTGAAGACAATTAGCTTAGTAATGGTTAATTAACAGGGGTAATAAAAAGCCCTAGGTTTAGTGACAAGGGGATTAACTAAGAACAAATAATTAAGAGTATAAAACAGGCAAAGATGACAAAAAAAAAAAAAAAATAAAAAATAAAAAAATAAAAATAAAAATAAACACCTTTGGAAAGGAAAGGCAGAGCTTAAGTACACTTTGGTTGTATGTGAGACTACAAATTATGTTCTGGTTATTCAGCTGATATCCCACAGTCATCCAGGAAAGAAGTGAGGTGTGCTTCAGTGGTTATGACATAAGTTTTTCCAGAGTCAGTCTTCCTAGCTATTATTTTACCATCGCGCACAAAACAATGTTTAATAGCAGTGGATCTATTGCGAATTCCACGTAGTTTAAATAAGAGATTTTGTCTGAATCTGGTAAGACATTCGTTCACATAAACATTGGATTTCATAGCGACTGCAGCAGTGATAAGGTCTGACTTGCGGGAGCAGCTATCTAACTTCACCCTTATCTTTCTGTTGTTTGCACCAGATGATTTGGTACCCACTCTATAAGCTGACTTAATGTCTCTTGCTTCGATTGAATAATTCAACTTAGTACGCAATTCCTGGATCACGATGGCAGTACAGTCATCTCTGTCAGTTTCATGGGGAAAATCCTGTGATGAGATGATGACAGAATCAAGGAGCTTAAGTTGGTCTGATTCGTCTTGGGTTGCAGTGTTCATTCGTCTTGGGTTGCAGTGTTCATTCGTCTTGGGTTGCAGTGCATCTCACACTGTATACTGACAAAGAGCTGAAATCTCTTGAAACCTTGCAAAATTAAGCTATGCGTCTCATCCTTGGGGCTCCAAAGTCCATGAGAATAGTTAACACGAGAGCAGAGTTAAAATTACCTACCATAAGTGAGAGAATTTTGTCTATTAGCACAGTTTTCGGCGTGAAGGCATTGAGTAGATCTAGACAACACATGAAGTTTCAAGCTAAACATGCTGCACTCACCTGAGGTCTATAGAAGAAGAACGAAATCTGATTATGTATATTGGTTCTACAAGGTAGCCAACTCCATCAAAATATTAAATATGTAAACAACTCGACTAATGATTAATCAACCAATTACTCCATGGGATAACTGGGATCTATCAGTTGATTTTGTAAATGCGCCCAAAAAAGATAGTGTGCACACTACATTATTAAAACAGTTAACACTGAAAAGCATCACTGAAAGTACTCAGAGTATGGGTAACGATATTTATCAGTGCTACACCGACGGCTCTGTAGAAGAAGGTGGACGATATACCGGATGTGCATGTAACATATTTGAACAATCTTCTCTTGTACATACAGCAATGAAGCGCGTCAATGACTGGGCAAGTACAACTCAAACCGAACTTGCAGGCATATACCTTGCCACTGAATTTTTAAAAGACAAAGGCAGTGGATTTATATACTGTGACTCGCAGAGTGCACTCCTGGCATTGAACGCACATAGTAGTGACACCCAGAAAATAATCAGTGATATTCGAATGAATGTTTTAGCTGCCAAAGAAAACAGATTTGAGATTAAATTCCTATGGATACCATCACATGTTGGCATCTCAAGGCATGACACTGTTGATATGCTTGCTAAGTCAGCCTGCAGAAAACCAGTGGTAGAAATTGATATGGGTGTTTCATTAGCAGTGACAAAGAGAATACTTAAACAAATATCTAATGAAAATCTCACCGACCTAACAAATTCTCAAAGACCTGAAAGTTGTAGCATTAAATATTATGACAGATATCGTGAGGAGACATTCACATATGGGACTAATAGAACAAGAACCCGGCAATGTGATGTTATAGTGGCCAGAATACGCCTGGGATATAGACGTATCTGGCAGCTTTCTCAAAACCCAAATGTCGAGTACACAATGTGTCAACTTTGTGAAAGAGAAAACATGCACTCTCTTGAACATTATATTGTAGAATGTCCCATACTGACTGACTTTGGCCCTCCTGGGCTAAGGTATGCTGAACTCTGTAGTTACTATATGAGTACTGGAACACTTGATGATATATTGGACTTGTATCCAAGATTGACCATGTAATATATCAATCATACAATGTATATATATGATGTAACTATATAACCTGAGCTTGTAAAAGCACCTTCATCACCTTCAGTGATTAAGTGCTTAATTGCACACTAGTTTCTTTATCAGCTACCTCACCCTGTCAGGGTAAATGAGACAAATGTATGTAAATGCATGTGTGTGTGTATATATGTATGTGTATGTGTGTGTGTGTATGTATATGTATGGGAATAAAGTATATATGGAAGCTGATCAGAATTACATTTCACCTTTGTGAATGTACATTAATGACACTATGTAAAAGACACATCTAACACTTTATGTAGGACATACGTAAATCTGTGTATCTATGTATTTACGTATGTAGGTTAGCTTAGCATTTTAAAAGCACCGAATCACCTTCTGTGGTTGAGTGTTCAATAAACCCTTGAACTATATGTTTAACACTTCTCTAACCCTGTCCATGGAGGACAGAAGAAAATGTATATATGCTGGTTAGCATTGTAAATGTGTGGCCACGTCTGTGGTAGAAAATAATAATAATAAAAAAATGGTTCTTGTATAAACCATCCCGTCTAGTAGCTCCTGTATAACCCATCCCCTTAAGTAGCTCCTGTATAACCCATCCCCTTAAGTAGCTCCTGTATAACCCATCCCCTTAAGTAGCTCCTGCATAACCCATCCCGTCTAGTAGCTCCTGCATAACCCATCCCCTTAAGTAGCTCCTGCATAACCCATCCCGTCTAGTAGCTCCTGTATAACCCATCCCCTTAAGTAGCTCCTGCATAACCCATCCCGTCTAGTAGCTCCTGCATAACCCATCCCGTCTAGTAGCTCCTGCATAACCCATCCCGTCTAGTAGCTCCTGCATAACCCATCCCGTCTAGTAGCTCCTGCATAACCCATCCCGTCTAGTAGCTCCTGCATAACCCATCCCGTCTAGTAGCTCCTGTATAACCCATCCCGTCTAGTAGCTCCTGCATAACCCATCCCGTCTAGTAGCTCCTGCATAACCCATCCCGTCTAGTAGCTCCTGCATAACCCATCCCGTCTAGTAGCTCCTGCATAACCCATCCCGTCTAGTAGCTCCTGTATAACCCATCCCGTCTAGTAGCTCCTGCATAACCCATCCCGTCTAGTAGCTCCTGCATAACCCATCCCGTCTAGTAGCTCCTGCATAACCCATCCCGTCTAGTAGCTCCTGCATAACCCATCCCGTCTAGTAGCTCCTGTATAACCCATCCCGTCTAGCAGCTCCTGTATAACCCATCCCGTCTAGTAGCTCCTGCATAACCCATCCCGTCTAGTAGCTCCTGTATAACCCATCCCGTCTAGCAGCTCCTGTATAACCCATCCCGTCTAGCAGCTCCTGTATAACCCATCCGCTTAAGTAGCTCCTGCATAACCCATCCCGTCTAGTAGCTCCTGTATAACCCATCCCGTCTAGCAGCTCCTGTATAACCCATCCGCTTAAGTAGCTCCTGTATAACCCATCCCGTCTAGTAGCTCCTGTATAACCCATCCCGTCTAGTAGCTCCTGCATAACCCATCCCGTCTAGTAGCTCCTGTATAACCCATCCCGTCTAGCAGCTCCTGTATAACCCATCCGCTTAAGTAGCTCCTGCATAACCCATCCCGTCTAGTAGCTCCTGTATAACCCATCCCGTCTAGTAGCTCCTGTATAACCCATCCCGTCTAGTAGCTCCTGTATAACCCATCCCGTCTAGTAGCTCCTGTATAACCCATCCCGTCTAGTAGCTCCTGTATAACCCATCCCGTCTTGAAGCTCCTTGTTTAAACCCTCCCATCTAGTAGCTCCTGTATAACCCATCCCATCTAGTAGCTCCTGTATAACCCATCCCGTCCAGAAGCTCGTGTATTACCCACCCCTTCTAGCGGCTCCTGTATAACCCATCTCGTCTAGCGGCTCCTGTATAACCCATCCCGTCTAGTAGCTCCTGTATAACCCATCCCGTCTAGTAGCTCCTGTATAACCCATCCCGTCTAGTAGCTCCTGTATAACCCATCCCGTCTAGTAGCTCCTGTATAACCCATCCCGTCTAGTAGCTCCTGTATAACCCATCCCGTCTAGTAGCTCCTGTATAACCCATCCCGTCTAGTAGCTCCTGTATAACCCATCCCGTCTAGTAGCTCCTGTATAACCCATCCCGTTTAGTAGCTCCTGTATAACCCATCCCGTCTTGAAGCTCCTTGTTTAATCCATCCCGTCTAGTAGCTCCTGTATAACCCATCCCGTCTAGTAGCTCCTGTATAACCCATCCCGTCTAGTAGCTCCTGTATAACCCATCCCGTCTAGTAGCTCCTGTATAACCCATCCCGTCTAGTAGCTCCTGTATAACCCATCCCGTCTAGTAGCTCCTGTATAACCCATCCCGTTTAGTAGCTCCTGTATAACCCATCCCGTCTTGAAGCTCCTTGTTTAATCCATCCCGTCTAGTAGCTCCTGTATAACCCATCCCGTCTAGTAGCTCCTGTATAACCCATCCCGTCTAGTAGCTCCTGTATAACCCATCCCGTCTAGTAGCTCCTGTATAACCCATCCCGTCTAGTAGCTCCTGTATAACCCATCCCGTCTAGTAGCTCCTGTATAACCCATCCCGTCTAGTAGCTCCTGTATAACCCATCCCGTCTAGTAGCTCCTGTATAACCCATCCCGTCTAGTAGCTCCTGTATAACCCATCCCGTCTAGTAGCTCCTGTATAACCCATCCCGTCTAGTAGCTCCTGTATAACCCATCCCGTCTTGAAGCTCCTTGTTTAAACCCTCCCATCTAGTAGCTCCTGTATAACCCATCCCATCTAGTAGCTCCTGTATAACCCATCCCGTCCAGAAGCTCGTGTATTACCCACCCCTTCTAGCGGCTCCTGTATAACCCATCTCGTCTAGCGGCTCCTGTATAACCCATCCCGTCTAACAGCTCCTGTATAACCTATCCCGTCTAGTAGCTCCTGTTTAAAGCATCCCGTCTAGTAGCTCCTGTATAACCCATCCCGTCTGGCGGCTCCTGTATAACCCATCCCGTCTAGCAGCTCCTACAAAACCCATCCTGTCTAGTGGCTCCTGTATAACCAATCCCGTCTAGCAGGTCTTGTTTAAAGCATCCCGTCTAGTAACTCCTGTATAACTTATTCCGTCTAGTAGCTCCAGTATAACCCATCCCGTCTAGTAGCTCCTGTATAACCCATCCCGTCTAGTAGTTCCTGTATAACCCATCCCGTCTAGTAGCTCCTGTATAACCCATCCCGTCTAGTAGCTCCTGTATATCCCAACCCGTCTAGCAGCTCCTTTATAACCCATCCCGTCTAGTAGCTCCTGTATAACCCTTCCCGTCTAGCTGCTCCTGTATAAGCCATTCCGTCTAGCAGCTCCAGTATAACCCATCCCGTCTAGCAGCTCCTGTATAACCCATCGCCTCTAGTAGCTCTTGTATAACCCATCCCCTCTAGCAGCTCCTGTATAACCCATCCCGTCTGGCAGCTCCTGTATATCCCATCCCGTTCAGCAGCTCCTGTATAACCCATCCCGTCCAGTAGCTCCTGTATAACCCATCTCGTCTAGCAGTTCCTGTATAACCCATCCCGTCTAGCAGCTCCTGTATAACCCATCGCCTCTAGTAGCTCTTGTATAACCCATCCCGTCTAGCAGCTCCTGTATAACTCATCCCGTCTAGTAGCTCCTGTATAACCCATCCCGTCTAGCAGCTCCTGTATAACCCATCCCGTCTGGCAACTCCTGTATATCCCATCCCGTTCAGCAGCTCCTGTATAACCCATCCCGTCCAGTAGCTCCTGTATAACCCATCTCGTCTAGTAGCTGCTGTTTAACCCATCCCGTCTAGCGGCTCCTGTATAATCCATCCCGTCCAGCAGCTCTTGTGGAACCTATTCCGTTTGGAGGCTCCTGTATGAACCATCCCGTCTGACAACTCCTGTATAAACCACCCCGTCTGGCAGCTCCATTATGAACCATCCCGTCTAGCAGCTTCTGTATAACCCATCCCGTCTGGCAGCTCCTGTATAAACCATCCCGTCTACCAGCTCCTGTATAACCCATCTCGTCTCCCAGATCCTATATAAACACTTGCTGCTCCGCAAAATGAGAAGATATATTCCGCTTTCCGCCTCCTTCATCTCTCCCGCTTGACTTCCTGCGTCGTCACTGGCACATCTTGCTTGCTGTAAGTGCTAAGGTCAGCCTCACCTCGGACCAGTTGCCTCGTAATTTCGTGCGCGTTTATGCCTGAAAATTTGTATGTGTTTGGGAGAAGGTTACTGTCATCGGCACACAGCTTTATGCACATCTTTTAAAACATTTACTTATTTTCCCAAACAATATTTTTTCCTCAACCACATTTTCCTGTCTCTTTCATACAAAATTGTTGTCTCGTGAGCAATATCTTTCGTCTCGCTAATATGTACAGAGCTCTATCCAATATTTGGTAAATTATTGCACAGGAGAACTTTTCTGCTTCGCATTTTATGTCTGCCTATTGTTCCAATTTATATTAATTTAGGAGTTAGGATGTAAGGTGTATATATATATATACATAAAAAATAAGATTTTGTACCAAGTAGCATCTTTGCTCTTCACACATCTGAAGTGTACCTCACATTAGTTCAGTGTTGTATTTTAGAGAAGTGTTGTGACCCTTAGTTTTTAAAGAATGCGTCAATGAATTAGTGAAACGACGTCTATGTGACCCTTGTATAAGGAAGGGTGTTTTATTGCCTACTTTTGTGTGTTGTGTTTTTATATAATTAGCTTAAAGGTGCTAACAGATACTGTATTAAGTTTCCGTTTCCTAAGCTTTCTAACTGGTTTTTGTAAACAGTTTATAAACACAGATACTAAAATTGATTTTAGTATCAGTGATTTTATATATTGTAAATGAGTTTACAACAAGATGTTTGAGACGATTACCCGTCACAGGTATTGAGCTGACTCCAGGCAGCCGTCACACGGGAGGGAACATGTGGAAGCACTGTAACCAAAGTGGTCTCCTGAGGGAAATATGCTATTGCGGAGGCTGCTCTGTAATGGCAGAGGCTGCTCTGTAATGGCAGAAGCTGCTGTGTAATGGCAGAGGCTGCCGTGTAATAGGGGAGGCTGCTGTGTAATGGTGGAGGTTGCTCTGTAATTTTTTTTGTTTTTTGCAGGGATATTCCTGCGCTCTATAAGCCTCTCGCTGGCCCACTAAGTGTTGCTTATTTCTGTTTTACTTGGGCGGAGTATGAGTATTTTTGACTCGTAAGGTCGCTTCAGTAAGATTTTGCCATATGTGTTTAACAACTTCTTCTGCTCTGTTGAATCTAAGTTGAAATCTCAATGGGTTTGTAACTGTGCACTGTGTTAGATAATGTTCTAGTGGTCTGTCGGGCATTTCTCCACAGTGCTGACATTTCCTCTCATCTTCCGGAACCTGTAAGCCTATTTCCCATGCAGATGGGTCTCCAAGCGTGATGCGATGTAAATGTACTTCTGTTGCTCTACTTCTCCCTTTCATCAAACTAAGTGATTCGTAGGTGGTTGAATTCTTGTACTAACCCACAGATCCTGATGTTGCAACTGCTGTGTTGTGGTCACTGTACATCTTTTGCATTACTCTGTTTCTAATTACTTTCTTAATCTGTGATAGACTCTGTGGTATGTAAATGTCTACATTTCTTCTCTTAGTTGCAAGTTTTGCAGCTTCGTCTGCAATGTCATTTCCTATTATTCCCACATGACTTGGCACCCAGTTGATAAGTACCCGTCGGCCTTGTCGTTTGAGTGTTTGCATTAATGATACGACATTTGTGATCAGATGTATGTTATCACATATGTGTTCTTGTTGCAAGGTTTCAATGGCGGTTCTCGAATCTATATGTAGGATAACAAGTTGTCGGTGTTCAGCAACAGCATGTTTCAAAGCCTTTTGAATGGCTAGCATCTCTGTTTATAAAGTCGAGCACCCATTTGAGAGCCTCCAACTATTTACAGAGTTTCCTGCTTTAACTGCAGCTCCGGTTTCTTGTCCCTGCTGGTCTACTGATCCATCTGTGAAGTAAGTGAAGCTGTCGGATGCCAAGTTTGCTTCTATATGCATCTGTGCAATGTTACGTAGCAGATGAGGATTTGTCTGGTTCATTTTTCCTTTAATAACCATAATCTTAAAGTCTGCTGGCGGAGATTCCCAAGGGGCTTGCATACCAAAGTCTGCATGTATTTCGTCGACACCTCTCTCAGTGACTGTGCTTGTTATATCGAATGTATTGATGGTGTTTATCGCACAATGGGTCCAACTGTTGCCATTGGAGGCTCGTCTGTCCAGAGTTAGTGCTCCAGTGATTATATCTTTAAGTGAACTGATTCTAGGTCTAGTCAATATCTTGGTCAGCATGCACGCAGCAATCCCTTTTACCGTTATTTCAATTGACGTTAGCTTGGTTTCTAGTCTTAGGTTCAGTATTTAAGTCCATCTGGGAGCTCCTGTTATGATTCGCAATGCATCGTTTTGAATAACCTCAACGTTTGCCCACTGATCAGGAGAAAAGAGTGAGTAAGGCAGGTGCTGCATAATCAACTAGGGAACGAACGGCGTGTATGTAAAACATTCGTAACACTTTGTGTCCCGCTCCTAGACGGGGCCCTGTGATTGCTCTCATTATATTCAGTCGTGATTTTGCTTTTTCCTTTAGATATTGAATTTGCTTGTTGAATGTCATTTTAAAATCTATCCACACTCTGAGATATTGATATTGTGTAACCCACTGAAGGTTAATGTCTTGAATGGGTAGGTGCCTGTCTGGAGTGTTGCCACCTAGTCTCATTGCCTTAGACTTCTGTGCAGATATTTTTAGCCCTAAAACGCTGCGTTCAGATGTTACTTATCTAATGCACCTTGTGCTTTATTTAGAAGTGAGGGACCTGTAATGACTAACGCTATATCATCAGCATAGCTTAGCAATTTAACCCCTTCTGTAAATGTTATGGTAACAAGGTTTTCCATAAGGACGTTAAAAAGACTAGGACTGAGGACTCCTCCTTGTGGAGTCCCATTCTCATGCAAGTGGTAGTCCGACACTTGTCCTTGCAACTTTACTCTGGCATACCTGTGACTTAGGTAATCTTGAATCCATGCTAGCATTTTTCCCTTTACATCTTTTTTAACTAAGGTGTGTAAAATTGCTTGCGGGCTTGCAAGTTCGAATGCTTTTTCTAGATCAAGGAAGATCACTATAGCTGGACCCGAGTTAACTGTTCCTAGTAATGTTGCTATACAGTTGGCGGTACCTACTCCTCTAGTGAAGCCAAATATGTGTTTATGCAGGTCTCCAGTCTTCCACAGTAGCCTATTTAAGACCATCCGTTCTGCAGTTCTACTAATGCATGATTTTCTGCAAATTGGAGAGCAAGTCTCTCAGCCTCCTGCAATGGTTGAATACATGCCTGTGCAACCCGCTCTCGCACAAGACAGTACATATATGACTTATTGCTTATAGTCACTATTTGGCTTATTAATAAGCACATATGTGGTATATGCCAAGTTTATTTGGTTTTTCAGATACAAACTCTTCCTATAGATTTGCTAAACACCAATTTTAATATTAGGAATTTCTTTTTCAGTTTTATTAAACAGGAGAGATTTTATACAATATTTGACAATATCCTGAGTTACTTTACAATTTATTTAAATATTTTGGTTTTGTTTCATTATTTTTATAAAACTGTAATATCATTATAGGTATAGATTAAGTACTAATTGTAGTTAAGAAGCAATAAGATGCTTATCTTAACATACTAAGAAGGTTAGGTTAGGTCAGTGTTTTCTATTTAGCTTTTCAAGGTAAACTAAAATATTCACAATAAATTAGTACGTCACATATGCACTTATTAATAAGCCAATATTGACTATGAACCAGTGCGAGAACAGGTTGGCCTGTGGTCGACCTGATATAGTTTTAATCTGACCCCATATCTTGCCAAGACTACTATGTTCATTTAGAGTTTGACACCACTCAAACCATCTTGCCTCCTTTACTTCCCTAGAAACTCGTCTTGCTTCAGATATCACCGCTCTTAGCAGAGTTCTTCCTTCTGGTGTGGGGGTTTCTCTTTAGATGTTTTCTGAAGATGTTGACTCTGGTTCTGTTCTTTAACTTCATTTCTATAGAACCAATAGTTCTTTCGTTTTGTGTTTCCTGTGATAATGATTGGAATAGCTTTGTTTGCAGCAGCTGCAATGGCTTCCTGCAGATTGATCTCGTGTATGTTGCATACCATTTTTCAAGTTCTTCTTGGTATATATTCCAATTGGCCTTTCTTAAATTCCACCTAGGTTGTGCAGGTGGTGTAGGAGGTCGTTCTATGTTTAGTGTTGTGACAGTAGCATAGTGGTCACTGGTGATCACCGGGTCTACTTCCCACTTCGCCTGATGCTTGAGTGCTGTTGAGATTAATGTAAGATCTAGGGAACCTCCTAGAATGTGAGTGGGTTCCCCAGTGTTGAGAAGTGTAATTTCAGGTACTTCTCGCAGAGCTGCAGCTAACTGGCGCCCATCTGCATTGGCTGGCCCAGTCGCACCTAACTCTTGATGATGAGCATTAAAATACCCAGCAATAATTACATTTTCCTGCGTGGCCAAGGCAAGCACTGCCTCTGCTTCTAGTTTACGTCTAGGGGGGGGGGGGCTTGTAAACGTTGTATATGAGGAGCTCAATATTAGCCATATTCACTGTTACTGCTAATACCTCTACTCCATCCCCACATGAAACTGGGTCTATTTTCATGCTAGGTATTGTGTTCCTGACTAGGGTCATTAATCCTCTTTGTCTCCCCTGCTCATACGGTATAACATAGTGCTGATATCTAGCTAATCTGAAGGATTTCGTGGCTGGGAAAAGAGTTTCTTCCAAAACGATTATATCTGCTTTCGTGCTGATTACAGCCTCCTGAAGTGTGTGGTTTTTATTTCCAAGACCTTGTATGTTCCACTGCAGTATTCGTAATGGCCAGAGGACGGTTTCGGTTGGTGTTGCCTGTTCTACCAGAACTCCTCTTCGGGTTCGACCTCTATATTCTCCACCTCGCAAGTCGTGTCGCTGCAAATCGGACTGCATTGATTGTTCGTGGTCATCCCCGGTATTGTTGGAATCTGTGCATAACTGTGGTCCATCACATTGATTGCTCGTGGCTGTTTCTTGTGTTGTTGGAACCTGTGCATCTCTGCTGTTCAATACGTCTTTGTTGGTGTTGTTGCATATCAGACTGCATTGGCTGTTGTTGTCTGTCTCTTGTGTTGTAAGATTCTGTTGATCTTGGGTGGTCACTGCTTCTTGCAGTTGCTTTTGTAAATGTTGATGTTCTGGTGTCTTGACTACCCGACTGTTGTTCGAAGTCTGTATGTCCATGTTGCGTTGTTTGTCCTCTTGTGCTTAGTCTTGTCTCAGACTGTCTATTTCTTGTGTAACTGTGGTCTGCTGCACGATCTTGTCCATTATCACACAAGTGATTTCTTGAGTCTGTTGCTGTGAGGCGTTCTGCGTCATCTGTAGGCAATTGATAATGGTCTCTGCCATGATCTTCACGATGTTTTTCAGCTGGACCTCGGTAAAACTGTATATCTGTTGTGTTGATTCCGAAAGTAATTGTTTTTTGCTCTTTTGCATTTGCTGTATTTCTGCAGCACTTTTGTATATTTTCTGATTTGGAATTAATAGATTCGGGAAATTTTGCTCTGTGAGAGTGTGTGTCTGTTGTGGCTGTGCACGAGTGTTCCAGACGTTGGTGTTGGTGTATGTAGTGCTGGTCTGTGTGTTTAGCCTGGCCTGAGCTGTCTGCAGTTTTTCTTTCCGTGCAGAGCAGGTTGTGCTCCAGGCATGATGTTTGCCTCCACAATTTGGACATTTGGCTGTTGTGGCCTTGTTTGCCTTGTGCTTGTCTATACAGTCTTTGGTTGGATGTCTCAGGCTGCACACTCAGCATCTCTCATGTCCGGTGCAGCGTGATTGATGGTGGCCGTATTTCTGACACCTGAAGCAGCGCAGGGGTTCTGGGACATATGGTCTCTGTCGGTATGTTCCCCAATTTCCAAGACTAAATGTTTCTGGCACATGTCCCATGACGGTCACCAGAACTTGACGTGTCGCTGCCTTGTCTACTTTTGTGCGGCATCGTTCCGCATTCAGGATTTGCTTGTGTTCTAGTACTGGATCCAGGGAAAAGTCGATTGGGTATCCCAAAAGCACGACTCGTGTGCGTCTTTCTGAAGGGTCCAGCTTTTCCAAGCATACAGGTTTCCCCTGCAGGACTCTTACTTTTTCCAAGTAATTTGCAGTCTGTTGGTCTTGTGGTGTCATTATTATTTCTCCTTTCAGGTTGACTGTAATAGAAAGTTTGAGCTCTGGTTGTTCTTTTTCCATTGCCGTTACTACTCCATATGCTGTAGGAAAGTGGTCAGTCTGCATTATCTTGAATTTTGGAAGATGTACAGAGTCTGGCGATGTCTGGTGTGAGACTGGTGGTGTCCTCTCCTGTCTCATACTGTTGTCCTGTGGCTGGGCTGTTGAGAGAGGTACATTGTCTGACACTGGCTGGTGTGTGACTGGTGCTGTCCTCTCCTGTCTCATACTGTCGTCCTGTGACTGTGTTGTGGACAGAGAAGCATTGTCTGACACTGGCTGGTGTGTGACTGATGCTGTCCTTTCTAGGTCCATTACGTCTGCTCTGTAATGGCAGAGGCTACTGTGTAATTGCAGAGGCTGCCGTGTAATAAGGGAGGCTGCTGTGTAAAGAGGGAGGCTGCTGTGTAATGGCGGAACCTGCTGTGTAATGGTAGAGGCTGCTGTGTAATGGCGGAGGCTGCTCTGTAATGGCAGAAGCTACTGTGTAATGGCAGAGGCTGCCGTGTAATAGGGGAGGCTGACGTGTAATGAGAGAGGCTGCTCTGTAATGACAGTGGTTGCTCTGTAATGGTGGAGGCTGCTGTGTAATAGCGGAAGCTGCTCTATAACAGTGGGGGCTGCTGTGTAATGGTAGAGGCTGCTGTGTACTGGCACAGGCTGCTCTGTAATGACAGTGGCTGCTCTGTAATAGGTGAGGCTGCTGTGAAATGGTGGAGGCTGCGCTGTAATGGTTGAGGCTGCGGTGTAATGGTGGAGGCTGCTCTGTAATGGCAGAAGCTGTTCTGTAATTGTGGAGGCTGCTCTGTAATGGTGGAGGCTGCTCTGTAATGGCAGAAGCTGCTCTGCAATAGCGGAGGCTGCTCTGTAATGGTTGAGGCTGCTCTGTAATGGCGGAGGCTGCTCTGTAATTATAGAGGCTGCTCTGTAAAGTCAGAGGCTGCTCTGTAATAGTGGAGACTGCTGTGTATTGGTGGAGGCTGCTGTGTAATAGCGGAAGCTGCATTGTAATGATGGAGGCTGCTGTATAATGGTGGAGGCTCCTCTGTAATTAGAGAGGCTGCTCTGTAATGGTGGAGGCTGCTCTGTAATGGTGGAGGCTGCTCTGTAATGGTGGAGGCTGCTGTGTTATGGTGGAGCCTGCTGTGTAATGGTGGTGGCTGGTGTGTAATGGTGGAGGCTGCTGTGTAATGTGAGAGGCTGCTCTGTAATGGTGGAGGCTGCTCTGTAATGGTGGAGGCTGCTCTGTAATGGTGGAGGCTGCTGTGTTATGGTGGAAGCTGGTGTGTAATTACGGAGGCTGATCTGTAATGGCAGAGGCTGCTCTGTAATGGTGGAGGCATCTCTGTAATGACGGACGCTGCTCTGCAATGACGGAGGCTGCTGTGTAATGGTGGAGGATGCTCTGTAATGGTGGAGGCTGCTGTGTAATGGTTGAGGCTGCTCTGTAATGGTGGAGGCTGCTCTGTAATGGTGGAGGCTGCTGTGTAATGGTGAAGGCTGCTCTGTAATGGTGGAGGCTGGTGTGTAATGGTGGAGGCTGCTCTGTAATGAGAGAGGCTGCTCTATAATGGTGGAGGCTGCTGTATTATGGTGGAGGCTGCTGTGTTATGGTGGAGCCTGCTGTGTAATGGTAGAGGCTGGTGTGTAATGGTGGAGGCTGCTCTGTAATGTGAGAGGCTGCTCTGTAATGGTGGAGGCTGCTATGTAATGGTGGAGGCTGCTGTGTAATGGTGGAGGCTGCTGTGTAATGGTGGAGGCTGCTCTGTAATGGTGGAGGCTGCTGTGTAATGGTGAAGGCTGCTCTGTAATGGTGGAGGCTGGTGTGTAATGGTGGAGGCTGCTCTGTAATGAGAGAGGCTGCTCAATAATGGTGGAGGCTGCTGTGTTATGGTGGAGGCTGCTGTGTTATGGTGGAGCCTGCTGTGTAATGGTGGAGGCTGGTGTGTAATGGTGGAGGCTGCTCTGTAATGTGAGAGGCTGCTCTGTAATGGTGGAGGCTGCTCTGTAATGGTGGAGGCTGCTGTGTTATGGTGGAGCCTGCTGTGTAATGGTGGAGGCTGCTGTGTAATGGTGGAGGCTGCTCTGTAATGGTGGAGGAAGCTCTGTAATGGCGGAGGCTGCTCTGTAATGACGGAGGCTGCTGTGTAATGGTGGAGGATGCTCCGTATCGGTGGAGGCTGCTGTGTAATAGTGGAGGCAGCTCTGTAATGGTGGAGGCTGCTGTGTAATGGTGGAGGCTGCTCTGTAATGGTGGAGGCTGCTCTGTAATGGTAGAGGATGCTGTGTAATAGTGAAGGCTGCTCTGTAATGGTGGAGGCTGCTGTGTAATGGTGGAGGCTGCTCTGTAATGGTGGAGGTTGGTGTGTAATGGTGGAGGCTCTTCTGTAATTAGAGAGGCTGCTCTGTAATGGTGGAGGCTGCTCTGTAATGGTGGAGGCTGCTCTGTAATGGTGGAGGCTGCTGTGTTATGGTGGAGCCTGCTGTGTAATGGTGGAGGCTGGTGTGTAATGGTGGAGGCTGCTGTGTAATGTGAGAGGCTGCTCTGTAATGGTGGAGGCTGCTCTGTAATGGTGGAGGCTGCTGTGTTATGGTGGAGCCTGCTGTGTAATGGTGGAGGCTGGTGTGTAATGGTGGAGGCTGGTGTGCAATGGTGGAGGCTGCTCTGTAATGGCGGAGGCTGCTCTGTAATGGTGGAGGCTGGTGTGTAATGGTGGATGCTGGTGTGTAATGGTGGAGGCTGCTCTGTAATGACAGTGGCTGCTCTATAATAGGGGAGGTTGCTCTGTAATAATGGAGGGAGATCTGTAATGGGGGAGACTGCTCTGTAATGGTGGAGGTTGCTCTGTAATATGGGAGTCTGCTGTGTAATGGTGGAGGCTGCTCTGTTAGGTTGGAGGCTGCTGTGTAATGGTGGAGGCTGCTGTGTAATGGTGGAGGATGCTCTGTAATAGCAGAGGCAGCTCTGTAATGGCGGAGGCTGCTCTGTAATGAAAAGGCTTCTCTGTTTTGGCAGAGGCTGCTCTGTAATGGAAGTAGCTGCTCTGTAATGGCCGAGGCTGCTCTGTAATGGTTGACGCTGCTCTGTATTGGTGTAGGCTGCTCAGTAATGGCAGTGGCTGTTCTGCAATGGAGGAGGTTGCTCTGTAATGGGGGAGGCTGCTCTGTAATGGGGAGGTTGCTTTGTAATGGCAGAGGCTGCTCTGTAATGGTGGAGGCTTCTGCGTAATGGCAATGGCTGCTCTGTAATGGCAGAGGCTGCTCTGTAAAGAGTGGAGGCTGCTCTGTAAAAGTGGAGGCTGCTCTGTAATGGAAGAAGATGCTTTGTAAAAGTGGTGGATGCTCTGTAGTGGTGGAGATTGCTTTAAAGCAGAGATAATAGCAGAGACTGCTCTGAAATGGCGAAGGCTGCTTTGAAATGGTGGAGGCTGCTCTGTTACTTTTAGAAGGTGCTCTGTAGTTGAGAACGCTACTTTGTAATGGTAGAGGCTGCTCTGTAATAACAGGGGCTGCTGTGTAATTATGGAGGCTGCTGTGTAATTACGGAGGCTGCTCTGTAATGGCAGAGGCTGCTCTGTAATGGTGGAGGCTGCTCAGTAATGGCAGAGGATGCTCTGTAATGGTGGAGGCTGCACTGTAATGGTGGAGGCTGCTCCGTAATGGCTGAGGCTGCTCTGTAATGGTGGAGGCTGCTCTGTAATGGCGGAGACTGCTTTTTAATTCCGGAGGCTGCTCTGTAATGGTGGAGCCTGTTGTGTAATGGCAGAGGCTACTCTGTAATGTGGGAGGATGCTCTGTAACTGCAGAGGCTGCTCTGTAATGGCAGAGGCTGCTCTGTAATTGCGGAGGCTGCTCTGTATTGGCAGACGCTGCTGTGTAATGGTTGAAGCTGCTCTGTAATGCAAAGGCTTCTCTGTTTTGGCAGAGGTTGCTCTGTAATGGAAGTAGCTGCTCTGTAATGGAAGTAGCTGCTCTGAAATGACAGAGCGTGCTCTGTCATAGTGGAGGCTGCTCTGTTATGGAGGAGGCTGCTCTGTAATGGCCAAGGCTGCTCTGTAATGGTGGATGCTGCTCTGTATTGGTGTAGGCTGCTCTGTATGGGCAGTGGCTGTTCTGCAATGGTGGAGGTTGCTCTGTAATGGTGGAGGCTGCTCTGTAATGGTGGAGGCTGCTTTGTATGGCAGAGGCTGCTCTGTAATGGTGGAGGCTGCTGTGTAATGACAATAGCTGCTCTGAAATGGCAGAGGCTCTGCAATGGCAATGGCTGCTCTGTAAAGAGTGGAGGCTGCTCTGTAAAAGTGGAGGTTGCTCTGTAATGGCAGAGGATGCTTTGTAAAAGTAAAGGCTGCTCTGTGATGGTAAAGGCTGCTCTGGAATAGCAGAGGCTGCTCTGAAATGGTGGAGGCTGCTCTGAAATGGCAGAGGCTACTCTGTAATGGCCGTCGCTGCTCTGTAATGGCAGAGGGTGCTCTGTAATGGTAGAGACAGCTGTGTAATGGCAATAGCTGCTCTGAAATGTTGGAGGCTGCTCTGTAATGGCGGAGGCTGCTTTGTTATTCCGGAGGCTGCTCTGTAATGGGAAAGGCTGCTCTGTAATTGCGGAAGCTGCTCTGTATTTGCAGACGCTGCTGTGTAATGGTTGAAGCTGCTCTGTAATGCAAAGGCTGCTCTGTAATGGAAGTAGCTGCTCTGTAATGACAGAGGCTGCTCTGTCATAGTGGAGGCTGCTCTGTAATGGAGGAGGCTGCTCTGTAATGGCCGAGGCTGCTCTGTAATATTAGAGGCTGCTCTGTATTGGTGTAGGCTGCTTTGCAATGGCAGTGGCTGTTCTGCAATGGTGGAGGTTGCTCTGTAATGGTGGAGGCTGCTCTGTAATGGTGGAGGCTGCTTTATAATGGCAGAGGCTGCTCTGTAATGGTGGAGGTTGCTGTGTAATGGCAATAGCTGCTCTGTAATAATGTAGGCTGCTCTGTAATGGCGGATACTGCTCTGTAATGGTGGAATCAGGTTGTAACAAACTAGGCTGTTGTAAGAATTATCCAGAGTGGTTTATCGACAAAAGAGAATGGGAAGCTGAGCCGCATGGTGACCTGACCCCCAGGGGAATTCGCGGTGGAAATAACCGACGCGTTGTTCATAGCTGCGTATAATGAATCATCCTATAGTATTCAGTAAATTAGAGAAAATTAGCCTTTATTCATGTTGCATTAAAATTGGATTGTATAATAGTACTGGATACAATATCAAGAGTATTCTAATTATTGAGTTTAAGTCACCATCAGTGACGTCACGAATCGGATCTAACTTTTAAGGCGGAGTGACCGGCGGTCATAGGTCAGCAGGGTTGACATGTCTAATATTTCTCAAAGTTTTAATAACCATTTTTGTGATCGGGAACAGCTCTGCCGTTAGAGGCTTGTGTAATTTAATTCAGTAAAATAATTCAACCAGTCTGGATCAATTAAGTACAACAGAGGTTAATTGTTATAACTTAAACCTTGCTAGTAACTGGGTAGGACTTTGACGGACTAGGCGGAAGGATACAATACTCTGTCTGGGGTAGTCCAGACAAGGAAAAAATCAGTGTGAATACGGGAGCAGCTGGGAGAGGTCAAACATCTTACCTCTCCCCAAGACATCTAGCTGGTCGCCCAAGGTATAGTTGCTATGGTTATGTATAGAAATAGTCTTCTCATTTGCCATTCAGGTCAAGTAGGGAGTGTTAAAGTGATAGGGAGTGAACACATTTAGATTTTGTTTTAGTTTTCTTTTAATAAATTAAATTTGTTATTAATTTGCATTTTATTGTTTCCATTTGGTTATGTGTAAACTTGTCCTGGTCACGTGGTCCACACGAGGCAGAGTTGTATTGGGCGCCGATTCTAACATCGAATCGGAATCATCATTACCGTGTAATTTATTCCACACTCAAGGTCATCGTTTATAGTGGGGATCAAGCCCCTAGGTTGATTAATTAGCGTGATCGATCCAGACCTCGATCATTGCTCTTGTATTACTGGTCTGGTGGTGGCAGCAGAGGTGACTCTAGGGTTTTGTTCAGAGCTTAGGTCACGTCATACTGGGTGTAGAATCCTAAGTCGGTCAATCGTCTTAGGACCACGTGGCGTGGAGTTGGCTTTGGTAAAAGTTTTGGAGTCCCTTGGTTTAGAAATAAAAGTAAGAATACGGGTAGAGGGAGTAGAAAGAAGGAAGTAAAGAGAGAGGACCCGAACCCGTGTTACAAGGTCCGCGATGGCAGAGGCTGCTCTGTAAAGAATGGAGGCTGCTCTGTAAAAGTGGAGGTTGCTCTGTAATGGCAGAGGATGCTTTGTAAAAGTAAAGGCTGCTGTGTACTGGTGGAGGGTGCTCTGTAATGGTGAAGGCAGCTCTGTAATAGTGGAGGCTGCTGTGTTGTGACAAAGGCTGCTCTGTAATGGCAGTGGCTGCTCTGTATATGGTGGAGGCTTCTCTGTAATGTCAGAAGCTGCACTGTAATGGCACAGGGTGCTCTGTAATGGTGGAGGCTGCTTTGTAATGGCAGAGGCAGCTCTGTAATGGCTGAGGCTGATCTGTAATAGCAGAGGCTGCTCTGCAATGGTGGAGGCTGCTCTGTAATAGCAGACGCTGCTCAGTAATGGCAGAGGTTGCTAGGTAATAGTGGAGGCTGCTCTGTAAAGGTGGCGGCTACTCCGTAATGTCGGAGGCTGCTTTGTAATGGTGGAGGCGGCTCTGTAATGGCGGAGGCTGCTTTGTAATTACGGAGGCTGCTCTGTAAAGGTGGAGGCTACTCCGTAATGTCGGAGGCTGCTCTGTAATGGTGAAGGCGGCTCTGTAATGGCAGAGGCTGCTTTGTAATTACGGAGGCTGCTCTGTAAAAGTGGAGGTTGCTCTGTAATGGCAGAGGATGCTTTGTAAAAGTAAAGGCTGCTGTGTACTGGTGGAGGGTGCTCTGTAATGGTGAAGGCAGCTCTGTAATAGTGGAGGCTGCTGTGTTGTGACAAAGGCTGCTCTGTAATGGCAGTGGCTGCTCTGTACATGGTGGAGGCTTCTCTGTAATGTCAGAAGCTGCACTGTAATGGCAGAGGGTGCTCTGTAATGGTGGAGGCTGCTTTGTAATGGCAGAGGCAGCTCTGTAATGGCTGAGGCTGATCTGTAATAGCAGAGGCTGCTCTGCAATGGTGGAGGCTGCTCTGTAATAGCAGACGCTGCTCAGTAATGGCAGAGGTTGCTAGGTAATAGTGGAAGCTGCTCTGTAAAGGTGGCGGCTACTCCGTAATGTCGGAGGCTGCTTTGTAATGGTGGAGGCGGCTCTGTAATGGCGGAGGCTACTTTGTAATTACGGAGGCTGCTCTGTAAAGGTGGAGGCTACTCCGTAATGTCGGAGGCTGCTCTGTAATGGTGAAGGCGGCTCTGTAATGGCAGAGGCTGCTTTGTAATTACGGAGGCTGCTCTGTAATAGTGGACCTGTTGTGTAATGGCAGAGGCTGCTTTGTAATGGCGGAGGTTGCTCTGTAACTGCAGAAGCTGCTCTGTAATGGCAAAGGCTGCTCTGTAATGGCAGAGCCTTCTCTGTAATTGCGGAGGCTGTTCTGTGTTTGCAGACGTTGCTGTGAATAAGTTGAAGGTGCTCTGTAATGCAGAGACTTCTCTGTTTTGGCAGAGGCTGCTCTGTAATCGAAGTAGCTGCTCTGTAATGGCAGAGGCTGCTCTGTCATAGTGGAGGCTGCTCTGTAATGGAGGAGGCTGCTCTGTAATGGCCGAGCCTGCTCTGTAATGGTGGAGGCTGCTCTGTATTGGTTTAGGCTGCTCTGTAATGGCAGTGGCTGTTCTGCAATGGTGGAGGTTGCTCTGTAATGGTGGAGGCTGCTCTGTAATGGTGGAGGCTGCTCTGTAATGGTTAAGGCTGCTTTGTTATGGCAGAGGCAGCTCTGTAATGGTGGAGGCTGCTGTGTAATGGCAATGGCTGCTCTGTAATGGTGGAGGGTGCAGTGTAATGGCGGAGGCTGCTCTGTAATGGTGGAGGCTGGGGTGCAGAGGCAGAGGCCGCTCTGTAAAGAGTGGGGGCTGCTCTGTTAAAGTGGAAGCTGCTCTGTAATGGCAGAAGATGCTTTGTAAAAGTGGAGGCTGCTCCGTAATTGTGGAGGCTGCTCTGTACTGGTGAAGGCTGCTCTGTAATGGTGGAGGCTGCTCTGTAATGGTAAAGGCTGCTCTGTAATAGCAAAGTCTGCTCTGTAATGGTAAAGGCTGCTCTGTAATAGCAAAGTCTGCTCTGCAATGGCAGAGGCTGCTCTGGTTTGGTGGAGGCTGCTCTGTAATAGTAGACGCTGCTCTGTACTGGTGAAGGCTGCTCTGTAATGGTGGAGGCTGCTCTGTAATGGTAAAGGCTGCTCTGTAATAGCAAAGTGTGCTCTGTAATGGTAGAGGCTGCTCTGAAATGGCGGAGGCTGCTCTGTAATGGCGGAGTCTGCTCTGTAATGGCGAAGGCTGCACTGTAATGGCGGAAGCTGCTCTGTAATGGTGGAGGCTGCTCTGTAATGGTGAAGGCTGCTCTGTAATGGCAGAGGCTGCTGTGTAATGGCGGAGGTTGCTCTGTAATTGCAGAGGCAGCTCTGAAATGGCAGAGGCTGCTCTGGAATGGCAGAGGCTGTTCTATAATGGCAGAGGTTGTTCTGTAATGGTAAAGGCTGCTCTGTAATGACCGAAGCAGACCTGTAATGGTTGAGGCTGCTCTGTAATGGCGGAGGCTGATGTGTAATGGCGGAGGCTGCTGTGTAATGACAAAGACTGCTCTGTAATGGTGGAGGCGGCTCTGTTATGGTGGAAAATGCTGTGTAATGGCAGAGGCTTCTCTGTAATTTCGGAGGCTGCTCTGTAATTGTGGAGGCTGGTCTGTAATGGTTGAGGCTACTGTGTAAAGGCTGAGGCTGCTCTGTAATGGCAGAGGCTGCTCTGTAATAGTGGAGGCTGCTGTGTAATGGCGGAAGCTGCTCTGTAATAGGGGAGGCTGCTCAGTAATGGTGAAGGCTGCCCTGTAATAGTGGAGGCTGCTGTGTAATGGTGAAGGATGCTCTGTATGGGTGGAGACTGCTCTGTAATGGTGGAGGTGTCTCTGTAATGGTGGAGGCTGCTCTGTAATGGTGGAGTCTGCTCTGTAATTGTGGAGACTGCTCAGTAATGGTGGAGGCTGCTGTGTAATGGTGGAGGCTGCTCTGTAATGGTGGAGGCTGCTCTTTAATAGTGGAGGCTGCTCTGTAACGGTGTAGGCTGCTCAGTAATGGTGGAGGCTGCTGTGTAATGGTGGAGGCTGCAGTGTAATGGTTGAGGTTGCTCTGTATTGGCAGAGGCTGCTCTGCAATGGCGGAGGCTGCTGTGTAATAGTGGAGGCTGCTCTGTAATGGTGAAGGCAGCTGTGTAATGGAAGAACCTGCTCTGTAATGGTGGTGGCTGCTCTGTAATGGCAGCGGCTGCTCTGTAATGGCGGAGGCAGCTCTGTAATTGTTGTGGTTGCTGTGTTGTGACAGAGGCTGCTCCTTAATAGCGGAGGCTGCTCTGTAATGGCAGAGGCTGCTCTGTAATGGCGGAGGCTGCTCTGTAATGAAGGAGCATGCTCTGAAATGGTGAAGGTTTCTTTGTAATGTCGGAAGCTGCTCTGTAATTGCTGAGGCTGTTCTGTAATAGTGGAGGCTGCTCTGTAATGACAGATGCCGCTCTGTAATGGCAGAGGCTGCTCTGTAATGGTTGAGGCTGCCCTGTAATGGCAGAGGCTGCTCTGTAATGACGGATGCTGCTGAGTAATGGGTTAGGCTGCTCTGTAATGGCAGAGGCTGCTGTGTAAAGCGGAGGCTGATGTGTAATGGTGAAGGCTGCTCTGTTATGGTGAAGGCTGCACTGTAATGGCAGAGGCTGCTCTGTAATGGTGGAGGCTAATCTCAAATGGTGAAGGCGGCTCTATAAGTGTGGAGGTTGCTCTGCAATTGCAGAGGCTGCTCTGTAATGGTGGAGGCTGCTCTGTAATGGTAGAGGCTGCTCTGTATTGATGGAGGCTGTTATGTAATGGTAGAGGACTCTCTGTAATGGTGGAGGCTGCTCTGTAATTGCGGAGGCTTCTCCGTAATGGTGGAGGCTGCTCTATAATTGCAGAGGCTTCTTCGTAATGGTGGAGGCTGCTCTGTAATGTTGAAGGCTGCTGTGTAATGGAAGAGGCTGCTCTGTAATGGTGGAGGCTGCTCTGTAATTGCGGAGGCTGCTGTGTTGTGACAGAGGCTACTCTGTAATGGTGGAGGCAGCTCTGTAATGGTGGAGGGTGCTTTGTTGTGACAGAGGCTGCTCTGTAATGGCAGAGGCTACTCTGTAATGGTGAAGGCTGCTCTGTAATGAAAAGGCTTCTCTGTTTTGGCAGAGGTTGCTCTGTAATGGAAGTAGCTGCTCTCTAATGGCAGAGGCTGCTTTGTAATAGTGGAGGCTGCTCTGGAATTGATGAGGCTGCTCTGTAATGGCCGAGGCTGCTCTGTAATGGTTGAGGCTGCTCTGTATTGGTGTAGGCTGCTCAGTAATGGCAGTGGCTGTTCTGCAATGGAGGATGTTGCTCTGTAATGGTGGAGGCTGCTCTGTAATGGGGAGGTTGCTTTGTAATTTGTAGAGGCTGCTCTGTAATGGTGGAGGATGCTGCGTAATGGCAATTGCTGCTCTGTAATGGCAGAGGCTGCTATGTAAAGAGTGGAGGCTGCTCTGTAAATGTGGAGGCTGCTCTGTAATGGAAGAAGATGCTTTGTAAAAGTGGTGGATGCTCTGTAGTGGTGGAGGTTGCTATGTAATAGCAGAGACTGCTCTGAAATGGTGAAGGCAGCTTTGTAACGGTGGAGGCTGCTCTGCAATGGCAGAGGCTGCTCTTTTACTTTTAGAAGGTGCTCTGTAGTTGAGAACGCTGCTTTGTAATGGTAGAGGGTGCTCTGTAATAACAGAGGCTGCTGTGTAATTATGGAGGCTGCTGTGTAATTACTGAGGCTGATCTGTAATGGCAGAGGCTGCTCTGTAATGGTGGAGGCAGCTCTGTAATGGTGGAGGCTGCTGTGTTTTGATAGAGGCTGCTCTGTAATGGCAGAGGCTTCTCTGTATTGGTAGTCTTCTCTGTAATGTCAGAAGCTGCTCTGTAATGGCAAAGGCTGCTCTGTAATGGTGGAGGCTGCCCAGTAATGGCAGAGGATGCTCTGTAATGGTGGAGGCTGCACTGTAATGGTGGAGGCTGCTCCGTAATTGCGGAATCTGCTCTGTAATGGTGGAGGCTGCTCTGTAATGGCGGAGACTGCTTTTTAATTCCGGAGGCTGCTCTGTAATGGTGGAGCCTGTTGAGTAATGGCAGAGGCTGCTCTGTAATGGGGGAGGTTGCTCTGTATTGGCAGACGCTGCTTTGTAATGGTTGCAGCTGCTCTGTAATGCAAAGGCTTATCTGTTTTGGCAGAGGTTCCTCTGTAATGGAAGTAGCTGCTCTGTAATGACAAAGGCTGCTCTGTCATAGCGGAGGCTGCTCTGTAATGGGGGAGGCTGCTCTGTAATGGCCAAGGCTGCTCTGTAATGGTGGATGCTTCTCTGTATTGGTGTTGGCTGTTCTGTATGGGCAGTGGCTGTTCTGCAATGGTGGAGGTTGCTCTGTAATGGTGGAGGCTGCTCTGTAATTGTGGAGGCTGCTCTGTAATGGTGGAGGCTGCTGTGTAATGGCAATAGCTGCTCTGAAATGGTGGAGGCTGCTCTGTAAAGGCGGAGGCTGCTCTGTAATGGTAGAAGCTGGTCCGCAATGGCAGAGGCTCTGTAATGGCAATGGCTGCTCTGTAAAGAGTGGAGGCTGCTCTGTAAAAGTGGAGGTTGCTCTGTAATGGCAGAGGATGCATTGTAAAAGTAAAGGCTGCTCTGTAATGGTAAAGGCTGCTCTGTAATAGCAGAGGCTGTTCTGAAATGGTGGAGGCTGCTCGGAAATGGCAGAGGCTGCTCTGTAATGGCAGTCGCTGCTCTGTAATGGCAGAGGGTGCTCTGTAATGGTGGAGGCAGCTGTGTAATGGCAATAGCTGCTCTGAAATGTTGGAGGCTGCTCTGTAATGGCGGAGGCTGCTTTGTTATTCCGGAGGCTGCTCTGTCAATTTAGAGCCTGTTGTGTAATGGCAGAGGCTGCTCTGTAATGGGAAAGGCTGCTTTGTAACTGCAGAGGCTGCTCTGTAATGGCAGAGGCTGCTCTGTAATTGCGGAAGCTGCTCTGTATTTGCAGACGCTGCTTTGTAATGGTTGAAGCTGCTCTGTAATGCAAACGCTGCTCTGTAATGGAAGTAGCTGCTCTGTAATGACAGAGGCTGCTCTGTCATAGAGGCTGCTCTCTAATGGAGGAGGCTGCTCTGTAATGGCCGAGCCTGCTCTGTAATAGTGGAGGCTGCTCTGTATTGGCGTAGGCTGCTTTGTAATGGCAGTGACTGTTCTGCAATGGTGGAGGTTGCTCTGTAATGGTGAAGGCTGCTCTGTAATGGTGGAGGCTGCTTTATAATGGCAGAGGGTGCTCTGTAATGGTGAAGGCTGCTGTGTATTGGCAATAGCTGCTCTGTAATAATGTAGGCTGCTCTGTAATGGCGGAGGCTGCTCTGTAATGGTGGAATCAGGTCCGCGATGGCAGAGGCTGCTCTGTAAAGGTGGAGGCTGCTCCGTAATGTCGGAGGCTGCTCTGTAATGGTGGAGGGGGCTCAGTAATGGCGGAGGCTGCTTTGTAATTAGGGAGGCTGCTCTGTAATAGTGGCCCTGTTGTGTAATGGCAGAGGCTGCTTTGTAATGGCGGAGGCTGCTCTGTAACTGCAGAAGCTGCTCTGTAATGGCAAAGGCTGCTCTGTAATGGCAGAGCCTGCTCTGTAATTGCGGAGGCTGTTCTGTGTTTGCAGACGTTGCTGTGTAATAGTTGAAGCTGCTCTGTAATACAGAGGCTTCTCTGTTTTGGCAGAGGCTTCTCTGTTTTGGCAGAGGCTGCTCTGTAATCGAAGTAGCTGCTGTGTAATCGAAGTAGCTGCTCTGTAATGGCAGAGGCTGCTCTGTCATAGTGGAGGCTGCTCTGTAATGGAGGAGGCTGCTCTGTAATGGCCGAGGCTGCTCTGTAATGGTGGAGGCTGCTCTGTATTGGTTTAGGCTGCTCTGTAATGACAGTGGCTGTTCTGCAATGGTGGAGGTTGCTCTGTAATGGTGGAGGCTGCTCTGTAATGGTGGAGGCTGCTCTGTAATGGTTGAGGCTGCTGTGTAATGGCAATGGCTGCTCTGTAATGGTGGAGGCAGCAGTGTAATGGCGGAGGCTGCTCTGTAATGGTGGAGGCTGGTCTGCAATGGCAGAGGCTGCTCTGTAAAGAGTGGGGGCTGCTCTGTAAAAGTGGAAGCTGCTCTGTAATGGCAGAAGATGCTTTGTAAAAGTGGAGGCTGCTCTGTAATTGTGGAGGCTGCTCTGTAATAGCAGAGGCTGCTCTGAAATGGTGGAGGCTGCTATGAAATGGCAGAGGCTGCTCTATAATCGCAGAGGCTGCTCTGTAATTGTGGAGGCTGCTTTATTAATGGAGGAGGCTGCTCTGCAATGGCAAAGGCTGCTCTGTAATGGAAGAAGCTGCTCTATAATGGAGAACGCTGTTCTGTAATGATAGATCGGGCTGCTTTGTAATAGCAGAGGCTACTCTGTAATTATGGAGGCTGCTGTGTAATGGCAGAAGCTGCTCTGTAATTGAGGAGGCTGGTCTGCAATGGCAGAGGCTGCTCTGTAATGACAGAGGCTGCTCTGGTACGATGGAGGCTGTTCTGGTATGGTGAAGGCTGCTCTGTAATAGTAGACGCTGCTCTGTAATGGTGAAGGCTGCTCTGTAATGGTGGAGGCTGCTCTGTAATGGTAAAGGCTGCTCTGTAATAGCAAAGTCTGCTCTGTAATAGTAGAGGCTGCTCTGTAATGGCGGAGGCTGCTCTGTAATGACGGAGTCTGCTCTGTAATGGCGGAGGCTGCACTGTAATGGCGGAAGCTGCTCTGTAATGGTGGAGGCTGCTCTGTAATGGTGAAGGCTGCTCTGTAATGGCAGAGGCTGCTGTGTAATGGCGGAGGTTGCTCTGTAATTGCAGAGGCAGCTCTGTAATGGAAGAGGCTGCTTTGGAATTGCAGAGGCTGTTCTATAATGGCAGAAGTTGTTCTGTAATGGTAAAGGCGGCTCTGTAATGACCGAAGCATATCTGTAATGGTTGAGGCTGCTCTGTAATGGCGGAGGCTGATGTGTAATGGCGGAGGCTGCTGTGTAATGAGAGAGACTTCTCTGTAATGGCGGAGGCTGCTCTGTAATTGTGGAGGCTGGTCTGTAATGGTTGAGGCTACTGTGTAAAGGCTGAGGCTGCTCTGTAATGGCAGAGGCTGCTCTGTAATGGTGGAGGCTGCTGTGTAATGGCGGAAGCTGCTCTGTAATAGGGGAGGCTGCTCAGTAATGGTGAAGGCTGCCCTGTAATAGTGGAGGCTGCTGTGTAATGGTGAAGGATGCTCTGTATGGGTGGAGACTGCTCTGTAATGGTGGAGGCTGCTCTGTAATGGTGGAGGCTGCTCTGTAAAGGTGCACGCTGCTCTGTAATAGCGGAGGCTGCTGTGCAATGGTGGAGGGTACTGTGTAATGGTGGAGGCTGCTGTGTAATGGTGGAGGCTACTCTGTAATGGTGGAGTCTGCTCTTTAATAGTGGAGGCTTCTCTGTAACGGTGTAGGCTGCTCAGTAATGGTGGAGGCTGCTGTGTAATGGTGGAGGCTGCAGTGTAATGGTTGAGGTTGCTCTGTATTGGCAGAGGCTGCTCTGCAATGGCGGAGGCTGCTGTGTAATAGTGGACGCTGCTCTGTAATGGTGAAGGCTGCTGTGTAATGGAAGAACCTGCTCTGTAATGGCGGATGTTAATCTGTAATTGCGGAGGCTGCTCTGTAATGGCAGAGGTTGCTCTGTAATTGCGGAGCCTGCTATGTTATGACAGAGGCTGCTCTGTAATGGTGGTGGCTGCTCTGTAATGGCAGCGGCTGCTCTGTAATGGCGGAGGCAGCTCTGTAATTGTTGTGGTTGCTGTGTTGTGACAGAGGCTGCTCCTTAATAGCGGAGGCTGCTCTGTAATGGCAGAGGCTGCTCTGTAATGGCGGAGGCTGCTCTGTAATGAAGGAGCATGCTCTGAAATGGTGAAGGCTTCTTTGTAATGTCGGAAGCTGCTCTGTAATTGCTGAGGCTGTTCTGTAATAGTGGAGGCTGCTCTGTAATGACAGATGCCGCTCTGTAATGGCAGAGGCTGCTCTGTAATGGTTGAGGCTGCCCTGTAATGGCAGAGGCTGCTCTGTAATGACGGATGCTGCTGAGTAATGGGTTAGGCTGCTCTGTAATGGCAGAGGCTGCTGTGTAAAGCGGAGGCTGATGTGTAATGGTGAAGGCTGCTCTGTTATGGTGAAGGCTGCACTGTAATGGCAGAGGCTGCTCTGTAATGGTGGAGGCTAATCTCAAATGGTGAAGGCGGCTCTATAAGTGTGGAGGTTGCTCTGCAATTGCAGAGGCTGCTCTGTAATGGTGGAGGCTGCTCTGTAATGGTAGAGGCTGCTCTGTATTGGTGGAGTCTGTTATGTAATGGTAGAGGACTCTCTGTAATGGTGGAGGCTGCTCTGTAATTGCGGAGGCTTCTCCGTAATGGTGGAGGCTGCTCTATAATTGCAGAGGCTTCTCCGTAATGGTGGAGGCTGCTCTGTAATGTTGAAGGCTGCTGTGTAATGGAAGAGGCTGCTCTGTAATGGCGGAGGCTGCTCTGTAATTGCGGAGGCTGCTGTGTTGTGACAGAGGCTACTCTGTAATGGTGGAGGCAGCTCTGTAATGGTGGAGGGTGCTTTGTTGTGACAGAGGCTGCTCTGTAATGGCAGAGGCTACTCTGTAATGGTGAAGGCTGCTCTGTAATGAAAAGGCTTCTCTGTTTTGGCAGAGGCTGCTCTGCAATGGAAGTAGCTGCTCTCTAATGGCAGAGGCTGCTTTGTAATAGTGGAGGCTGCTCTGGAATTGATGAGGCTGCTCTGTAATGGCCGAGGCTGCTCTGTAATGGTTGAGGCTGCTCTGTATTGGTGTAGGCTGCTCAGTAATGGCAGTGGCTGTTCTGCAATGGAGGATGTTGCTCTGTAATGGTGGAGGCTGCTCTGTAATGGGGAGGTTGCTTTGTAATTTGTAGAGGCTGCTCTGTAATGGTGGAGGATGCTGCGTAATGGCAATGGCTGCTCTGTAATGGCAGAGGCTGCTCTGTAAAGAGTGGAGGCTGCTCTGTAAATGTGGAGGCTGCTCTGTAATGGAAGAAGATGCTTTGTAAAAGTGGTGGATGCTCTGTAGTGGTGGAGGTTGCTATGTAATAGCAGAGACTGCTCTGAAATGGTGAAGGCAGCTTTGTAACGGTGGAGGCTGCTCTGCAATGGCAGAGGCTGCTCTTTTACTTTTAGAAGGTGCTCTGTAGTTGAGAACGCTGCTTTGTAATGGTAGAGGGTGCTCTGTAATAACAGAGGCTGCTGTGTAATTATGGAGGCTGCCGTGTAATTACTGAGGCTGATCTGTAATGGCAGAGGCTGCTCTGTAATGGTGGAGGCAGCTCTGTTATGGTGGAGGCTGCTGTGTTTTGACAGAGGCTGCTCTGTAATGGCAGAGGCTTCTCTGTATTGGTAGTCTTCTCTGTAATGTCAGAAGCTGCTCTGTAATGGCAAAGGCTGCTCTGTAATGGTGGGGGCTGCCCAGTAATGGCAGAGGATCCTCTGTAATGGTGGAGGCTGCACTGTAATGGTGGAGGCTGCTCCGTAATTGCGGAGTCTGCTCTGTAATGGTGGAGGCTGCTCTGTAATGGCGGAGACTGCTTTTTAATTCCGGAAGCTGCTCTGTAATGGTGGAGCCTGTTGAGTAATGGCAGAGGCTGCTCTGTAATGGGGGAGGTTGCTCTGTAACTGCAGAGGCTGCTCTGGAATGGCAGAGGCTGCTCTGTAATTGCGGAGGCTGCTCTGTATTGGCAGACGCTGCTTTGTAATGGTTGCAGCTGCTCTGTAATGCAAAGGCTTCTCTGTTTTGGCAGAGGTTCCTCTGTAATGGAAGTAGCTGCTCTGTAATGACAAAGGCTGCTCTGTCATAGTGGAGGCTGCTCTGTAATGGGGGAGGCTGCTCTGTAATGGTGAAGGCTGCTCTGTAATGGTGGAGACTGCTTTATAATGGCAGAGGGTGCTCTGTAATGGTGAAGGCTGCTGTGTATTGGCAATAGCTGCTCTGTAATAATGTAGGCTGCTCTGTAATGGCGGAGGCTGCTCTGTAATGGTGGAATCAGGTCCGCGATGGCAGAGGCTGCTCTGTAAAGGTGGAGGCTGCTCCGTAATGTCGGAGGCTGCTCTGTAATGGTGGAGGGGGCTCTGTAATGGCGGAGGCTGCTTTGTAATTAGGGAGGCTGCTCTGTAATAGTGGCCCTGTTGTGTAATGGCAGAGGCTGCTTTGTAATGGCGGAGGCTGCTCTGTAACTGCAGAAGCTGCTCTGTAATGGCAAAGGCTGCTCTGTAATGGCAGAGCCTGCTCTGTAATTGCGGAGGCTGTTCTGTGTTTGCAGACGTTGCTGTGTAATAGTTGAAGCTGCTCTGCAATGCAGAGGCTTCTCTGTTTTGGCAGAGGCTTCTCTGTTTTGGCAGAGGCTGCTCTGTAATCGAAGTAGCTGCTGTGTAATCGTAGTAGCTGCTCTGTAATGGCAGAGGCTGCTCTGTCATAGTGGAGGCTGCTCTGTAATGGAGGAAGCTGCTCTGTAATGGCCGAGGCTGCTCTGTAATGGTGGAGGCTGCTCTGTATTGGTTTAGGCTGCTCTGTAATGACAGTGGCTGTTCTGCAATGGTGGAGGTTGCTCTGTAATGGTGGAGGCTGCTCTGTAATGGTGGAGGCTGCTCTGTAATGGTTGAGGCTGCTGTGTAATGGCAATGGCTGCTCTGTAATGGTGGAGGCAGCAGTGTAATGGCGGAGGCTGCTCTGTAATGGTGGAGGCTGGTCTGCAATGGCAGAGGCTGCTCTGTAAAGAGTGGGGGCTGCTCTGTAAAAGTGGAAGCTGCTCTGTAATGGCAGAAGATGCTTTGTAAAAGTGGAGGCTGCTCTGTAATTGTGGAGGCTGCTCTGTAATAGCAGAGGCTGCTCTGAAATGGTGGAGGCTGCTATGAAATGGCAGAGGCTGCTCTATAATCGCAGAGGCTGCTCTGTAATTGTGGAGGCTGCTTTATTAATGGAGGAGGCTGCTCTGCAATGGCAAAGGCTGCTCTGTAATGGAAGAAGCTGCTCTATAATGGAGAACGCTGTTCTGTAATGATAGATCGGGCTGCTTTGTAATAGCAGAGGCTACTCTGTAATTATGGAGGCTGCTGTGTAATGGCGGAACTAGCTGCTCTGTAATTGAGGAGGCTGGTCTGCAATGGCAGAGGCTGCTCTGTAATGACAGAGGCTGCTCTGGTTTGGTGGAGGCTGCTCTGGTATGGTGAAGGCTGCTCTGTAATGACAGAGGCTGCTCTGGTATGATGGAGGCTGCTCTGGTATGGTGAAGGCTGCTCTGTAATAGTAGACGCTGCTCTGTAATGGTGAAGGCTGCTCTGTAATGGTGGAGGCTGCTCTGTAATTGTAAAGGCTGCTCTGTAATAGCAAAGTCTGCTCTGTAATAGTAGAGGCTGCTCTGTAATGGCGGAGGCTGCTCTGTAATGGCGGAGTGTGCTCTGTAATGGCGGAGGCTGCACTGTAATGGCGGAAGCTGCTCTGTAATGGTGGAGGCTGCTCTGTAATGGTGAAGGCTGCTCTGTAATGGCAGAGGCTGCTGTGTAATGGCGGAGGTTGCTCTGTAATTGCAGAGGCAGCTCTGTAATGGAAGAGGCTGCTTTGGAATGGCAGAGGCTGTTCTATAACGGCAGAAGTTGTTCTGTAATGGTAAAGGCTGCTCTGTAATGACCGAAGCATATCTGTAATGGTTGAGGCTGCTCTGTAATGGCGGAGGCTGATGTGTAATGGCGGAGGCTGCTGTGTAATGAGAGAGACTTCTCTGTAATGGCGGAGGCTGCTCTGTAATTGTGGAGTCTGGTCTGTAATGGTTGAGGCTACTGTGTAAAGGCTGAGGCTGATCTGTAATGGCAGAGGCTGCTCTGTAATAGTGGAGGCTGCTGTGTAAAGGCTGAGGCTGCTCTGTAATGGCAGAGGCTGCTCTGTAATGGTGGAGGCTGCTGTGTAATGGCGGAAGCTGCTCTGTAATAGGGGAGGCTGCTCAGTAATGGTGAAGGCTGCCCTGTAATAGTGGAGGCTGCTGTGTAATGGTGAAGGATGCTCTGTATGGGTGGAGACTGCTCTGTAATGGTGGAGGTGTCTCCGTAATGGTGGAGGCTGCTCTGTAATGGTGGAGGCTGCTCTGTAATTGTGGAGACTGCTCAGTAATGGTGGAGGCTGGTGTGTAATGGTGAAGGCTGCTGTGTAATGGTGGAGGCTGCTCTGTAATGGTGGAGGCTGCTCTGTAAAGGTGCACGCTGCTCTGTAATGGCGGAGGCTGCTGTGCAATGGTAGAGGGTACTGTGTAATGGTGGAGGCTGCTGTGTAATGGTGGAGGCTGCTCTGTAATGTTGGAGGCTGCTCTTTAATAGTGGAGGCTGCTCTGTAATGGTGGAGGCTGCTCTGTAATTGTGGAGGCTGCTCTGTAATGGTGGAGACTGCTCAGTAATGGTGGAGGCTGCTGTGTAATGTTGGAGGCTGCAGTGTAATGGTTGAGGTTGCTCTGTATTGGCAGAGGCTGCTCTGCAATGGCGGAGGCTGCTGTGTAATAGTGGAGGCTGCTCTGTAATGGTGAAGGCTGCTGTGTAATGGAAAAACCTGCTCTGTTATGGCGGATGTTACTCTGTAATTGCGGAGGCAGCTCTGTAATGGCGGAGGTTGCTCTGTAATTGCGGAGCCTGCTATGTTATGACAGAGGCTGCTCTGTAATAGTGGTGGCTGCTCTGTAATGGCCTAGGCTGCTCTGTATTGACAGAGGATGCTGTGTAATGGTGCAAGCTGCTCTGTAATGGTGGAGGCTGCTTTGTAATGGCGGAGGCTGCTTTGTAATTGTGGAGGCTTCTGTGTAATGGTGGAGGCTGCTCTGTAATGGCAGAGGCTGGTCTGTAATTGTGGAGGCTGCTCTGTAATGGTGGAGGATGCTCTGTAATGGAGGCTGCTCTGTATTGATGGAGGCTGTTCTCTAAGGGCAGTGACTGCTCTGTAATAGGGGAGGTTGCTCTGTAATGGTGGAGACTGCTCTGTAATGGTGGAGGTTGCTCTGTAATACAGGAGTCTGCTGTGTAATGGCAGAGGCTGCTCTGTAATGGAGTAGGCTGGTCTGAAATGTCAGAGGCTACTTTGTAATGGCGGAGGCTGGTCTGTAAAAGTGAAGGCTGAACTGAAATGGTGGAGGCTGCTGTGTTATGGTGGAGGCTGCTGTGTTATGGTGGAGGCTGCTCTGTAAAAGTGGAGGCTGCTCTGTAATGGTGGAGGCTGCTGTGTTATGGTGGAGGCTGCTGTGTTATGGTGGAGGCTGCTCTGTAATAGCAGACGCTGCTCTGTAATGCTTGAGGATCTCTGTAATGGCAGAGGCTGCTCTGTAATGGCAGTGGCTGCTCTGTATTGGCAAAGGCTGCTCTGTAATGGTGGAGGCTGCTCTGAAATGGCAGAGGGAGCTCTGCAATCGCAATGGCTGCTCTGCAACGGCAGAGGCCGTGCTGTAATAGTGGAGGCTACTCTGTAATTGTGGCGGCTGCTCTGTAATGGTAGAGACCGCTCTGTAGTAGCCAAGGCTGCTCTGAAATGGTGGACGCTGCTGTGTAATAGCGGAGGCAGCTCTATAATGGAAAGGATGCTTAGTAATGGTAGAGACTGCTCTGTAATGGTGGAGGCTGCTCTGTAATGGTAGAGGCTGCTCTGTATTAGCAGAGTCTGCTCTGTAATGGTAGACGCTGCTCTATAATGGTGGAGGCTGCTCTGTAATGGCAGTGGCTGCTCTGTAATGGCAGAGGCTGCTCTGTAATGGCAGAGCCAGCTTTGTAATGGGGGAGGCTGCTGTTTTGTAACTGAGGCTGCTCTGTAATGGCAGGGTCTGCTGTGTAATGGAGGAGGCTGCTCTGTAATGGCAGAGGCAGCTCTGTAATGGCAGAGGCTTCTCTGTAATAACAGAGGCTGCTCTGCAATGGCAGAGGCTGCTCTATAATGGTGGAGGCTGCTGAGTAATGGCCTAGGCTGCTCTGTAATGTCAGAGGATGCACTGTAATGTCAGTAGCTGCTCTGTAATAGTGGAGTCTGCTCTGTAAGGGCAGAAGCTGCTTTGTAATTGCGAAGGCTGCTGTGTAATAGTGGAGGCTGCTCTTTAATGGCAGAGGCTGGTCTGTAATTGTGGAGGCTGCTTAGTAATGGCGGAGTCTGCTTTGTAATAGAGGAGGCTGCTCTGTAATGAAGGTGGCTGCTCTGTATTGGTGGAGGCTGCTCTGTAATGGCAGTGGCTGCTCTGTAATAGTGGAGGTTGCTCTGTAATGGTGGAGGGTACTCTGTAATGGTGGAGACTGCTCTGTAATGGTGGAGGTTGCTCTGTAATACGGGAGTCTGCTGTGTAATGGTGGAGGCTGCACTGTAATGTTGGAGGCATCTTCATATTGGGAGAGGCTGCTCTGTAAAAGTGAAGGCAGCTCTGTAATGGTGGAGGCTGCTCTGTAATGGTGAAGGCTGCTCTGTAATGGCAGAGGCTGCTCTGTAATATTGGAGGCTTCTCTGTAATGTCGGAAGCTGGTCTGTAATTGCAAAGGCTGCTCTGTAATTATTGAGGCTGCTCTCTAATGACAGAGGCAGCTCTGTAATGGCAGAGGCTGCTCTGTAATGGCAGAGGCTCCTCTGTAATGGCAGAGGCTGCTCTGTAATGGCGGAAACTGCTGTGTAATGGTGAAGGCCTCTCTGTAAAGAAGGAGACTACTCTGTAATTTCGGAGGCTGCTCTGTAATGGTGGAGGCTGCTCCGCAATGGTAGTAGCTGCTCTGTAAAAAGTGAAGGCTGCTCTGTAATGGCGGAAGCTTCATTGTAAACGTGGAGGCTGGAGTGTATTGGTGGAGGCAACTATGTAATAGCAAAGACCGCTCTGTATTGGCAGAGGTGTGGGATATCTGGGGCTTGACTCAATTATTCAATTATTTAAGTATTTAATTTAATAACGAAGGACCACCCACTTTTGAGAAAAGAGGGAAACTAATAAAAAGTGATCATTAGAAAACACACTGAAGAACCAGTGTCTATGGATAAGTATTAGAAAGAATAATCACTTAAATAAAGAATGGACTGTATGATTAATTAACTAAAGTCAGAGCCTCAAACACCTACATTGGGGGGTTATTACTAGAACTTCATATACGTCTTGGAACTAGTGTGGTTCGTCACCAGTTAATTGTTGAGTAAATAATATTATGATCTAAAATGCTATAGAGTCAAATATGTGAACTCAAATAGTGAATATTAATGATTATTAAATTAAGGAGCAATTATCTAAGTAAACACATAAATTTCCAATAATCAGATATGGCAAGAATATTCAATATGATAATCTTGCAAATTTGTATAATGATAAAAATGGAAGAATTAAATGTGTACAAAAAGTCTTAGCTTTTAGACGATTTCTATGACATCGTTCGTGATTCGTCCTCGTGATCTCAGGATCTCCACATAGAAGAAATTAGAGGTGAATAACACGAATGTTGTTAACGACTCGTTGACTCCTCACATACGAGCTGTAATTTAAAGAGTATTAAGTAGCATTGGACTAGGCTACTTTTAATCTCAATATTCATGAAAATAGAGAAGAACATTAATGCGGTACTAACGTTGGATATGGGGTCGTCTCTCTATATAACGACAGACTACTCACAAATATACAATCTTAAATGATGCATCAAGAAAGAAACTATACTTAACGTGAGCGTAGCAACTACTGAAGTCTGCCGATATCGTGTGTGCCAGTCCCAAACTTTCACGGCGTTGTACACGTATTTGTGGGTTTTGGCTTAATTCTAGATGCGTTATTGGTTGGCCGAGCACTATGGAGCACGTGGAAGAATAATTATTCAGTATTAGTTGGGTATCAGTGTAATTCTTGCTGATAACTCCCAAACGCCACGTGTCTCGCCACTCTTGACGCCAAGACCTTCCGCTGTCCAAGCACGTTCGCTGCACAATGGCGTCTCCGCCTTCCCCAACCCGCGTCTCGCATTCACCACAGAAATTATTAATCACGAATAATACTATTTCGCACAATTGTGGTTGAAATACTTTAATGAGGACTGGGTTGCAATTCTAGGGATTTAAATATTATCGCTTTCTCGTCTTATGGTGTTAAACGAGAAATGGAGAAGATTTTAGTTTTCTCCATGACATTCGCGCGTGACAGAAAAACTATTACTTGATAACAATTGTAACTAAAAAGTCTCGATTTAAGATTGTTGGGCGTTATGTTATCCGTAAGTAATTATCACACGGAATACTGATGATTTTAAAGAACCACATTCAATTCTCTAACACATTGGTAATAAATGTGTTTAACTAGACATTATCTAACGCAATGTTAGTGCTCTATTTCGTAAGAATTCTAGCATTAATACGCAGATACAATGGTTAGTTTATGCTGACACTACTGTTAGTAAATTTAGTGACTACTGTAGTTAGTATATAATAATAATGATTTATTATAATACAATAGTAGTTTATTAGTGTTGGAAATTTCCAACAAGAGGCTGCTCTGTAATGGCAGTGGCTGCTCTGTAATGGCAGAGGCTGCACTGCAATGGTGGAGGCTGCTCTGAAATGGCAAAGGCTGCTTAGTGATCGCAGAGGCTGTTCTGTAATTTTGGAGGCTGCTCTGTAATGGTGGAGGCTGCTCTGTATTAGCAAAGTCTGCTTCGTAATGGTGGAGGCTGCACTATAATGGTGAAAGTTGCTCTGAAATGGCAGAGGCTGCTGTGTAATGGCGGAGGTTACTCTGTAATGGCGAAAAATGCTCTGTAATTGCAGAGGCTGCTCTGTAATGGCAGAGGCTGTTCTGTAATGGCAGAGGCTGTTCTCTAATGGCGATGGCTGCCCTGTATTGACAGAGGTTTCTATGAAATGGTAAAGGCTGCTCTGTAATGGAGGACTCTGCCCTGTAATGGTGGAGACTGCTATATAATGGCAGAGGCTGCTGTGTAATGGTGGAGGCTACTGTGTAATGGAAGAGGTTGCTCTGTAATGGTGGAGGCAGCTGTCATTGCGGAGAAGCCTCCACCATTACAGAGCAGCCTCCACCATTACAGAGTAACCTCCACCTTTACACAGCAGGCTTCACCATTACACAGCAGCCTCCGCCATTACAGAGCAGCCTCTTCCAATAGACAGCAGCCTTTACCATTACAGAGTAGCCTCCAATAACGGAGAAGCCTGCTCTGTAATGGTTAAGGCTAATCTCAAATGGTGAAGGCTGCTCTGTAATGGTGGAGGCTGCTCTGTAATGGTAGAGGCTGCTCCGTAATGGTGGAGGCTGCTATGTAATGGTAGAGGACTCTCTGTAATATTGGAGGAGGATCTGTAATGGTGGGAGGTGCTGCTTTGTAATGGCGGACGCTGATTTGTAATGGCAGAGGATGCTCTGTAATGGTGGGAGGTGCTCTGTAATTGCGGAGGATTCTCCGTTATGGTTGAGGCTGCTCTGTAATGGTGAAGGCTGCAGTGTAATGGCGGAAGCTGCTCTGTAATGGCGGAGGCTGCTGTGAAATGGTGGAGCCTGCTGTGTAATGGTGGAGGCTACTCTGTAATGGTGGAGGCTGCTCTGTAATGGTGGAGGCTTCTCCGAAATGGCAGAGTCTGCTCTGTAAAAAGTGCAAGCTGCTCAGTAAAAGTGATGGCTGCTTTGTAATGGCGGAAGCTGCTTTGTAAACGTGGAGGCTAGTGTGCATTGGTGGAGGTTACTCTGTAATAGCAGAGGCTGCTCTGTAATAGTTGAGGCTGCTCTGGAATGGTTGAGGCTGCTCTGTAAGGGCAGAGGCTACTCTGTAACGGCAGAGGCTGTTCTGTAATGGCAGAGGCTGTTCTCTAATGGCGGTGGCTGCCCTGTAATGGCAGAGGTTTCTCTGTAATGGTAAAAGCTGCTCTGTAATGGAAGACTTTGCCCTGTAATGGTGGAGACTGCTATATATTGGCAGAGGATGCTCTGCAATGGTGGAGGCTGCACTGTAATGGCAGAGTCTGCTGTGTAATGGTTGAGGGTAATCTCAAATGGTGAAGGCTGCTCTGGAATGGTGCAGGCTGCTCTGTAATGGTAGAGGCTGCTCCGTAATGGTGGAGGCTGCTATGTAATGGCAAAGGACTCTTTGTAATATTGGAGGATGATCTGTAATGGCAGAGACTGCTTTGTAATGGCGGAGGCTGATTTGTAATGGCAGAGGCTGCTCTGTAATGGTGGAGGGTGCTCTGTAAAGACAGAGGCTTCTCCGTTATGGTGGAGGCTGCTCTGTAATGGTGAAGGCTGCTGTGTAATGGAAGAGGCTGGTCTGTAACTGTGGAGGCTGCTGTGTTATGACAGAGGCTGCTCTGTAATGGTGGAGGCAGCGGTGTAATGGTGAACACTGCTGTGTTGTAACAGAGGCTGCTCTGTAATGGCGGAGGCTGCTCTGTATTGGCAAAGGCTGCACTGAATTGGTGGAGGCAGCTCTATAATGATGGAGGCTGCTGTGTTGTGTCAGAGGCTGCTCTGTAATAGCAGAGGCTGCTGTGTTGTGTCAGAGGCTGCTCTGTAATAGCAGAGGCTGCTCTGTAATGGTGGAGGCTTCTCTGTAATGTCTGAAGCTGCTCTGTAATGGCAGAGGCTTTTCTGTAATTATTGAGGCTGCTCTCTAATGGCAGAGGCAGCTCTATAATGGCAGAGGCTGCTCTGCAATGGCGGAAACTGCTCTGTAATGGTGGAGGCGACTCTGTAATGGTGGTGGCTGCTCTGTAATGGCGGAGGCTTCTTTGCAATGGCAAAGGCTGCTCTGTAATGGCGGAAACTGCTGTGAAATGGTGGAGGTTACTCTGTAATGGTGGTGGCTGCTCTGTAATGGCGGAGGCAGTTCTGTAATAGTGGAGGCTGCTGTTTTGTCACAGTGGCTGCTCTGTAATGGCAGAGGCTGCTCTGTAATGGCAGAGGCTGCTCTGTAATGGCAGAGGCTGCTCTGTAAAAAGTGCAGGCTGCTCTGTAAACGTGAAGGCTGCTTTGTAATGACGGAAGGCTGCTGTGTATTGGAGGCTGCTGTGTATTGGTGGAGGCTACTCTGTAATAGCAGAGGCTGCTCTGTAATGGCAGTGGCTGCTCTGTAATGGAAGAGGCTGCACTGTAATGGTGGAGGCTGCTCTGAAATGGCTGAGGCTACTCAGTAATCGCAGAGGCTGCTCTGTAATTGTGGAGGCTGCTCTGTAATGGTGGAGGCTGCTCTGTAATGGCGGAGCCAGTTCTGTAATTGTAGAGGCTGCTGTTTTGTCACAGAGGCTGCTCTGTAATTGCGGAGGCTGCTCTGTAATGGCAGAGGCTGCTCTGTGATGTCGGAAGCTGCTCTGTAATGGCAGAGGCAGCTCTGTAATGGCAGAGGCTGCTGTGTAATGGTGGAGGTTGCTCTGTAATGGCAGAGGCTGCTCTGTAATAGCAGAGGCTGCTGAGTAATGGCCTTGGCTGCTCTGTAATGGCAGAGGATGCTCTGTATTTTCGGAAGCTTCTGTAATGGTGGATGATGCTCTGTAATGGCGGAAGCTGCTTTGTAATTGCGGAATCTGCTGTGTAATGGGGGAGGCTGCTCTTATATAGCAGAGGCTGGTCTGAAATTGTGGAGGCTGCTTTGTAATGGCAGAGGCTGCTCTGTAATGGCGAAGGCTGCTCTGTAATGAAGGAGGCTGCTCTGTATTGGTGGAGGCTGCTCTGTAATGGCAGTGGCTGCTCTGCCATAGGAGAAGGTTGCTCTGTAATGGTGGAGGGTGCTCTGTAATTTTGGAGACTGCTCAGTAAAGGTGGAGGTTGCTCTTTAATACGGGAGTCTGCTGTGTAATGGTGGAGGCTGCTATGCAATGTTGGAGGCATCTTTGTAATGGCAGATGCTGCTCTGTAATGGTGGAGGCTGCTATATAACGGCGGAGGCTGCTCTGTAAAAATGAAGGCAGCTCTGTAATGGTGGAGGCTGATCCGCAATGGTAGAGGCTGTTCTGTAAATGTGGAAGCTGCTCTGTAATTGTGGAGGCTGCTCTGTAAAAGTGGAGGCTGCTCTGTAATGGTGAAGGTTGCTCAGTAATAGCGGAGGCTGCTCAAATGGTTGAGACTGCTTTGTAATGGCAAAGGCTGCTCTGTAATGGCAGTGGCTACTCTGTAATGACAGAGGCTGCTCTGTAATTTTGGAGGCTGCTCTGAAATGGCAGAGGCAGCTCTGTAATCGCAGTGGCTGCTCTGCAATGGCAGAGGCTGCTCTGTAATAGTGGAGGCTGCTCTGTAATTCTGTAATTGTGGAGGCTGCTCTGTAATGGTAAAGGCTGCTCTGTAATAGCCGAGGCTGCTCTGTAATGGTGGAGGCTGGTCTGTAATGGCAGAGGCTGCTCTGTAATGGCGGAGCCTGCTGTGTAATTGCGGAGGCTGCTCTGTAATGTAAGAGGCTGCTCTGAAATCTCAGAGACTGCTCTGTAATTGTGGAGGCTGCTCTGCAATGATAGAGGCTGCTCAGTAATAGCAGAGTCTGCTCTGTAATGGTAGAGGTTGCTCGTAATGGCGGAGGCTGCTCTGTAATGGCAGAGGCCGCTCTGTAAAGGCGGAGGCTGCTCTGTAATGGTGGAGGCTGCTCTGTAATGGTGATGGCTGCTCTGAAATGGTGGAGACTGCTCTGTAATTGTGGAAGCTGCTCTGAAATGGTGGAGACTGCTGTGTAATAGTGGAGGCTGCTCTGTAATGGCGGAGGCTTCTGTGTAATGGTAAAGGCTGCTGTGTAATCATGGAGGCTGCTTTGTAATGGGGGAGGCTACTCTGTAATGTTGGTGCCTGCCCTGTAATTTTGGAGGCTACTCTGCAATGGTGGAGACTGCTGTGTAATGTTGGAGGCTGCTGTGTAATGGTGGAGGATGCTGTGTTATGGTGGAGGCTGCTCTGTAATTGTGGAGGCAGCTGTGTAATGGAAGAGGCTGCTCTGTAATGGTGGAAGCAGCTGTGTAATGGGGAAGACTGCTGTGTTGTAATAGAGGCTGCTCTGTAATGGCGGAGACTGCTCTGTAATGGCAGAGGCTGCACTGAATTGGTGGAGGCTGCTGTGTTGTGTCAGAGGCTGCTCTGTAATGGCAAAGGCTGCTCTGCAATGGTAGAGGTTGCTCAGTAATAGCAGAGTCTGCTCTGTAATGGTAGAGGTTGCTCGTAATGGCGAAGGCTGCTCTGTAATGGCAGAGGCCGCTCTGTAATGGCGGAGGCTGCTCTGTAATGGTGATGGCTGCTCTGAAATGGCATAGGCTTCTGTGTAATGGCGGAGGCTGCTCTGCAATGGCAGAAGCTGCTCTGTAATGGTGGAGGCTGCTGTGTAAGGTCGGTGGATGCTGTGCAATGGCTGAGGCTGCTCTGTAATAGCGGAGGCTGCTCTGTAATAGCGGAGGCAGCTCTATAATGATTGAGGATGCTCTGTAATTGCAGAGGCTACTGTGTCATTGCAGTGGCTGCTCTGTAATTGCGGAGGTTGTTTTGTAATGCTGGAGGCTGCTCTGTAATGGTGGAGGCTGCTCTGTAATGAGTGAGGCTTCTGTGTAATGCGGAGGCTGCTGTGTAATAGTGGAGGCTGCTCTGTAATAGAGAAGGCAGCAGTGTAATGTTGGAGGCTGCTCTGTATTGGCGGAGGCTGCTCTGAAACAATGGAGGCTGCTCTGTAAGGGTAGAGGCTGCTCTGTAAGAGTGGAGGCTGCTCTGTAATGGTGGAGGCTGCTCTGTTATGGCGGAGGCTGCTGTGTAATGGTGGAGGGTACTGGGTAATGGTGGAGGTTGCTGTATAATGGTGGAGGCTGATCTGTAATTGTGGAAGCTGCTCTGAAATGGTGGAGACTACTGTGTAATGGTGGAGGTTGCTCTGTAATGGCAGAGGCTTCAGTGTAATGGTTAAGGCTGCTGTGTAATCGTGGAGGCTACTGTGTAATGGGGGAGGCTTCTCTGTAATGTTGGAGGCGGCCCTGTAATTTTGGAGGCTCCTCTGCAATGGTGGAGACTGCTCTGTAATGTTGTATTCTGCTGTTTCGTTTTGTAGGCTGCTGTGTAATGGTGGAGGCTGCTGTGTAATGGTGGAGGCTGCTGTGTAAAGGCGGAGGCTACTCTCTAATTGTGGAGGCTGCTGCGTAATTGTCGAGGCTGCTCTGTAATGGCCGAGGCTGCTCTGTAATGGCCGAGGCTGTTCTGTAATTGTGGATGCTGCTGTGTAATGGCGAAGGCTACTCTGTAATTGTGGAGGCTGCTCTGTAATGGTAGAGGCTGCTCAGTAATAGGAGAGTCTGCTCTGTGATGGTAGAGGTTGCTCGTAATTGCAGAGGCTGCTCTGTAATGGTGAAGGCTTCTCTGTAATGTCTGAAGCTGCTCTGTAATGGCATAGGCTTCTCTGTAATTATTGAGGCTGCTCTCTAATGGCAGAGGCTGCTCTGTAATTATTGAGGCTGCTCTCTTTAATGGCAGAGGCAGCTCTGTAATTGCCGAGGCTGCTCTGTAATGGCGGAAACTGCTATGTAATGGTGGAGGCTTCTCCGAAATGGCAGAGTCTGCTCTATAAAAAGTGCAGGCTGCTCTGAAAAAGTGATGGCTGCTTTGTAATGGCGGAAGCTGCTTTGTAAACGTGGAGGCTGCTGTGTATTTGTGAAGGCTACTCTGTAATAGCAAAGGGTGCTCTGTAATGGTTGAGGCTGCTCTGTAAGGGCAGAGGCTGCTCTGTAAAGGCAGAGGCTGTTCTGTAATGGCAGAGGCTGTTCTCTAATGGCGGTGGCTGCCCTTTAATGGCAAAGGTTTCTCTGTAATGGTAAAGGCTGCTCTGTAATGGAGGACTCTGCCCTGTAATGGTGGAGACTGCTATATAAGGGCAGAGGATGCTCTGCAATGGTGGAGGCTGCACTGAAATGGCAGAGTTTACTCTGTAATGGTTGAGGCTAATATCAAATGGTGAAGGCTGCTCTGTAATGGTGGAGGCTGCTCTGTAATGGTAGAGGCTGCTCCGTAATGGTGGAGGCTGCTATGTAATAGCAGAGGACTCTCTGTAATATTGGAGGATGATCTGTTACGGCAGAGGCTGCTTTGTAATGGCGGAGGCTGATTTGTAATGGCAGAGGCTGCTCTGTAATGGTGGAGGGTGCTCTGTAATGGCGGAGGCTTCTCAGCTATGGTGGAGGCTTCTCTGTAATGTTTGAAGCTGCTCTGTAATGGCAGAGGCTTCTCTGTAATTATTGAGGCTGCTCTCTAATGGCAGAGGCAGCTCTGTAATGGCAAAGGCTGCTCTGTAATGGCGGAAGCTGCTGTGTAATATTGTAGGCTACTCTGTAATGGTGGTGGCTGCTCTGTAATGGCGGAGGCTTCTTCGCAATGGCAGAGGCTGCACTGTAAAAAGTGCCGGATGCTCTGTAAAAGTGAAGGCTGCTTTGTAATGACGGAAGCTGCTTTCTAAAGTGGAGGCTGCTTTCTAAACGTGGAGGCTGCTGTGTATTGGTGGAGGTTACTCTGTAATAGCAGAGGCTGCTCTGTAATGGTTGAGGCTGCTCTGTAAGGGCAGAGGCTGCTCTGTAATGGTGGTGGCTGCTCAGTAATCGCAGAGGCTGCTCTGTAATTGTGGAGGCTGCTCTGTAACGTTGGAGGCTGCTCTGTAATGGCGGAGGCTGCTCTGTAATGGCGGAGGGTGCTCTGTAATGGCAGATGCAGCTCTGTAATGGCCGAGGCTGCTCTGTAATAGCAGAGGCTGCCTTCTAATGGCAGAGGCTGCTTTGTAATCGTAGAGGCTGCTGAGTAATGGCCTAGGCTGCTCTGTAATGGCAGAGGATGCTCTGTATTGGCGATAGCTTCTGTAATGGTGGAGGATGCTCTGTAACAGCGGAGGCTGTTTGTAATAGCGGAATCTGCTGTGTAATGGTGGTGGCTGCTCTTAAATAGCAGAGGCTGGTCTGTAATTGTGGAGGCTGCTATGTAATAGCAGAGGCTGCTCTGTAATAGTGGAGGCTGCTCTGTAATGAATTAGGCTGCTCTGTATTGGTGGAGGCTGCTCTGTAATGACAGTGGCTGCTCTGCCATAGGAGAAGGTTGCTCTGTATTGGTGGAGGGTGCTCAGTAATTTTGGAGACTGCTCTGTAGAGGTGGAGGTTGCTCTGTAATACGGGAGTCTGCTGTGTAATGGTGGAGGCTGCTCTGCAATGTTGGAGGCATCTTTGTAATGGGAGAGACTGCTATGTAATGGTGGACGCTGCTCTGTAATGGCAGAGGCTGCTCTGTAATGGCAGAGGCTGCTCTATAACGGCGGAGGCTGCTTTGTAAAAGTGAAGGCTGCTATGTAATGTTGGAGGCTGCTCTGCAATAGCGGAGATTTCTCTGTAATGGTTGCGACTGCTCTGTAATGGCAAAGGTTGCTCTGTAATGGCAGTGGCTACTCTGTAATGACAGAGGCTGCTCTGTAATGGTGAAGGCTGCTCTGCAAGGGCAGGGGCAGCTCTGTAATAGTGGAGGCTGCTCTGTAATTGTGGAGGCTGCTCTGTAATGGTAGAGGCTGCTCTGTAATAGCCGAGGCTGCTCTGTAATGGTGGAAGCTGGTCTGTAATGTCAGAGGCTGCTCTGCAATGGCGGAGTCAGCTGTGTAATTGCGGAGGCTGCTCTGAAATGGTAGAGGCTGCTCTGTAATCTCAGAGACTGCTCCTTAATTGTGGAGGCTGCTCTGTAATGGTGGAGGCTGCTCTGTAATGGTAGAGGTTGCTCGTAATGGCGGAGGCTGCTCTGTATTGGCAGAGGCCGCTGTGTAATGGCGGAGGCTGCTCTGTAATGGTGGAGGCTGCTCTGTAATGGTGAAGGCTGCTGTGTAAGGTCGGTGGATGCTGTGCAATGGCTGAGGCTGCTCTGTAATAGCGGAGGCTGCTCTGTAATAGCGGAGGAAGCTCTATAATGATTGAGGTTCTCTGTAATGGCAGAGGCTACTGTGTAATTGCAGTGGCTGCTCTGTAATTGCGGAGACTGCTCTGTATTGGCGGAGGCTGCTCTGTAAGGATGGAGGCTGCTTTGTAATGGCGCAGGCTGCTGTGTAATGGTGGAGGCTGGTGTGATATGGTGGAGGGTTCTGTGAAATTATGGGGGCAGCTATGTAATGGTGGAGGTTGTTGTATAATGGTGGAGACTGCTGAGTAATTGCAGAGGTTGCTGTGTAATGGTGGAGGCTGCTCTGTAATGGCGAAGTCCACTGTGTAATGGTGGAGGCTGCTGTATAATGGTGGAACCGTCTGTGTAATGGCGGATTCTGCTATTTAATGGCGGTGGCTGCTGTATAATGGTGGAGGCTGCTGTATAATGGTGGAACCTTCTGTGTAATGACGGTTTCTGCTATTTAATGGCGGTGGCTGCTGTGTAATGGTGGAGGCTGCTGTATAATAGCGGAGTCTGCTGTGTGATGGTAGAGGCTGCTGTGTAATGGCGGAGGCTGCTCTGTAAAGGTGGAGGCTGCTGTGTAATAGTTGAGGCTGCTGTGTAATTTTGAAGGCTGCTATGTAATGGTGGAGGATGCTCTGTAATGACAGAGACGGCTCTGTAATGACAGAGACTGCTATGTAATGGCGGAGGCTGCTGTGTAATGGCGGAGGCTGCTGTGTAATGGTGGAGGCTGCTCTGTAATGGCAGAGGCTGGCGTGTAATGGTGGGGGCTGCTGTGTAATTGCGGAAGCTGCTGTGTAATGGCGGAGGCTGGTGTGTAATGGTGGAGGCTGGAGTGTAATGGTGGAGGCTGCTCTGTAATGGCGGAGACTGCTCTGTAATGGCGGAGGCTGCTCTGTAATAATGGAGGCTGCTCTGTAATTGTGGAGGCTGCTGTGTAATGGTGGGGCTGCTGTGTAATGTTGAAGGCTGTTGTGTAATGGTAGAGTCTGCTCTTTAATTGTGGAGGCTGCTGTGTAATGGTGGAAGCTACTGTGTAATGGCTGAGGCTGCTCTGTAATGGCGGAGGCTGCTGTGTAATAGTGGGGGCTGCTCTGTAATGGCGGAGGCTGCTCTGTAATTGTTGATGCTGCTGTGTAATAGTGGAGCCTGCTGTCACGGTGGAGACTGCTGTGTATTGGTGGAGACTGCTCTGTAATGGCGGAGGCTGCTCTGTAATAATGGAGGCTGCTCTGTAATTTTGGAGGCTGCTGTGTAATGTTGGAGGCTGCTGTGTAACGGTGGAGACTGCTGTGTAATAGTGGAGGCTGCTGTATAATTGTGGAAGATGGTGTGTAATGACGGAGGCTGCTGTGAAATGGCAAAGCCTCCTCTGTTATGGTGGAAGCTGCTGTGCAATTATGGAGGCTGCTGTGTAATGGATGAGGCTGCTCTGTAATGGCGGAGGCTGCTGTGTAATGGCAGAGGCTTCTGTGTAATAGGGGAGGCAGTTTTGTAATGGTGGAGGCTGCTCTGAAATGGAGGAGGCTGCTGTGTAATGGCAGAGGTTGCTATGTAATGTCGGACGCTGCTCTGTAATGGTGCAGGCTACTGTGTAATAGCAGAGGCTACTGTGTAATAGGGGAGGCTGTTTTGTAATGGTGGAGGTTGCTGTGTAATGGTGGAGGCTGCTGTGTAGTGTTGGAGGCTGCTGGGTAATGAAGGCGGCTGCTCTGTAATGTTAGAAGCTGCTGTATATTGACGTAGGATGCTCAGTTTTGGTAAAGGCTGCTGTGTAATGGTGGAGGCTGCTCGGTCATGGCGGTGGCTGCTGTGTAACGGCGGAGGCTGCTGTGTAATTGTGGAATCAGTTTTGTAATGGTGGAGGCTGCTCTGCAATGACGGATGCTGCTCTGTAATGGCAGAGGCTGTTCTGTAATATTGGAGGCTGCTGCGTAATGGCGGAGGCTGCTCTGCAATTGTGGAACCTGCTCTGTAATGGCAAAAGCTGCTCTGTAATGTTGGAGGTTGCTTTGTAAAAGCTGAGGCTGCTGTGTAGTGGTGGAGGCTGCTCTGTAATGGTGGAAGCTGCTCTGTAATGGTGGAGGCTGCTATGTAACGAGGGAGGCTGCTCTTTAATGTTGGAGGAAGCTTTGTAATGCAGAGGCTGCTCTATAATGTCGGTGGTGTCAATGAGTCTCCGTGGTGTAGTGGTAAGACACTCGCCTGGCGTTCCGCGAGCGCTATGTCATGGGTTCGTATCCTGGCCGGGGAGGATTTACTGGGCGCAATTCTTTAACTGTAGCCTCTGTTTAACGCAACAGTAAAATGTGTACTTGGATGAAAAAACGATTCTTCGCGGCAGGGGATCGTATTCCAGGGACCTGCCCGAAACGCTACGTGTACTGGTGGCTGTACAAGAATGTAACAACTCTTGTATATATCTCAAAAAAAAAAAAATAATAATAGTGGAGGCTGCTATGTAATTGCGGAGGCTGCTCTGTAATATTGGAGTTTGATCTGTAATAGCAAAGGCTGCTATGTAATAACGAGGCTGCTTTGTAATGGCGGAGGCTGCTGTATAATGCGGAGGCTGGTGTGTAATATTGGAGGCTGCTGTGTAATGGCAGAGACTGCTCTGTAATTGCAGAGGCTGCTATGTATTGGTGGAGGGTGCTGTGAAAATGCGGAAGCTGGTGTGTATTTGTGGAGGCTGCTCTGTAATGGTGGAGGCTGCTCTGTAATGGCGGAGGCTGCTATGTAATGGTGGAGGCTGCTGTGTAATGGCGGAGGCTGCTCTGTAATGGCAGAGGCTGCTCTGTAATGGTGGAGAATGCTCTGTAATTGTGGAGGCTGCTCTGTAATGGCAGCGGCTGCTATGTAATGGTGGAGGCTGCTGTGTAATGGCGGAGGCTGGTGTGTATTGGTGGAGGCTGCTGTGTAATGGTCGAGACTGCTCTATAATTGCAGAAGCTGCTATGTATTGGTGGAGGGTGCTATGTAATGGTGGAGGCTGCTGTGTTATGATAAAGGCTGCTGTGTAATGGCGGAGTCTGCTATGTAATGGCGGAGGTTGCTGTGTAATGGTGGAGGCTGCTCTTTAAAGGTGAAGGCTGCTGTGTAATGGTGGAGGCTGCTGAGTAATAGTGGAGGCTGCTGTGTAATGGTGGAGGCTGCAGTATAATGGAGGAGGCTGCTGTATAATGGTGGAGGCTGCTGTGTAATGGCGGAGGTTGCTATGTAATTGTGGAGGCAGCTATGTAATGGCGGAGGCTGCTCTGTAATGGTGAAGGCTGCTGTGTTATAGTTGAGGCTGCTGTATAATGGTGAAGGCTGCTATGTAATGTTGAAAGCTGCTGTGTAATGGGGGAGGATGCTGTGTAATGGTTGAGGCTGCTCTGTAATGGTGGAGGCTGCTGTGTAATTGCGGAAGCTGCTGTGTAAGTGTGGAGGCAGCTCTGTAATAGTAGAGACTTCTGTGTAATGGTGGAGGATGCTCTGTTATGGTGGAGGCTGCTGTATAACGGTAGAGGCTGCTGTGTAATGGTGGATGCTGCTGTGCAATGGCAGAGACTGCTCTGTAATGGCAGTGGCTGCTATGTAATGGTTTAGGCTGCTGTGTAATGGCAAAGGCTGGTGTGTAATGGTGGAGGTTGCTGTGTAATGGTCGAGGCTGCTCTGTAATAACAGAGGCTGCTCTGTAATGGCAGAGACTGTTATGTAATGGTGGAGGGTGCTGTGTAAAGGCGGAGGATGGTGTGCAATGGTGGAGGCTGCTGTGTAATGGTGGAGGCTGCTGTATAATTGTGGAGGCTGCTGTGCAGTAGTGGAGGCTGCTGTGTAACGGTGGAGGCTGTTCTGTAAAGGTGGAGGCTGCTGTGTATTGGTGGAGGCTGCTGTGAAATGTTGGAGGGAGCCCTGAAATGGTAGAGGCTGCTATGTAGTGGCGGAGGCTGCTCTGTAATGGTGGAGGCTGCTCTGTAATCATGGAGGCTGCTGTGTAATGGCGGAGGCTGCTGTGTAATGGTGGAGGCTGGTTTGTACTGGTGGAGGGTGCTGTGTAATGGTGGAGGCTGCAGTGTAATAGCGGAGGCTGCTGTGTAATGGCCGAGGCGGCTGTGCAATGATGCAGCCTGCTGTGTAATGGTGGAGGCTACTGTGTAATGGTGGAGGCTGCTCTGTAATGGCGGAGGCTGCTCTGTAATTGTGGATGCTGCTGTGTAATGGTGGAGGCTGCTCTGTAATGGCGGAGGCTGCTGTGTAATGCTGGAGGCTGCTGTGTAATTGCGGAGGCTGCTGTGTAATGGTTGAGCCTGCTGTGTAACGGTGGAGGCTGCTGTGTAATAACGGAGGCTGCTGTGTAATGGTGGAGGCTTCAGTGTAATGGTGGAGGCTGCTCTGTATTGGCGGAGACTGTACTGTAATTGTTGAGGCTGCTGTGTAATGGTTGAGGCTGCTGTGTATTGGTGGAGGCTGGTGTTTAATGTTGGAGGCTGCTATGTAATGGTGGAGGCTGCTGTGTAATGGCGGAGGCTGCTGAGTAATGGTGGAGGCTGCTATGTAATAGTTGAGGCTGCTCTGTAATGGTGGAGACGTCTGTGTAATGGTGGAGGATGCTCTGTTATGGTGGAGGATGCTCTGTAATTTTGGAGGCTGCTGTGTAATGGTGGAGGCTGCTGTATAATGGTGGAGGCTGCTCTGTAATGGTGGAGGATGCTCTGTAATGACAGAGACGGCTCTGTAATGGTGGAGGCTGCTGTGTAATGGCGGAGGCTGGTGTGTAATGGTGGAGGCTGCTGTGTAATGGCAGAGTCTGCTCTGTAATTGCAGAGGCTGCTATGTATTGGTGGAGAGTCCTGTGTAAATGCGGAAGCTGGTGTGTAATTGTGGAGGCTGATGTGTAATGGTGGAGGCTGCTCTATAATGGTGGAGGCTGCTCTGTAATGGCAGAGGCTGCTATGTAATGGTGGAGGCTGCTGTGTAATGGCGGAGACTGGTGTGTATTGTTGGAGGCTGCTGTGTAATGGCAGAGACTGCTCTATAATTGCAGAGGCTGCTATGTATTGGTGGAGGGTGCTGTGTAAATGCGAAGCTGGTGTGTAATTGTGGAGGCTGCTGTGTAATGGTGGAGGTTGCTTAGTAATGGTGGAGGCTGCTGTGTAATGATAAAGGCTGCTGTGTAATGTTGGAGGAAGCCCTGAAATGGCAGAGGCTGCTATTTAATGGCGGAGGCTGCTATTTAGTGGCGGAGGCTGCTCTGCAATTGTGGAGGCTGCTGTGTAATGGTGGAGTCTGCTATTTAATGGTGGAGGCTGCTGTGTAATAGTGGAGGCTGTTGTATAAAGGTGGAGACTGCCGAGTAGTTGCGGAGGTTGCTGTGCAATGGCGGAGGCTGCTCTGTAAAGGTGAAGGCTGCTGTGTAATGGTGGAGGCTGCTGTGTAATGGTGGAGGCTGCTGAGTAATAGTGGAGGCTGCTGTGTAATGGTGGAGGCTGTTGTATAAAGGTGGAGACTGCCGAGTAGTTGCGGAGGTTGCTGTGTAATGGCGGAGGCTGCTCTGTAAAGGTGAAGGCTGCTGTGTAATGGTGGAGGCTGCTGTGTAATGGTGGAGGCTGCAGTATAATGGAGGAGGCTGCTGTATAATGGCGGAGGTTGCTATGTAATGGTGGAGGCTGCTGTGTAATGGCGGAGGTTGCTATGTAATTGTGGAGGCTGCTGTGTAATAGTTGAGGTTGCTGTATAATGGTGATGGCTGCTATGTAATGTTGGAGGCTGGTGTATAATGTTGAAGGCTGCTCTGTAATGGTGGAGGCTGCAGTGTAATGGCGGAGGATGCTGTGTAATGGTTGAGGCTGCTGTGTAATGGTGGAGCCTGCTGTGTAATTGCGGAAGCTGCTGTGTAAGGGTGGAGGCAGCTCTGTAATGGTAGAGACTTCTGTGTGATGGTGGAGGATGCTCTGTTATGGTGGAGGCTGCTGTGCAATGGCAGAGACTGCTCTGTAATGGCAGAGGCTGTTATGTAATGGTGGAGGGTGCTGTGTAAAGGCAGAGGATGGTGTGCAATGGTGGAGGCTGCTGTGTAATGGTGGAGGCTGCTGTATAATAGTGGAGGCTGCTGTGTAGTAGTGGAGGCTGCTGTGTAACGGTGGAGGCTGCTCTGTAATTGTGGAGGCTGCTGTGTAACGGTGGAGGCTGCTCTGTAATTGTGGAGGCTGCTGTGTATTGGTGGAGGCTGCTGTGAAATGTTGGAGGGAGCCCTGAAATGGTTGAGGCTGCTATTTTGTGGCGGAGGCTGCTCTGTAATGGTGGAGGCTGCTGTGTAATGGTGGAGGCTGCTGTGTACTGGTGGAGGATGCTGTGTAATGGTGGAGGCTGCAGTGTAATAGCGGAGGCTGCTGTGTAATGGCGGAGGCGGCTGTGTAATGATGCAGCCTGCTGTGTAATGGTGGAGGCTAGTGTGTAATGGTGGAGGCTGCTCTGTAATGGCGGAGGCTGATGTGTAATGATGGAGGCTGCTGTGTAATTGCGGAGGCTGCTGTGTAATGGTGGTGCCTGCTGTGTAACGGTGGAGGCTGCTGTGTAATAACGGAGGCTGTTGTGTAATGGTGGAGGCTGGAGTGTAATGGTGGAGGCTGCTCTGTAATGGCGGAGACTGTTCTGTAATGGGAGAGGCTGCTCTGTAATGGCGGAGGCTGATGTGTAATGATGGAGGCTGCTGTGTAATGGCGAAGGCTGCTGTGTATTGGTGGAGACTGCTGTGTAATGATGGAGGTTCCTTTGTAATAGCAAAGGTTGCTCTTTAATGGTGGAGGCTGCTGTGTAATTATGGAGGCTACTGTGTAATGGCAGAGGCTGCTCTGTAATGGCGTAGGCTGCTGTGTAATGATGGAGGCTCCTTTGTAATAGCAGAGGCTGCTCTGTAATGGCAGATGCTGCTATGTAATGTCGGAGGCTGCTCTGTGATAGTGGAGGCTGCTGTATAATGGCAGAGGCTGCTGTGTAATGGTGGAGGCTACTGTGTAATGGTGGCGGCTGCTGCGTAATGGCAGAGGCTGCTCTGTTATGGTGAAGGCTGCTGTGTAATTGCTGATGCTGCTGTGTAATGGTGAAGAGTTCTGTGTAATGGTGGAGGCAGCTCTCTAATGGTGGAGGCTGCTCTGTATTGGTGGAGGCTGCTCTGTAATGGTAGAGGTAGCTCTGTAATGGCAGAGGCTGCTCTGTAATGATGGAAGCTGCTCCAAAATGGCGGTGGCTGCTCTATAATGGTGAAGGTTGCTCTGTAATGGTGGAGGCTGCTCTGTAATGGTGGAGGCTGCTCTGTAATGATGGAGGCTGCTCTGTAATGGTGGAGGCTGCTCTGTAATGGTGGAAGCTTCTCTGTAATGACACAGGCTACTCTGTAATGATAGAGACTGCTCTGTAATGACAGAGGCTTTTCTGTAATGGCAGAGGCTGCTCTGTAATAGTGAAGGCTGCTCTGTAATGGCAGAAGCTGCTCTGTAATGACAGAGGCTGCTATGTAATGGCAGAGGCTGCTCTGTAATGACAGTGGTTGCTCTGAAATGGCAGTGGCTACTCTGTAATGGTAGTGGCTGCTCTGTAATGACAGAGGCTGCTCTGTAATGGCAGAGGCTTCTCTGTAATGACAGAGGCTGCTGTGTAATGGCAGATTCTGCTCTGTAATGGTGTAGGCTGCTCTGTAATGATAGATGATTCTCTGTAATGGCAGAGGTTTCTCTGTAATAGTGGAGGATGCTCTGTAATGGCCGAGGTTGCTCTGTAATGGCAGAAGGTGCTCTGTAATGGCAGAGGCTGCTCTGTAATGGTGAAGGCTGCTCTGTAATTGCATAGGCTGCTCTGTACTGGCAGAGGCTGCTCTGTAATGGTAGAGGCTGCTCTGGAATTGTAGAGGCTGCTCTGTAATGACAGAGGCATCTCTGTAATGGTAGACGCTGCTCTGTAATGGCAGAGGCTGCTCTGTAATAGTGGAGGCTGCTCTGTAATGGCAGAGGCTGCTCTGTAATGGCAGAGGCTACTGTGTAATGACTGAGGCTTTTCTGTAATGGTGGAGGCTGCTCTGTAATTGCAGAGTCTGCTCTGTAATGGTAGAGGCAGTTCTTTAATTGTGGAGGCTGCTCTGTAATGGAAGAGGCTGCTCTGTAAAGGTGGAGGCTGCTCTGTAATGGCAGAAGCTGCTCTGTAATTGAAGAAGCTGCTCTGTAATTGTAGAGGCTTCTCTTTGTCTCTTTGTGTTCTGTTCGACAGGAAATTGAGTATCCAGCGTCCTACTTTACCAGTTATACCCATTGACCTCATTTTGTGTGCAATCACTCCATGGTCACATTTGTCGAATGCCTTTGCAAAATCTGTGTATACATCTGCATTATGTTTTTCTTCTAATGCCTCAGTGATTTTGTCATAGTGGTCAAGTAGCTGTGAGAGGCATGATCGTCCTGCTCTAAATCCATGTTGGCCTGGATTGTGAAGGTCATTGGTTTCCATGAATCTAGTGACCTGACTCCTGATCACTCTCTCAAATACTTTTATTATGTAGGACGATAGTGCAACTGGTCTTTAATTCTTTGCCAATGCTTTGCTACCTTCCTTGTGTAGAGGGGCAATGTCTGCTGCTTTAAGCGCATCTGATATTTCCCCTGTGTCCGAGCTCTTCCTCCACACTATACTGAGTGCCTGTACTACTGCCACTTTGCATTTCTTTATAAATATTGAATTCCATGAGTCTGGATCCGGGGCCGAGTGCATGGGCATATTGTCAATTTCTCTTTCAAAATCTGCTACTCTCGTGTTAATATCAGTTATATTTACAGGTGTTTGGATATCATTCATAAAGAAATTGTCCGAATCTTCCACTTTCATGCTGTGTATCGGAGTGCTAAACATGTCCTCATACTGCTTTCTTAGGATTTCACTAATTTCTTTGTCGTCCTCAGTGTATGAACCTTCACTAATACGAATAGGTCCAACACTGGCAGTGATTTTCGCTTTTGATTTAGCATATGTGAAGAAACATTTTGGGTTTTTATTTATTTCTTGAATTGCTTTCTGTTCTAGTTGCCTTTCTTCAGCCTGATAGGAATGCTTCAGTCTCTGTTCGATTTCTTCAATCTCCCTGTTTAAATTATTTCTTCTTTGTATGGAGAGTCGTGTCTGCTTGAGCATTTCCGTTAATTTCTTCCTTCTTTTGTAATGTCGTCTGCGTTCTCTTTCTACATTATTGACCTCTTTCTGGCTTTCCTCAAAGGAACATGTTTCAGATAGACTATATGCTTCAGAAGTCAGTTTTTCTATACCTAGTGTAGGATTTTTATTTCTTAGAACATTTTCCCTTTGAATGTTTGTAAGTTCCCTGTTTATTTTCTCCCAGTCCATCCTTTTATTATTAAAATTGAATTTATCGAATAACCCTTCTCGCTTGTTGTTTCTCTTGGGCCTACTATCGTTATTAATGTTAGTTTGCACTTCAATGAGCTTGTGGTCCGAGTACGTAGTGTCTGAGACAGTAATGTCTCTGATTAGCTCCTCATTGTTCGTGAATATCAGGTCCAGCGTGTTTTCGTTGCTAGTTGGTTCTGTAATCTACTGACTCAGCGAGAATTTGTCACAGAATCTCAGTAGTTCTCTGACCTGTGGTTGGTTATTTCCAGGTTGACTTCCTGCTATGATGTTATTGTTTACTATTATCCATTTTAAACTGGGTAAATTGAAGTCTCCAAGGAAGATGATATCTGGTACTGGGTTTGCTAGGTTATCAAGGATATTCTCTCTTTTGTGGATCTGTTCAGTGAATTCCTCAACTGTTGCATCTGGCGGTTTGTATATTAAAATAATAAGTAGATTCATATTTTCTACCTTGATTCCAAGTACCTCTACCACCTCATTGGACGAGTTCAGGAGCTCTGTGCATGCCAGCTCCTCTTTAATATACAGACCTACTCCTCCACTTGACCTAATTACTCTGTCACATCTATATAGATTATAATTCGGGATTCAGATTTCATTATCCATGCGGTCTTTTGTGTGAGTTTCTGTAAATGCACCAAATATTGAGTTCGATTCTATTAAGAGGCCATTTATGAACTTAACTTTATTTCTTGATTTTGGTTTCAAGCCTTGTATGTTTGCAAATATGAATGATTTCCCCACATTGCGTGTCAACTTTGGTGGGCTTTGGTAGTTCTGCCCCCACTCTACCCCGGTCCAGGGTGTGTTGTTTTGGAAGTGGTTCGTCCAGTTTTGGTAGTAGGACGGGTGTTGTGTGGTGTAGTACCTGTGTGCTTGTTGATAATTTGTATTCCAGTCTTGTGGGTATTTCCCTTACCCTCTGTAATCCTGTAGTGGTTCCATCTGACTCTTATATTTTCTACTCTGTTTCTGCCTTCCTCTAAAAAATTTCCAGTAGTGTCATATTGATCTTCCCGTCTATTACGCTGTGTACCTCTTACGTAGAATTCCGGACACTGAAAATTGTAGCATTTTTTGTCCCTAATTGAAAATTGACATAATTTAGGGTGGAAGTATCAACACCCTGTTCCAAAACGGCATGTACCCCTCGCCAACATGTTCCTGCCAACATGTTCATTTTGCTCTTAATTTTCCATATTTGCATATTCCTTGAGCGTAGAATTTGCAAATATTTTCAGTTTTTGCGTTTTTAAAGGTATTTATACCTGTGCCTGTCTTGTCTATCTCTTTATTGGAGCCATCTCCGTCTTTCGTCCCAATTCCTTCATTTATGCACTCTGTCTCAGTGTTGCTCTCATTGTTTATATTACTTGGCTCTGCAATATTGTTGTTGTTTTGTACCACAATACCCTCTTCCTCCACACTACTGCTGTGGTTCTCTAAACTACCTGTTCCGAGCTTTGGTCGTTATCCAGTTTTTTCTTTTCCCAGTCCGCATATATCACTGGTAGCTTTTCTGTGAATGATAATCTCTGTGACTCGGGAATGTTTTTCATCAGTATAGTAATGTTCTCCCACATTAACCTGTCATCTTTGCAAACCCAGTAAATTCCTTGTCTGCTTGTGCATCCTGGAGATAATTTTGCACAGCCCAGGTGAAATGTTATGTTACAGATGCAACACTTGACGCCTAGTGTACGTCTTCCCAATACTTCAGTACACTCGCCACACATCTCCATTGTCTGATGCATTGTATTGTATTTGTGTTTCACTGTATGGCTCACTTGTTGATGTCAGTAATTTTACTCTTTATAAAATTATATGTATATATTTATAATATCTGTTTATTTATTTATTTATATATTAGCTGTACCCGGCCACGCGTTGCTGTGTTGCTTCGTCCTCCCCACCATCTCCCACTCCCCCGTCCCCTTTTCCTCCCTACCATTTTCCCATTCCCCATCCCCTCGTCCTCCCCACCCCCCCCACTCCCCTGTCCCCTCGTCCTCCCCACCATTCCCCACTCCCTCGTCCAATGCATTCCCAAATGATCTGATGTTCCCATCAGAAAATTGGGAACATCAAATGATCTGATGTTCCCATCACTGAAATATAAGAAAAACAGTTAAAAAACGAAATAAAAAATAATGATTCGATTTAAAAATAAACTATACTCACGAAATGAACGGTATGGTAACAGCATAGCTCATTTCCATCGCACTGTCACACAAAATAATAAATCAAAACGAAAATCAATCGAAATATATTAAAATTAAATTTGTCAATGCAATGGGAAACATTGAAATGGAATAGTAACATATTAAGTATAGCGTTTTGCTATTACGTGCAACAGATGGCGCTGTTTAAAAAAAATGTTTTAAGCTGTCACAGGTGTGGCATCTCTATTGTAGGAATATAAAAAACATGCACATATTTGAATGGAACGTTGTGTCAAAATTTCAAGACCATCAGTGAAGAACTTTCGGAGATAACAGCGTGTGTCGCTCTTACGTCCAACAGATGGCGCTGTTTAAAAAAAAAACGCATGTTTTTTCCTGTTACAGGTGAGGCATGTATATAGTAGGTATAAAAACACGCGCCTATTTGAATATAACGTTGTGTCAAAATTTCAAAGTAATCGGTAAAGTAGTTTCGAAGATTTCCCTCATATGAAAACCACATGAAAAACTCAGTTTTTTCCGAAAAAAACATGTTTTTTCCCGTCACAGATGTGATATCTGTATAATATGCATATAAAAACCTACTCGGATGCGAATGGAACGTTGTGTGTAAATTTCAGAGCAATCGGTGAAGAACTTTCGGAGATTAACGATTTTGAACCAAAGAACATTTACATTTTTATTTATATACTAGCAGTACCCAGCCACGCATTGCTGTGGCTCAGCAAAGCATGTGCGTTGCTGAGCCACAGCAACCTTCCCTGTCCCCCAATCCTCCCCACCATTCTCCCCTCACCTGTCTCCTCGGCCTCCCAACCATTCCCCACTCCACCGTCCCATCTTCCTTCCCACCATGCCCCACTCCCCTGTCCCTTTGTCCTCCCCAACATTCTCCATTCCCCCATCCCCTCCATCCCAATCTCCCCCGTCCCCCCGTTCTTCCTCACCATTAGCCCCTTCCTTGTCCCCTCGTCGTCCCCACCATCTCTCACTTCCTGCCCTTCGTCATATTAACCATTCCCCACTTCCTCGTCCGGTGCCTTCCCAAATGGTCTGATGTTCCCATCAGAAAATTGGGAACATCAAGTGATCTGATGTTCCCATCACTGAAATATAAGAAACACAGTTAAAAAATGAAATGAAAATATGAAAAAATAAAAAAATAAACTATACTCACGAAATGAACGGTATGGGAAACAACAACTCAATTCCAATGCGATTCACACTAAATAATTAAATCAAAATGAAAATAAATCAAAATCTATGAAAATTAAATTTACCAATGCAATCGAAAACATTGAAAAGGAATTCGTACCACATTTAGTATTGCGTGTGTGATGCTATTACGTGCAACAGATGCGCTATTTTTGAAACAAACATTTTTTATCTGTCACAGCTGTGGCATCTATATAGTAGGTATATAAAAACACGCGCATATTCAAATGGAACGTTGTGTCATAATTTCAAAGTAATCAGGAAAGAACTTTGGGAGATTACAGGATGTGTTGCTCTTACTTACAGTAAATAGCGCTGTTTTTCAATAAAAGCATGTTTTTTTCCTGTCACAGGTAAGGCATGTATATAGTAGGCATATAAAAACACTGCGCCTATTCGAATGCAACGTCGTGTCAAAATTTCAAAGCAAATCGGTACAGAGGATTTCAAAAATTTCTCTCACATGAAAAACACATGAAAAAACAATTTTTCAAAAAAGCTTGTTTTTTTTCGTCACCGACGTGACATCAATATCGTACGTATGTGGGACATTTGGGGCTTGAATCTAATTATTTAAATATTAATGTAGTAAATTAAATTACGAAGGACCACCCGCTTTTATAGTAAAGAGGGAAACTGAGAAATTATGATCATTTGATAATTCCTAGATGAACCAGTAACTATGGATAAAATACTAGAGAATATGATCATAGAAATAATTAATGGGCTGTATAATTAAATGAATCAAACCCTCAAACACCTACATTGGGGGGTTATTACTGGAACTCAGTACGTCCAGGAACTAGTGTGGTTCGTTCACTAATCCAAGATATAATAATCTAATCCTATGAATTATTGTGAAAACAATGTCATTATCATTAATGGGAACATAGATTACGAATATAATAATGATAATCATAAAAAACACATGTCAATCCAAACCAGAGTTCTGCATGTAAATAATTCCAGATAATAATTAAAGGAATACAAAGGAATCTTAGCTTAATGACGATTCCTTAAAGTAAATCACGACGCTTCCTCTGATTCTCCTGGGCTCGACTGGATGACGATTGGGATTCGATTGACATAGGCTAGGACAGCTAGGAGAATTCTTCTCACGTGCTGCAAAACAAATATTTACAGTAGCAACTAATTAAACTACTGAATTTCTATGTCCAAGAAATTAATGTTAATAGTAGATAATGGATAATGACCTGTAGTTTGGTGTTGGTATACGTCGTCACGACAAATCACCCAGCTACAATTCTACACCCTATCAGATGCATCAAATAAGGATAAGATACTTAGCTAATATGGGCACTGTGTAAGTTTTAAGATTGCCGAAATTCGCGTCCCAGGCTCTGGCTTCACCTATCCTGGATAATGGCGCGCTTCACTGGCCGGTCACGTGGAATCACAAAGAACCAGATTTGATAGGTTCCTTATATGACACTGACACCAGTTGAAGATATTGTCTGCAAGGCCTTTCACGCCTCACAGTGGCGACTTTCTTCTGGAGGATGGATAGCGTTTACCCTGATGACTGGGTAATGGCGTCTCCTCGTGAGCACGACGCGAACAGGTCCGCTCGAGAGCTTCTCAACACGTGTACTGGCTTGCTCTCCTTCCCCGCTCCGCGTCTCGCGTTCATTAGACAAGTTATTATCATGAATATTAGTATTTCTCGCAGTTGTGCTTGAAATGTTCGAGACAGGACGGGTTTATTATTTAGAAGAGTGAAATATTATTATTTGCCAGTTCAGTGATAGTAAACATATAATGGAGAGGAATTAATGTCTCTCCATGGCATTCACTTGTGACAGTTAATTTTTATTACTAGATAACTGCTATGACTCTAACGCTCTATTCGGCTTTTAGTTGGAGGTCAATTTATCTGTAATTAATTATCACACAGAACGCCTTGGTTATAGAGAATCGAATTCAATTCTCAGATACATTGGATATAATGTGTTTATTGTAATGAAATCTGACGCAATACTGGCGTCGGGTGACGTGAGAATTCTAGCCTATTGCACAGATGAAATTATTAGTACATGTGCATTCTACGTTGTGTTAATTTTACTGACTACAAAGATTAGCAGAATTAGTAATAATTAATGAGAATACAACAGTGTTGTATTCGGTGTTGGAAATTTCCAACATAACTCCGGGGGGAGGATTCTAGGGTCGTAGTGTACTGTGGAGTACTGACCTATCCCGAAGTTGATATTAATATTAGTATATTAGTAGGTTAATATGTTAGTATGTTAGTACACACATAACGAACGTCCCGTATTTATAAAGGACTTACAAGAAACTCAAGTCTTGCTATTTACATGTCAAATGAAACATGTTATTTATAGCCTACACAATAATTAAAGAATTGCTCTTAGTTGAGAACTATAATAGGCTTGTAGTTTCCCTTAGTGGAAACATGTATTAAATATTGAAACATTAAATGATTAAGTTATCGGTAATCAGG
>NC_091169.1:14811205-14921205 GCF_040958095.1 Procambarus clarkii | reverse complement strand
TGAAAACAAGAACAAACAACAAAGTACAGTTCATAAATGGCCTCCTCACGGAGTCAAATGCAGTATTTGGAGCTTTCACAGAAACCCATGCAGGGGAATTGTTGGACAGTGAGATCTGGATTCCAGGATATAACCTATACAGGCGTGATAGGAAAATTAGGTCACATGGAGGAGTGGGTCTGTATATTAGGGAAGACCTTGTATGCTCGGAGCTCCTAAACGTTACAAATGAGGTGGTAGAGGTACTGGGATTAAAAAAAGAGAAAATAAATTTAGTGAATATTCTAATATACAAACCGCCAGATGCAACGGCTGAGGAATTCACAGAACAGATAAACAAAATAGAGAATAGCCTTGATAATTTGGAGAACCCGATACCTGATATTATCTTCCTAGGTGACTTCAACTTGCCTAGTCTCAGGTGGAAAATAGCAAACAATAATGTTATACCAGGAAATCTATCAGGACCTAACCAACCACAGAGTAGAGAACTACTTAGATTCTGTGACAAATTTTCACTCAATCAGCAGATATCGGAGCCAACGAGAAATTAAAATATTCTAGATCTGGTCTTTACAAACAATGAAGACATTATCAGAGACATTACGATATCAGATACCACATACTCAGATCACAAGCTCATTGAAGTGCAAACGACCATCAATACTCAGAATAGACCTAAAACGTTGATAAAGCGAGAGGGGCTATTCAGTAAATTCAATTTTAATAATAAAAGAATAGAATGGGAGATAATAAACAGGGAACTTACAAACATTCCATGGGAAACTGTTCTAAGTAATACAAGTCCTACAGAAGGAATAGAAAAACTGACTTCGGAAGCGTATCAAGTCTGTCTGAAACATGTTCCTTTGAGGAAAGCCAGAAAGAGATCCAACGTAGAAAGAGAACGCAGACGACACTATAAACGCAGGAAAAAAATAACGGAACTGCTTATGCAGACACGAATTTCCCGTCAAAGAAGGAATAATTTAAATAGGGAGATTGAAGAAATTGAGCGGAAATTGAAACACTCATATGAAACTGAAGAGAGGCAGTTAGAACAGAAAGCATTTCAGGAAATAAAGAAAAATCCAAAATATTTCTTCACATATGCGAAATCAAAAGCAAAAACCACTGCCAGTATTGGACCTATTCGTACAAGTGAAGGTTCATACACGGAGGATGACAAAGAAATTTGTGAAATCCTAAAAAAGCAGTATGAGGACATGTTTAGCACTCCAATAAACAACATGAAAGTGGAAGATCCAGACAATTTCTTTATGCGGAATATTCAAACCCCTGTAAATATAACTGATATCAACACGAGCGCACTAAATTTTGAAAGAGAAATTGAAAACATGCCCATGCACTCGGTCCCAGGTCCAGACTCATGGAATTCAATATTTATAAAGAAATGCAAAGTGCCGGTAGCACAGGACCTCAGTATAGTGTGGAGGAAGAGCTTGGACACGGGGAAGATACCAGATGCACTTAAAGTAGCAGACATAGCCCCTCTACACAAGGGAGGGAGCAAAGCATTGGTAAAGAATTATAGACCAGTTGCACTAACATCGCACATCATAAAAGTATTTGAGAGAGTGATTAGGAGTCAGGTCACAAATTTCATGAAGACCAATGATCTTCACAACCCAGGCCAACATGGATTTCGAGCGGGAAGATCGTGCCTCTCACAGCTACTTGAGCACTACGACAAAGTCACTGAGGCATTAGAAGAAAAACAGAATGCTGATGTGATATACACGGACTTCGCAAAGGCTTTCAATAAATGTGACCATGGCGTGATAGCACACAAAATGAAGTCAATGGGAATAACCGGTAAAGTAGGACGCTGGATACTCAGTTTTCTGTCAAACAGGACTCAGCGAGTAACGGTCAACCGTATAAAATCTAGTCCAAGTGCAGTTAAAAGCTCTGTACCTTAAGGTACAGTCCTTGCACCGCTGCTTTTCCTTATTCTCATATCAGATATAGACAAAAATACAAGTCACAGCTTCGTATCATCCTTTGCAGATGGAACAAAAATCAGTATGAAAATTATCTCGGCTGAGGACATTGAAAAACTTCAAGCTGATTTTAATAAAGTTTTCGACTGGGCATCAGAGAATAACATGATGTTTAACAGTGATAAATTCCAGGTACTCAGGTACGGTAAAAATGAGGACCTTAACAAATGTACCCATAGTAGGAAAACAGCATGTAAAGGATTTGGGAATAATAATGTCTGACGACCTAACATTTAAGGAGCATAACCAAGCAAATATTGCGACAGCCAGAAAAATGATAGGATGGATTATGAGAACTTTCAAATCCAGGGATCCCATCACAATGGTTGTACTCTTCAAGTCACTTGTGTTGTCCCGCCTTGAGTACCGCTCAGTACTCACTTCCCCCTTCAGGGCAGGAGAGATTGCTGAAAAAGAGGGAATACAGAGAACATATACGGCACGCATAGACGCAATAAAGCACCTAAATTATTGGGATCGTCTCAAAGCCCTCCAAATGTACTCACTAGAAAGAAGACGAGAGAGATATCAAATAAAATACACCTGGAAGATAATGGAGGGCAAGTGCCAAATCTACACAGTAAAATAACAACGTACTGGAGTGAACGATATGGAAGAAAATGCAGAATAGAACCAGTGAAGAGCAGAGGTGCCATAGGCACAATCAGAGAACACTGTATAAACATCAGAGGTCCGCGGCTGTTCAACGTCCTCCCAGCAAGCATAAGAAATATTGCCGGAACAACCGTGGACATCTTCAAGAGGAAACTAGATTTATTCCTCCAAGGAGTGCCGGACCAAGCGGGCTGTGGTGGGTATGTGGGCCTGCGGGCCGCTCCAAGCAACAGCCTGGTGGGCCAAACTCTCACAAGTCAAGCCTGGCCTCAGGCCGGGCTTGGGGAGTAGAAGAACTCCCAGAACCCCATCAACCAGGTATCAACCAACCAGCGGGTGTCCCTGCGTGGGTGGACACGGTCCACACAATGGATACTAACTGGTCTACACAATGGGTACTATCTGGTCCACACAATGAGTACTAACCGGTCCACACAATGAGTACTAACCGGTCCACACAATGGGTACTGACAGGTCCACACAATGGGTACTAACTGGTCAACACAATGGGTACTAACAGGTCCACACAATGGGTACTAACCGGTCCACACAATGGGTACTAACAGGTCCACACAATGGGTACTAACCGGTCCACACAATGGGTACAAACCGGTCCACACAATGGGTACTAACCGGTCCATACAATGGGTACTAACCGGTCCACACAATGGGTACTAACCGGTCCACACAATGGGTACAAACCGGTCCACACAATGGGTACTAACCGGTCCACACAATGGGTACTAACCGGTCCACACAATGGGTACTATCCGGTCCACACAATGGGTACTAACAGGTCCACACAATGGGTACAAACCGGTCCACACAATGGGTACTAACCGGTCCACACAATGGGTACTAACCGGTCCACACAATGGGTACTAACTGGTCCACACAATGGGTACTAACCGGTCCACACAATGGGTACTAACCGGTCCACACAATGGGTACTAACAGGTCCACACAATGGGTACAAACCGGTCCACACAATGGGTACTAACCGGTCCACACAATGGGTACTAACAGGTCCACACAATGGGTACAAACCGGTCCACACAATGGGTACTAATCGGTCCACACAATGGGTACTAACCGGTCCACACAATGGGTACTAACCGGTCCACACAATGGGTACAAACCGGTCCACACAATGGGTACTAACCGGTCCACACAATGGGTACTAACCGGTCCACACAATGGGTACAAACCGGTCCACACAATGGGTACTAACCGGTCCACACAATGGGTATTAACCGGTCCACACAATGGGTACTAACCGGTCCACACAATGGGTACTAACCGGTCCACACAATGGGTACAAACCGGTCCACACAATGGGTACTAACCGGTCCACACAATGGGTACTAACTGGTCCACACAATGGGTACTATCCGGTCCACACAATGGGTACTAACAGGTCCACACAATGGGTACTAACAGGTCCACACAATGGGTACTAACCGGTCCACACAATGGGTACTAACCGGTCCACACAATGGGTACTAACCGGTCCACACAATGGGTACTAACCGATCCACACAATGGGTACTAACCGGTCCACACAATGGGTACTAACCGGTCCACACAATGGGTACAAACCGGTCCACACAATGGGTACTAACCGGTCCACACAATGGGTACTAACCGGTCCACACAATGGGTACAAACCGGTCCACACAATGGGTACTAACCGGTTCACACAATGGGTACTAACTGGTCCACACAATGGGTACTAACTGGTCCACACAATGGGTAATAACAGGTCCACACAATGGGTACTAACCGGTCCACACAATGGGTACTAACCAGTCCACACAATGTATACTAACTGGTCCACACAATGGGTACTAACTGGTCCACACAATGGGTACTAACAGGTCCACACAATGGGTAATAACAGGGTCACACAATGGGTACTGACAGGTCCACACAATGGGTACTAACTGGTCCACACAATGGGTACTAACCAGTCAACACAATGGGTTCTAACCGGTCCACACAATGGGTACTAACTGGTCCACACAATGGGTACTAACTGGTCCACACAATGGGTTCTAACCGGTCCACACAATGGATACTAACCGGTCCACACAATGGGCACTAACTGGTCCACACAATGGGTTCTAACCGGTCCACACAATGGATACTAACAGGTCCACACAATGGGTACAAACCGGTCCACACAATGGGTACTAACCGGTCCACACAATGAGTACTAACCGGTCCACACAATGGGTACTAAGAGGTCCACACAATAGGTACAAACCGGTCCACACAATGAGTACTAACCGGTCCACACAATGGGTACTAACCGGTCCACACAATGGGTACAAACCGGTCCACACAATGGGTACTAACAGGTCCACACAATGGGTACTAACTGGTCTACACAATGGGTACTATCTGGTCCACACAATGGGTACTAACTGGTCCACACAATGGGTACTAACTGGTCCACACAATGGGTTCTAACCGGTCCACACAATGGATACTAACCGGTCCACACAATGGGTACTAACTGGTCCACACAATGGGTTCTAACCGGTCCACACAATGGATACTAACCGGTCCACACAATGGGTACAAACCGGTCCACACAATGGGTACAAACCGGTCCACACAATGGGTACTAACCGGTCCACACAATTGGTATTAACCGGTCCACACAATGGGTACTAACCGGTCCACACAATGGGTACTAACCAGTCCATACAATGGGTACAAACCGGTCCACACAATGGGTACTAACCGGTCCACACAATGGGTACTAACCGGTCCACACAATGCGTACTAACCGGTCCACACAATGGGTACTAACAGGTCCACACAATGGTTACAAACCGGTCTACACAATGGGTACTAACCGGTCCACACAATGGGTACTAACCGGGTCCAAACAATGGGTTCTAATCAGCCAACACAATGGGTTCTAACCGGTCCACACAATGGGTACTAACTGGTCCACACAATGGGTTCTAACCGGTCCACACAATGGAAACTAACCGGTCCACACAATGGGTACTAACTGGTCCACACAATGGGTTCTAACCGGTCCACACAATGGGTACTAACAGGTCCACACAATGGATACTAACTGGTCCACACAATGGGTTCTAACCGGTCCATACAATGGATACTAACCGGTCCACACAATGGGTACTAACCGGTCCACACAATGGGTACTAACCGGTCCACACAATGGGTAATAACTGGTCCACACAATGGGTACTAACCGGTCCACACAATGGGTACTAACCGGTCCACACAATGGGTACAAACCAGTCCACACAATGGTACAAACCGGTCCACACAATGGGTACTAACCGGTCCACACAATGGGTACTAACCGGTCCACACAATGGGTACTAACCTGTCCACACAATGGGTACTAACCGGTCCACACAATGGGTACTAACCGGTCCACACAATGGATACTAACTGGTCCACACAATGAGTACTAACAGGTCCACACAATGGGTACTAACCGGTCCACACAATGGGTACTAACCGGTCCACACAATGGGTACTAACCGGTCCACACAATGGGTACTAACCGGTCCACACAATGGGTACTAACCGGTCCACACAATGGGTACAAACCGGTCCACACAATGGGTACTAACCGGTCCACACAATAGGTACTAACCGGTCCACACAATGGGTACTAACCGGTCCACACAATGGGTACAAACCGGTCCACACAATGGGTACAAACCGGTCCACACAATGGGTACTAACAGGTCCACACAATGGGTACTAACCGGTCCACACAATGGGTACAAACCGGTCCACACAATGGGTACTAACCGGTCCACACAATGGGTACTAACCGGTCCACACAATGGGTACAAACCGGTCCACACAATGGGTACTAACAGGTCCATACAATGGGTACTAACTGGTCTACACAATGGGTACTATCTGGTCCACACAATGAGTACTAACAGGTCCACACAATGGGTACTAACCGGTCCACACAATGGGTACTAACCGGTCCACACAATGGGTACAAACCGGTCCACACAATGGGTACAAACCGGTCCACACAATAGGTACTAACTGGTCCACACAATGGGTACTAACCGGTCCACACAATGGGTTCTAACCGGTCCACACAATGGGTACTAACCGGTCCACACAATGGGTACTAACCGGTCCACACAATGGGTACTAACAGGTCCACACAATGGTTACAAACCGGTCTACACAATGGGTACTAACCGGTCCACACAATGGGTACTAACCGGTCCACACAATGGGTAATAACAGGTCCACACAATGGGTAATAACAGGGTCACACAATGGGTACTAACTGGTCCACACAATGGGTTCCAACCGGTCCACACAATGGATACTAACTGGTCCACACAATGGGTACTAACTGGTCCACACAATGGGTACTAACTGGTCCACACAATGGGTACTAACCGGGTCCAAACAATGGGTTCTAACCAGTCAACACAATGGTTTCTAACCGGTCCACACAATGGGTACTAAGAGGTCCACACAATGGGTTCTAACCGTTCCACACAATGGATACTAACCGGTCCACACAATGGGTACTAAGAGGTCCACACAATGGGTTCTAACCGGTCCACACAATGGATACTAACCGGTCCACACAATGGGTACTAAGAGGTCCACACAATGGGTTCAAACCGGTCCACACAATGGATACTAACCGGTCCACATAACTTAAAACTAACATAGACAATCCCCAACTCAGATCTTACTCAAGTCATCCCTAGATTACTCATCCATTATTCATCCATTACTCACCAATACTTACTCAAAACAAGTCGACTTACAGTTGTAGAACAAGCTAAGTTGTAGGGAGCGTACCCCCAATCCTTCACCTGAGATCTTAACCGGGTCCTCCAGTAGGAGCCAACAGTTCAGGGCTAGCGCTGTGATCAGTAGGAGCCAACAGTTCAGGGCTAGAGCTGTGATCAGTAGGAGCCAACAGTTCAGGGCTAGCGCTGTGATCAGTAGGAGCCAACAGTTCAGGGCTAGAGCTGTGTTCAGTAGGAGCCAACAGTTCAGGGCTAGAGCTGTGTTCAGTAGGAGCCAACAGTTCAGGGCTAGGGCTGTGTTCAGTAGGAGCCAACAGTTCAGGGCTAGAGCTGTGATCAGTAGGAGCCAACAGTTCAGGGCTAGCGCTGTGATCAGTAGGAGCCAACAGTTCAGGGCTAGAGCTGTGTTCAGTAGGAGCCAAGAGTTAAGAGCAAGAGCTGTGTTCCGTAGGAGCCAACAGTTCAAGGATAGGGTGGTGTTCAGTAGGAGCAAACAGTTCAGGGCTACGGCTGTGTTCAGTAGTAGCCAACAGTTCAGGGCTAGGGCTGTGTTCAGTAGGAGCCAACAGTTCAGGGTTAGAGCTGTGTTCAGTAGGAGTCAACAGTTCAGGGTTAGGGCTGTGTTCAGAAGAAGCCAAAAGTTCAGGGCTAGGGCTGGGTTCAAAAGGAGCCTACAGTTCAGGGCTAGGGCTGTGCTCAGTTGAAGCCAACAGTTCAGGGCTAGGGCTGTGTTCAGTAGGATCCAACAGTTCAGGGCTAGGGCTGTGATGAGTATGAGCCAACAGTTCAGGGCTTGGCCTGTATTCAGTAGGAGCCAACTGTTCAGGGCTAGAGCTGTGTTCAGTAGGAGCCAACAGTTCAGGATTAGGGTTGTTTTCAATTGGAGTCAACAGTTAAGGGTTAAGGCTGTGTTCAGTAGGAGCCAAAAGTTCAGGGCTAGCGCTGTGATCAGTATGAGCCAACAGTTTAGGGTTAAGGCTGTGTTCAGTAGGAGCCAACAGTTCAGGGCTACGACTGTGACCAGTAGGAGGCAACATATCAGTGCTAAGGCTCTGTTCAATAGGAGCCAACAGTTCAGGGCTAGGGCTGTGTTCAGTAGGAATCAACAGTTCAAAGCTATTGCTGTGTTCAGTAGGAGTCAACAGTTCAGAGCTATTGCAGTGTTCAGTACGAGTCAACAGTTCAGGGCTAAGGCTGTGTTCAGTAGGAGCTAACAGTTCACGGCTAGGGCTGTGTTCAGTAGGATCCAACAGTTCAGGGCTATGGCTGTGTTCAGTAGGACCCAAAAGTTCAGGGCTAGGCCTGTGTTCAATAGGAGCCAACAGGTCAGGGCTTGGGCTGTATTAGGTACGAGCCAACAGATCAGGACTAAGGCTGTGTTCAATACCAGCCAACACTTCAGGGCTAGGGCTGTGTTCAGTAGGAGCCAACAGTTCATGGCAAGAGCTGTGTTCAGTAGAAGTCAACAGTTCAGGGCTTGGGCTGTGTTCAGAAGGAGCTAACAGTTCAGGGCTAGGGCTGTGTTCAGTAGGAGCCAACAGTTCAGGGCTAGGGCTGTGTTCAGTAGGAGCCAACAGTTCAGGGCTAGGGCTGTGTTCAATCCCAGCCAACAGTTCAGGGCTAGGGCTATGTTTAGTAGGAGCCAACAGTTCAGGGCTAGGGCTGTGTTCAGTAGGATCGAGCAGTTCAGGGCTATGGATGGGTTCAGTAGGAGCCAAAAGATCAGGGCTATGGCTCTGTTCAGAAGGACACAACAGTCCAGTACTGTGTTTAGCAGCAGTCAATAGTTCAGGGCAAGGGCTGTGTTCAGTAAGAGCCAACAGCTCTGGGCTAGGGCCGTATTCAGTAGGAGCCAACAGTTCATGGCTCCGGCTGTGTTTAATACCAGCCAACAATTCAGGGCTTGAGCTGTGTTCAGTAGGAGTCAACAGTTCAGGCCTGGGGCTGTGTTCAGTAGGAGTCAACAGTTCAGGCCTGGGGCTGTGTTCAGTAGGAGTCAACAGTTGAAGGCTAGGGCTATGTTTAGTAGGAGCCAACAGTTCAGCACTAGGGCTGTGTTCAGTAGGAACCAACAGTTGAAAGCTAGGGGTGTGTTCAGTAGGAGACAACAGTTATAGGACAGATCTGTGTTCAGTAGGAGCGAATAGTTCAGGGCAAGGGCTGTGTTCAGTAGGAGCGAATAGTTCAGGGCTAGGGCTGTGTTGAATAGGAGCAAACAGTTCAGGGCTAGGGCTGTGTTCTGTAAGAGTCAACAGTTCAAGGCTAGAGCTGTGTTCAGTATGAGTCAATAGGTCAGGGCTAGGGCTGTGTTCAGTAGGAGCCAACAGTTCAGGGCTAGGGCTGTGTTTAGTAGAAGCCAACAGTTCAGGGCTATGGCTGTGTTCAGTAGGAGTCAACAGTTCAGTCTGAGAGTTGTGTTCAGTAGTAGCCAACAGTTCAGGCAGAGGGCTGTGTTCAGTACGAGTCAACATTTCAGGGCTAGGGTTGTGTTCAGTAGGAGCCAACATTTCAGGGCTAGGGCTGTGTTCAGTAGGAGGTAACAGTTCAGGGCTAGGGCTGTGTTCAGTGAGAGCTAACAGTTCAAGGCTAGGGCTGTGTTCAGTAGGAGTCAACAATTCAGGGCTAGAGCTGTATTCAGCTCTAGCTAGGGTATTCAGTATGAGCCAAACGTTCAGGGCTAGGGCTGTGTTCAGTAGGATCCAACAGTTCATTGCTAGGGCTGTATTTCTGTTGGAGCCAGCAGTTCAGGGCTAGGGCTGTATTTAGTACGAGCCAAAAGATCAGACCTAGGGCTGTGTTCAATACCAGCCAACAGTTCAGGGCTAGGGCTGTGTTCAGTAGGAGCCAACAGTTCAGGGCAAGAGCTATGTTCAGTAGGAGTCAAGAATTCAGATTTAGAGTTGTGTTCAGTAGCAGCCAACAATTCAGGGCTAGGGATGTGTTCAGTAGGAGTCAACAGTTCAGGGCCAAGGCTGTGTTCAGTAGGAGCCAATAGTTCAGGGCTAGGGTTGTGTTCAGTAGGAGCCAATAGTTCAGGGCTAGGGCTTTGTTCAGTAGGAGCCAACAGTTCAGGGCTAGGGCTGTTTTCAGTAGGAGCCAACAGTTCAGGGCAAGAACTGTGTCTAGTTCGAGCTAACAGATCAGGGCAGGGTCTGTGTTCAATACCAGCCAACAGTTCAGGGCTAGGGTTGTGTTCAGTAGGAGTTAGCAGTTCAGGGCTAAGGCTGTGTTCAGAAGGAGCCAACAGTTCAGGCCTAAGGATGTGTCCAGTAATAGCCAATTATTCAGAGCTAGGGCTGTGTTTAGTAGGAGCCTAAAGTTTAGAGCTAGGGCTGTGTTCAATTCCAGCCGACAGTTTAGCACTAGGGCAGTGTTTAGTAGGAGCCAACAGTTCAGGGCTTGGGCTGTATTCAATACCAGCCAATAGTTCAGGGCTAGGGCTGTTTTCAGCGGGAGGTAACAGTTCAGGACTAGGGATGTCTTCAGAAGGAGCTAACAGTTCACGGCTAGGGCTGTGTTCAGTAGGATCCAACAGTTCATGGCTATGTCTGTGTTCAAATGGACCCAAAAGTTCAGGGCTAGGCCTGTGTTCAGTAGGAGCCAACAGGTCAGAGCTAGAGCCGTATTCAGTAGGAGCCAACAGATCAGGGCTTGGGCTGTGTTAGGTACGAGCCAACAGATTAAGGGCTAGGGCTGTGTTCAATACCAGCCAACACTTCAGGGATAGGGCTGTGTTCAGAAGAGCCAACAGTTCAAGGCAAGAGCTGTGTTCAGTAGGAGTCAACAGTTCAGGGCTAGGGCTGTGTTCAGAAGGAGCCAACAGCTCAGGGCTAGGGCTGTGTTCAGTAGGAGTCAACAGTTCAGGGCTAGGGCTGTGTTCAGAAGGAGCCAACAGCTCAGGGCTGGGCTGTGTTCAGTAGGAGTCAACAGTTCAGGGCTAGGGCTGTGTTTAGTAGGAGCCAACAGTTCAGGACTAAGGCTGTGTTTAGTAGGAGCCAACAGTTCAGGGCTAGGGCTGTGTTCAATCCCAGCCAACTAGTTCAGGGCTAGGGCTATGTTCAGTAAGAGCCAACAGTTCAGGGCTAGGGCTGTGTTCAGTAGGACACAACAGTTCAGGGCAAGGACTGTGTTCCGTAGGAGCCAACATTTCAGGGCTGAGGCTGTGTTCAGTAGGAACCAACAGTTCAGGGCTAGGGCTGTGTTCAATCCCAGCCAACAGTTTATTGCTAGGGCTATGTTCAGTAGGAGCCAAGAGTTCAGGGCTAGGGCTTTGTTCAGTAGGATCGAACAATTCAGGGCTATAGATGGGTTCAGTAGGAACCAAAAGATCAGGGCTAGGGCTGTGTTCAGTAGGACACAACAGTTCAGGGCAAAGGCTGTGTTCAGTAAGAACCAACAGCTCAGAGCTAGGGCCGTATTCAGCAGGAGCCAACAGTTCAATGCTAGGGCTGTGTTCAGTAGGAGTAAACAGTTCAGGGCTGGGCTGTGTTCAGTAGGAGCCAAAACTTTATGATTAGGGCTGTGTTCAGTAGGAGCCAACAGTTCAAAGCTCGGGCTGTATTCAGTAGGAGCCAACCGTTCAGAGATAGGACTGTGTTCAGTAGGACCCAAAAGTTCAGGGCTAGGCCTGTGTTCAGTAGGAGGCAACAGGTCAGGGCTAGAGCCGTATTCAGTAGGAGCCAACATTTCAGGGCTTGGGCTGTATTAGGTACGAGCCAACAGATCAGGGCAAGGGCTGTGTTCAATACCAGCCAACACTTCAGGGCTAGGGCTGTGTTCAGGAGAAGCCAACAGTTCTAGGCAAGAGCTGTGTTCAATAGGAGTCAACAGTTCAGGGCTAGGGCTGTGTTCAGAAGGAGCCAACAGTTCAGGACTAGGGCTGTGTTCAGTAGGAGCCAACAGTTCAGAGCTAGGGCTGTGTTCAATAGGACCCAAAAGTTCAGTGCTAGTGCTGTGTTTAGTAGGAGCCAACAGTGAACTGTTGAACTGTTGAACTGTGTTCAATCCCAGCCAACAGTTTAGGGCTAGGGCTATGTTCAGTAGGAGCCAAAAGTTCAGGGCTAGTGTTGTGTTCAGTAGGAGACAACAGTTCAGGGCTAGGGCTGTGTTCAGTAGGAGTTAGCAGTTCAGGGCTAGGGCTGTGTTCAGAAGGAGCTAACAGTTAAGGCCTAGGGCTGTGTTCAGTAAGAGCCAACAGTTCAGGGCTAGGGCTGTGTTCAGTAGGAGCCAACAGTTCAAGCCTTAGGATGTGTTCAGTAATAGCAAACAATTCAGAGCTAGGGCTGTGTTTAGTAGGAGATAAAAGTTTCATGGCTAGGGCTGTGTTCAATACCAGCCGACAGTTCAGGGCTAGGGGTGTGTTCAGTAGGTGCTAACAGTTCAGGGCTAGGGCTGTGTTCAGTAGGATCCAGCAGTTCAGGGCAATGGCTGTGTTCAGTAGGAGCCAACAGTTTAGGACTAGAGCTGTGTTCAGTAGGAGCCAACACTTCAGGACTAGGGCTGTGTTCAGTAGGAGCCAACAGTTCAGGGCTATGGCTATGTTCAGTAGGAGCCAAAATTTCAGGGCTAGACCTGTGTTCAGTAGGAGCCAACAGTTCAAAGATAGGGCTGTATTCAATAGGAGCTAACAGTTCAGGGCTAGGGCTGTGTTCAGTAGGATACAGCAGTTCAGGGCAATTGCTGTCTTCAGTAGGAGCCAAAAGTTCCGGGCTGGGGCTGTGTTCAGTACGAGCCAACCGTTCAGAGCTAAGGCTGTATTCAGTAGGAGCTAACAGTTCAGGGCTAGGGCTGTGTCTAGTTCGAGCCAACAGATCAAGGCTTGGGCTGTGTTCAATATCAGCAAACAATTCAGGGCTAGGGCTGTGTTCAGTAGGAGCCAACAGTTAAATGCTAGGGCTGTGTTCAGTCGGAGTCAACAGTTCAGTCTGAGGGTTGTGTTCAGTAGTAGCCAACAGTTAAGGCCAAGGGCTGTGTTCAGTAGGAGTCAACATTTCAGGGATAGGGTGGTGTTCAGTAGGAGCCAACAGTTCAGTGCTAGGGCTGTTCAGTAGGAGGTACCAGTTCAGGGCTAGGGCTGTGTTCAGTAGGAGCCAACAGTTCAGGGTTTGGATTGTATTCAATACCAGCCAATAGTTCAGGGCTAGGGCTGTTTTCAGTGGCAGGTAACAGTTCAGGGCTAGGGATGTGTTCAGAAGGAGCTAACAGTTCACGGCTAGGGCTGTGTTAAGTAGGATCCAACAGTTCAAGGCAAGAGCTGTGTTCATTATGAGCCAACAGTTCAGGGATAGGGCTGTATTCAATACCAGCCAACAGTTCAGGGCTAGGGCTGTGTTCAGTAGGAGCTAACAGTTCAGGGCTAGGGCTGTGTTAAGTAGGATCCAACAGTTCAGGGCTATGGCTTTGTTCGGTAGGACCCAAAAGTTCTGGGTTAGGCCTGTGTTCAGTAGGAGCCAACAGATCAGGGCTAGGGCTGTGTTCAGTAGGAGCCAACAGTTCAGGGGTAGGGCTGTGTTCAATAGGACCCAATAGTTCAGAGCTAGGGCTGTGTTTAGTAGAAGCCAACAGTTCAGGGCTAGGGCTGTGTTCAATCAAAGCCAACAGTTTATGGCTAGGGCTATGTTCAGTAGGAGCCAACAGCTCAGGGCTAGGGCTGTGTTCAGTAGGACGCAACAGTTCAGGGCAAGGACTGTGTTTAGCAGCAGTCAATAGTTCAGGGCAAAGGCTGTGTTCAGTAAGAGCCAACAGCTCAGGGCTAGGGCCGTATTCAGTAGGAGCCAACAGTTCAGGGCTTGGGCTGTGTTTAATACCAGCCAAAAATTCAGGGCTTGGGCTGTGTTCAGTAGGAGCCAACAGTTGAAGGCAAGAGCTGTGTTCAGTAGGAATCAACAGTTCAAGGCTGGGGCTGTGTTCAGTAGGAGCCAAAACTTTATGATTAGGGCTGTGTTCAGTAGGAGTAAGTAAGTAATTATCAAAAGAAGGCACCAAACCGGGAAGGCTATGTAGCACCATCAAATGCGCAAAATAATCAGAGGGCGCTAAATATCACCAAGGATGCCAATACGAGAACAAAAACGCATATGGCGAACGATATCAAAAGTATCCGAGTCACCAAGAATTCTATTGAGGGACAGGTGACCGCGAGGGATGGTCGGAAAGGAAGACACACGCTCGTCCTGGAAGTCAGGACATTCAAGAAGGATATGCATGACCGTAAGAGGGACAATGCAACTAGGACAATAAGGAGCAGGGCGGCGCTCCATCAAGTGACCATGGGTTAAGCGAGTATGGCCAATACGCAACCTCGCCAGAGCTGTTTCCCAGCGCCGGTTACGGTGGAAGGAGGACGGCCACGAGGAAACACAACATTTAAGAGTACGTAGCTTGTTACCAGTAACAGACAACCAAGAAGCCTACCAACGGGTAAGGACTGAGGAATGGATAACTGGGTAAAAGTCGGGATACGGAATGCCTTTACGAGAGATGGGACAAGAGCGGACAGCTTCCTTGGCGGCAGCATCCGCACACTCATTTAAAGACACACCAATATGGCTGGGAACCCAACAAAACTCAACCGACTTAAATTTACTGTGAACAAGAAACAGCCAATGTTGGATCTCGACAACTACTGGATGGACCGGATTAAAGGACCCGAGAGCCATGAGGGCACTACGAGAGTCAAAAACAACTACAAAGGAAGACTGACAACGAGAAAGCAGGAGACGAAGAGCATAGAGAATAGCATAAAGTTCCGCTATAAAGATGCTAGTCTCCGGAGGTAAGCGACACATATAAGTGCGATCAGGAAAAACAACAGAGTAGCCAACACCGTCCGCCGACTTAGACCCATCGGTGAAGACAGAAACGGAGCGGGAGTGAGAAGAAAAGTGCTCAAGGAAAAGGCGTTTTAGAACCGTAGGAGGGGTAAAAGCTTTAGTGATACGGGTCAAGGAAGTACAAAACCGCGGAAGAGGGACTCTCCACGGGGGCAAAGAAGGAACAACACGAGGAGAAACATTAGAAATACGAATGGAAAGAGAATCCTGGAGGCGAGATAACCGGACAGAAAGAGGGAGGTGGTGAAGAGGAACAGGAACCGCAGGAGGGGTAGATGTTAAAGCACGACAGAGGCGAGAGGAAGGATGTTGTAAGGACCGCGCAAGATAGCGAAGACAGTAGCGATCACGGTGGTCCTGGAGAGACAGGAAGCCAGTGTCAACATATAAGCTAAGGACGGGAGTCGAACGAAAGGCACCAGAACTGAGGCACAACCCAGTATGGTGCAAAGCATCAAGACGGCGAAGAGTAGAAGGAGAAGCAGACGAGTAAGCAGGGGAACCATAATCGAGCTTAGACAGGACAAGAGAGGAATGTAAAGTAAGGAGAGTCCGCCTATCTGCCCCCCAAGAAGTATGGGACAAGACCCGAAGGAGGGTAAAGGCCTTAGAGCACTCAACACGGAGGTAAGAGATATGGGAAGACCAAGACAAACGAGTGTCAAGGAATAACCCCAAAAGCTTCGCGGAATCTTTGTATTCAAGGGGATGACCATAAAGTGACAAAGAGGGACGAAGAACAACCCGTTTCCGCGTAAAAGTCATGGCACAAGTCTTAGAAGTAGAGAACTTGAAGCCATGATCGGTGGCCCAAGACAACACGGCATCAATTGCAAGTTGAAGCCGGCACTGAAGGAGAGGCGAATCATCACCCTGACAGCAAAGGGTAAGATCATCGACATAGAGAGCGGAGAAGACACCAGAAGGAAGAGAGGAAAGAAGATCATTTAGGGCAACCAGAAAAAGAGTAGTGCTCAGAACACTACCCTGGGGCACACCTTCGTATTGCTGAAAAGAGGCAGAGAGCCCGGTACCAAGGCGCACCCAAAAGCAACGATGAGAGAGGAAGCTGTGGAGAAAGAGAGGGAGATGACCACGAAGGCCAAAAGAATGAAGCTGGGATAGAATATGGTATCGCCAAGTGGTGTCGTAAGCCTTTTCCAGGTCAAAAAGGACGGCAACAACGGAGGTCCTCGCAGCAAAAGCAGTACGAATATAGACCTCTAAGTTCACCAGGACATTTGTCGTGCTGCGGCACTTGCGGAAACCAAATTGAGAAGGGGAGAGGAGGTGATGGCGTTCCAGGAACCACATCAGACGAACGTTAACCATACGTTCAAAGAGTTTGCAGACACAACTTGTGAGAGCAATAGGGCGAAAGTCCTTAGGGGAAGTACCCAGAGACCCCGGTTTGCGAACAGGGAGGACAACGGCATCGAGCCAGTCCTCAGGGACTGACGACGACTCCCAGATCAGATTATACAGACTCAGTAAATACTGAGACGTGCACGGAGGGAGATGGCGAAGAATCTCATAATGAATACCATCGGAGCCCGCCGCCGTAGAACTGCAGAGGGCCAGGGCAGAACGAAGTTCAGAGAGAGAGAAGGGATCATTATAGGGAAGTTGAAGACGAGTGCAGAAATCTAAAGGACGAGACTCAAGGACAGGTTTACGAAGAAGAAAAGATTGGGGAAGATGAAGACCAGAGCTAACAGAAGAAAAGTGGGAACCCAGTACGGAAGCGACCTGCAACGGGTCCGCCACAAGAGTATCATGGAGGCGAAGGACCGGTGAAACATCTGGAACGAATTTACCCGCTATCTTGCGGATACGCTTCCAGATCTGGGCCAGAGGAGTTTCGGACGTAATTGTTGAGACATAAGATGCCCAACATTCACGTTTAGCTGTACGGATGGCCCTACGGGCCACCGCACTCGCTTTCCGAAAGAAAAGAAAAGAATCGGTCGTCTGCCTACGGTGGTGCCTCTTCCAGGCTGCACGCTTACAGCGGACAGCCCAAGCACAGTCCGCATTCCACCAGGGAACGCACTTCCGTGGACCCCGAGAGGAAGAGCGAGGGATAGAGCGGAGGGCAGCGTTGAAGACAGTGTCATGAAAAAGGAGGAGAGCGCGAGAGAGATGCAGAAGGGAGAGGTCAGAGAGAGTAGCACTGAGGGTAAATAGGGTCCAGTCCGCCTTAGCAAACTGCTACTTAGGGAAAGAGAGGGAAGGGCAAAAAGAGAAAAAGGAAACAAGGACGGGGAAATGATCACTTCCATGGAGGTCATCAAGAACCTGCCACGTGAAATCTAAGTAAAGAGAAGAAGAGCAGAGAGAAAGATCAAGACAAAAAAGGGTGCGAGTCCGAGAGTCCAAATGAGTGGGCTCACCAGAATTCAGAAGAGACAGGGAAGAAGAGAGGAGAAACGGCTCAAGAAGGCGACCCCGGGTATTCGTCAGAACGTCACCCCAAAGAGAATGACGACAATTGAAGTCACCCAGCAGGAGCACAGGCTCCGGCAAGGAGTCTAGGAGATGTTTCAAATCAGGAAGAGAAAGTGGGACACTCGGGGGGAGATAAATGGAACAAACTGTGTACCATTTCCCCACAAAGATACGAGCAGCAGAACAATGGAGAGGCGAAGGAAAAAGTAAAGGAACAAAGGGAACATTAGCACGAATCAAAAGAGCAGAAGAATTAGAAGCCCCAGCAACGGCTGGGGGGGGGGAGAGAGAAAGGAATAGCCACGAAAACGATCAGGACGAGCACCAAGCATCGGCTCCTGGAGACAGACACTAAGGGGCGAAAACCGCGAAATCAGAAGCTGGAGTTCGAGGAAATTGGCGTAATAACCTCGAACGTTCCATTGAAGAATGGACAACGACGAGAAGAGAAATAACAAAAACAGAGAACAAGGAAGAAACAAAGGCGAAAGAGCAACAGAGCACGTTAAAGAATATCAGGGTCAGGGATCAGGGTCAGCAAAGTCAGGGTTAGGGGGCATGGGTAAACTGAGCAAAGACAGAGGGAAGGAAACGGGAGAACAGATCAGAGGTGGGCGGGCGGGGTGAGGAGGAGGAGGAGGAGGAGGAGGAGGAAGAGGAGGAGACAACGGAGAGGAGCAGTCAAGGACAGCAGCAGGAAGAGGAGGGGTAGAAAGAGGGGAGCACACCTCAGCAAGGGCAGCAACCGAGGGGGAAGCAGGGGCTAAAGAAACCTCCATAGCAGGAACAGGGGGCGCAACCACCGAAATGGGAGGGGAAGGAGCGAGAGAAGTAGGGGCCGAGGAAGAAAGCGAAACCTTCTTACCCGCCGGGGAGGAGGAAGGAGAGGAGCCAGGTTTACGCTTCTGACGTAAAGAGACAGGTGTCCCAGCAACCACGTACTGGGCAACGGATTCTAGCGTCTCAACAGGAGAAGCTGAACGAGAGCGCACATGACGGCAGTTTGGAGAGCGATGGACATCAGCCCGCACCGACAGGCGGCGGGAAGAGTCAAGAGACGGAGGGGAAGGATGGGAAGGAGGAACGGAGGGAGACAAGGAAGAAGACACAGGAGACACGACAGACCGGGTAGAAAGAAGGGGAACCCCAGACAGAGGACCAGGAGGTGGATCCTTCGGGAGAAAACCAAAAGGAACAGAGGAGGGGGCAGTGGGCGTATCAGGGTCCAAGGCCCGGAAACGGTTGTGAGTCTGAGGAAGGCGGGAAGGACGAGGAGAGGAAGAGCGCAACACGCGAGCATAAGAGATATTAGCATAAGGCGGGAGTCGGCGAACCTGGCGTCTCGCCTCAGGAAAAGATAAACGCTCCCGGTGCTTCAAGTTGAGGACGGCTGCCTCAAGCTTGTAATGGACACACGCACGGGAGAAGGTAGGATGGGCCTCAGCGCAGTTGAGGCAACGAGCCTGGGGAGAAGTGCACTCCGACTTAGAGTGACCTTCGCCCCCACACAAAGGACAGAGAGAGGCAGTCCCAGAGCAGCGGAGGGCACCATGCCCAAACCTCCAGCACTTGTTGCAGAGCCAAGGAGAAGGAATGTACTCCTGGACAGAGCACCTGGCATCAGCAAGAATGACAGAGGGTGGAAGGGTCCTACCATCAAAGGTAATCTTCACAACCCGGAGGGGTTGACGGCGACTACCACGAGGGGGACGAGTAAACGTGTCCACCTGGAGAATAGAATGGCCCTGGGCAGCAAGGATATGTCGAATATCGTCGTGGCAGTCGCGCAGGTCCCGAACACCGGTCGCAACATGGGGCGGGAGCAGAATAGTGCCAACACTGGCATTCAACTGAGCGTTCTTCGAGACCCGAACAGGGGTCTCGCCAAGGCAGGATAAGGCAGCCAAGCGGGAAGCAGCATCCTGAGAAGGAGCAGCAACGACACGTGTACCGAGACGAGTGGGGTTGAAAGTAATGGAGGCATCCACGGAATCAACGAGATGTTGATCGAGGGAGAAATCGTCAGGAGGCGCAGAATCAAGAGGGAGGAGATCAAAATATTTGGCCCACGAAGCGGGACCAAACAAGGCTTGATAGATAGCAAAACTGGAAGGAATCGAGCGAGGGCGGCCGTGACGAGGACGGCAGTGAGAACCCCCAGAGAGAGAGTGGTTAAAAGGCGCATTAGTTACAACTAGAGGAGCCGCGCATGGGACGAGGTAGTCACCACTGGGGGCTTGGGGCTCGACCCAACCACAGAGGAGGGAGGGGAGCCAGGGGAAGGAGTCAGAGAGGCCAAAGGAGGAGCAAGGTCGGGGCCCAATGCAGCAGAGGCTACAGAGCCCGGTCTTCCAACACGGACTGACTCGGGGGCTTGGTCGCCCACCCCACGTGCCTGAGAAGGTAAACCAGAAACAGTCGAAACAGGGGTCATCATCATTACGAAAAGAAAAATTCATTCACGAATGTGGTCCCACACCCACCATGGAGCCACAATTAGAGGCAGGACACCCAACAAGAAGCTATCGCCGATCTTGCCGGGGCCTCCTAGGGGTGCGTCGTGAGTATACGCCCCACAAACGCCACCTTAAGAAACCGACAGTCCGTCGAGATCGGGTTCAGTGACGAAAGAGGGATTGACAATAAAAGGTTCCCCTCGCTCTCGACGTCGGGTACTACAGTTCTACGGGTGCAAGAGTATGCCTCCTCAAGCACCCGGGGGTCAAAATAGAAGAAGTCAAAGGGAAGAACCAGAACAAGCAAAAGGTCGGCAGGAAACGGCAAGCAGATAGGAGAAGAGGGGGGAGAAAAACGAAACAGAAGGAAAAGGAAAAGGTGCCCAGCAGAATTGGAGAGGACGGCAGCAGGAGCACAAGGCTAGAAAAGGACAGAGGACTGTCCCAAGGAGCATCACACTCCGGCAGCCGCCCACTAAGCCCCCACACGGCAACAACGAGCTGAGCAGGGAGGGGGTGTGTTCAGTAGGAGCCAACAGTTCAAAGCTCGGGCTGTATTCAGTAGGAGCCAACAGTTCAGAGATAGGACTGTGTTCAGTAGGAGAAAACAGTTTAGGGCTAGGGCTGTGTTCAGTAGGAGCCAACACTTCAGGACTAGGGCTGTGTTCAGTAGGAACCAACAGTTGAAAGCTAGGGGTGTGTTCAGTAGGAGACAACAGTTATAGGCTAGATCTGTGATCAGTAGGAGCCAACAGTTCAGGGCTAGGGCTGTGTTCAGAAGGAGCGAATAGTTCAGGGCTAGGGCAGTGTTGAATAGGATCAAACAGTTCAGGGCTAGGGCTGTGTTCTGTAGGAGTCAACAGTTCAAGGCCTGAGCTGTGTTCAGTTGGAGTCAATAGGTCAGGGCTAGTGCTGTTTTCAGTAGAAGCCAACAATTCAGGGCTAGGACTGTGTTCAGTGGGAGCCAACAGTTCAGGGCTATGGCTGTGTTCAGTAGGAGTCAACAGTTCAGTCTGAGGGTTGTGTTCAGTAGCAGCGAACCGTTCAGGAAAAGGGCTGTGTTCAGTAGGAGTCAACATTTCAGTCCTAGGGTTGTGTTCAGTAAGAGCCAACAGTTCAGGGCTAGGGCTGTGTTCAGTAGAAGGTAACAGTTCAGGACTAGGACTGTGTTCAGTAGGAGCACATTGTTCAGGGCTTGGGCTGTATTCAATACCAGCCAATAGTTGAGGGCTAGGGCTGTGTTCAGTGGGAGGTAACAGTTCAGGGCTAGGGCTGTGTTCCGTAGGAACCAAAAGTTCAGGGCTAGGGCTGTATTTCAGTGGGAGCCAACAGTTCAGGACTAGGGCTGTGTTCAGTAGGAGGTAACAGTTCAGGGCTATAGCTGTGTTCAGTAGGAGCCAACAGTTCAAGGCAAGAGCTGTGTTCAGTAGATGTCAACAGTTCAGGGCTAGGTCTGTGTTCAGAAGGAGCAACCAGTTCAGGACTAGGGCTGTATTCAGTAGGAGCCAAGAATTCAGATCTAGAGTTGTGTTCGGTTGAAGCCAACAATTCAGGGCTAGGGCTGTGTTCAGTAGGAGCCAACAATTCAGATTTAGGGTTGTTTTCAGTAGGAACCAACAGTTCAGGGCTAGAATGTGTCTAGTTCGAGCCAACAGATCAGGGTAAGGGCTGTGTTCAATACCAGCCAACAGTTCAGGGCTAGGGCTTAGTTCAGTAGGAGCCACCAGTTCAAGGCAAGAGCTGTGTACAGTAGGAGTTAGCAGTTCAGGGCTAGGGCTGTGTTCAGAAGAAACCAACAATTCAGGCCTAGGGCTGTGTTCAGTAAGAGCCAGCAGTTCAGGGCTTGGGCTGTGTTCAGTAAGAGCCAACAGTTCAGGGCTAAGGCTGTGTTCAGTAGGAGTCAACTTTTCAGGGCTAGGGTTGTGTTCAGTAGGAGCCAACAGTTCCAGCCTAAGGATGTGTAATAGGATGTGTTCAGTAATAGCCAACAATTCAGAGGTGGGGCAGTATTTAGTAGGTGCCAACAGTTCAGGGTTAGGGCTGTGTTCAGTAGGATACAGCAGTTCAGGGCAATTGCTGTGTTCAGTAGGAGCCAAAAGTTCCGGGCTGGGGCTGTGTTCAGTACGAGCCAACCGTTCAGAGCTAAGGCTGTATTCAGTAGGAGCTAACAGTTCAGGGCTAGGGCTGTGTCTAGTTCGAGCCAACAGATCAGGGCTAGGGCTGTGTTCAATATCAGCAAACAATTCAGGGCTAGGGCTGTGTTCAGTAGGAGCCAACAGTTAAAAGCTAGGGCTGTGTTCAGTCGGAGTCAACAGTTCAGTCTGAGGGTTGTGTTCAGTAGTAGCCAACAGTTAAGGCCAAGGGCTGTGTTCAGTAGGAGTCAACATTTCAGGGCTAGGGTTGTGTTCAGTAGGAGCCAACAGTTCAGTGCTAGGGCTGTGTTAAGTAGGAGGTAACAGTTCAGGGCTAGGGCTGTGTTCAATAGGAGCCAACAGTTCAGGGCTTGGATTGTATTCAATACCAGCCAATAGTTCAGGGCTAGGGCTGTTTTCAGTGGCAGGTAACAGTTCAGGGCTAGGGATGTGTTCAGAAGGAGCTAACAGTTCACGGCTAGGGCTGTGTTAAGTAGGATCCAACAGTTCAAGGCAAGGGCTGTGTTCATTAGGAGTCAACAGTTCAGGGATAGGGCTGTATTCAATACCAGCCAACAGTTCAGGGCTAGGGCTTTGTTCATTAGGAGCTAACAGTTCAGGGCTAGGGCTGTGTTAAGTAGGATCCAACAGTTCTGGGCTATGGCTGTGTTCGGTAGGACCCAAAAGTTCTGGGCTAGGCCTGTGTTCAGTAGGAGCCAACAGGTCAGGGCTAAGGCTGTGTTCAGTAGGAGCCAACAGTTCAAGCCTAAGGATGTGTTCAGTAATATCCAACAATTCAGAGGTGGGGCTGTGTTTAGTAGGAACCAAAAGTTAGGAGGTAGGACTGTGTTCAATACCAGCTGACAGTTCAGGGCAATGGCTGTGTTCAGTAGGTGCCAACAGTTCAGGGCAATGGCTGTGTTCAGTAGGTGCCAACAGTTCAGGGCTAGGTCTGTGTTCAGAAGGAGCTACCAGTTCAGGGCTAAGGCTGTATTCAGTAGGAGTCAAGAATTCAGATCTAGAGTTGTGTTCGGTTGAAGCCAACAATTCAGGGCTAGGGCTGTGTTCAGTAGGGGTCAACAGTTCAGGGCTAGGGCTGTGTTTAGTAGGAGCCAATAGTTCAGGGCTAGGGCTGTGTTCAATAGGAGCCAACAGGTCAGGGCTAAGGCTGTGTTCAGTAGGAGCCACCAGTTCAAGGCAAGAGCTGGTACAGTAGGAGTTAGCAGTTCAGGGCTAGGGCTGTGTTCAGAAGAAACCAACAATTCAGGCCTAGGGCTGTGTTCAGTAAGAGCCAACAGTTCAGGGCTTGGGCTGTGTTCAGTAAGAGCCAACAATTCAAGGCTAGAGCTGTGTTCAGTAGGAGCCAACAGTTCAGGGCTAGGGTTGTGTTCATTAGGAGCCAACAGTTCAAGCCTAAGGATGTGTTCAGTAATAGCCAACAATTCAGAGGTGGGGCTGTGTTTAGTAGGAACCAAAAGTTAGGAGCTAGGGCTGTGTTAAATACCAGCCGACAGTTCAGGGCTATGGCTGTGTTCAGTAGGTGCCAACAGTTCAGGGCATTGGCTGTGTTCAGTAGGAGCCAAAAAATCAGGGCTGGGGCTGTGTTCAGTAGGAGCCAACCGTTCAGAGCTAAGGCTGTGTTCAGTAGGAGCCAAAAGTTCAGGGCTATGGCTGTGTTCAGTAGGAGCCAAAAGTTCAGGGCTAGGGGTCTGTTCAGTAGGAGCCAACAGTTTAGGGCTAGGGCTGTGTTCAGTAGGAGTCAATAGTTCAGGGCTAGGAATGTGTTCAATACCAGCCAACAGTTCAGGGCTAGGGCTGTGTTCAGTAGGAGCCAACAGTTCAGGGCTAAGGCTGTGTTCATTCGGAGCTAACAGTTAAGGGCTAGTTCTGTGTTCAGTAGGATCCACCAGTTCAGGGCTATGGCTGTGTTCATTCAGAGCCAAACGTTCAATGCTAGGGCTGTGTTCAGTAGGAGCCAACAGTTCATGGCTATGGCTGTGTTCAGTAGGAGCGAAAAGTTTATAGTTAGAGCTGTATTCAGTAGGAGCCAACGGTTTAGGGCTACTGCTGTGTTCAGTAGGATCCAACAGTTCAGGGCTAGGGCTGTTTTCAGTGAGTCATCAGTTCAGGGCTAAGGTTGTGTTCAGTAGGAGCCAACATTTCAGGGATAGGCCTGTGTTCAGTAGGAGCCAACAGTTCAGGGATTGGGCATTGTTCAGTAAGAGCCAACAGTTTAGGGCTAGGGCTGTGATTAGTAGCAGCAAACAGTTCAGGGTTAGGGCTGTGTTCAGTTGGAGCCAACAGTTCAAGGCTAGGACTTTGTTCATTAGGAACCAACAGTTCAGGGCAAGGGCTGTGTTTAATACGAGCCAACAAATCAGGTCTAGGGCTGTATTTAGTTTATCCCAATAGATCAGGGCTAGGGTTGTGTTCAGTATCAGTTGACAGTTCAGGGCTAGGGCTGTGTTCAGTAGGAGCCAATATTTCAGCGCTAGGGCTGTGTTCCGTAGAAGAAAAAAGTTTATAGTTAGGGCTATGTTCAGTAGGAGCTAACAGGTCTGGGCTAGGGCTGTGCTCAGTAGGAGCCAAGAGTTAAGGGCTAGAGCTATGTTCAGTAGGAGCCAACAGTTCAAGGCTAGGGTTGAGTTCAGTAGGAGCCAACAGTTCAGGGGTAGGGCTGTGTTTAGAAGGAGTCAACAGTTCAGGGCTAAGGCTTTGTTCAGTAGGAGCCAACAGTTCAGGGCTTGGGCTGTATTCAGTAGGAGCCAAAAAGTCAGGGCTAGGGCTGTGTTTAATACGAGCCAACAGATCAGGGCTTGGGTTCTGTTCAATACCAGCAAACAGTTCAAGGCTAGGGCTGTGTTCAATACCAGCCAACAGTTTAGGGCCAAGGCTGTGTTCTGTGTGACCCAATAGTTCAGGGCTAGGGCTGTGTTCAGTAGCAGTCAACAGTACAGAGCTGGGGCTGTGTTCAGTTGGAGCCAATATTTCAGGGCTAGGGCTGTATTCAATACCAGAGAAAAGTTCAGGGCTAAGGGCTGTGTTCAGTAGGAGCCAACGATTCAGGGCTAGGGCTGTGTATAGTAGAAGCCAACAGCTCAGGGCTAGGGCTGTGTTCAGTCGGAGCCAAGAGTTAAGGGCTAGAGCTGTGTTCAGCAGGAGCCAACAGTTCAAGGCTAGGGTTGAGTTAAATAGGAGCCAACAGTTCAGGGCTAGGGCTGTGTTTAGTAGGAGGCAACAGTTCAGGCTTACGGCTGTGTTCAATAGGAGCCAACAGTTTAGGGCTAGGACTGTGTCAGTAGGAGCCAACAGTTCAGGGATAAGGCTGTGTTCAGTAGGAGAAAACAGTTCAGAGCTAGGGCTGTGTTCATTAGGAGCCAACAGTTCAAAGCTAGGGCTGTGTTCAGTAGGAGCCAACAGTTCAGGGCTAGATCTGTGTTAAGTAAGAGCCAACAGTTCAGGGCTAGATTTGTGTTCAGTAAGAGCCAACAGATCAGACCTAGTGCTGTGTTCTATACCAACCAACAGTTCAGGGCTAGGGCTGTGTTCAGTAGGAGTCAACAAATAAGGGTTAGATTTGTGTTCAGTAGGAGCCAACAATTCAGAGCTAGGGTTGTGTTCAGTTGGAGCCAACAGTTCAGAGTTAGGGTTGTGATCAAAACCAGCCAACAATTCAGGGTTAGGGCTGTGTTCAGTAGGAAGTAACAGTTCAGGGCTAGAGCTGTGTTCAGTACGAGCGAACAGTTCAGGGCAAGGTCTGTGTTCAGTAGGAGCCAACAGTTCAAGGCAAGAGCTGTGTTCAGCAGGAGTCAACACTTTAGTGCTAGGGTTACGTTCAATAGGATCCAACAGTTCAAGGCTAAGGCTGTGTTCAGTAGGAGCCAACAGTTCAGGGCTAGGTCTGTGTTCAGTAGGAGCCAACAGTTCAGGGCTATGACTGTGTTCAATAGGAATCAACAGTTCAGGGCTAGGGTTGTGTTTTGTAGGAACCAACAGTTCAGACCTAGGGATGTGTTCAGTTGGAGTCAACAGTTCAGGGCTAGGGTTGTGTTCAGGAGGATCCAACAGTTCAGGCCTAGAGTTGTGTTCAGTAGGAGCCAACATTTCATGGTTAGGGCTGTGTTCAGTAGGTGCCAACCTCTCAGGGCTAGGGCTGAATACAATACCAGCCAACAATTCAGAGCTAGGGCTGTGTTCAGTGGGAGCTAACAGTTCAAGGCTAAGGCTGTGTTCAGAAGGAGCCAACAGTTGAAAGGTAGGGCTGTGTTCAGTAGGATCCAGCCGTTCAGGGCTATTCATGTATTCAGTAGGAGCCAAGAGTTCAGGGCTAGGGCTGTGTTCAGTAGGAGCCAACAGTTCAGGGCTATAGCTGTGTTCTGTAGGAGCCAAATGTTCATAGATAGGGCTGGGTTCAGTTGGAGCCAACAGTTCAAAACTAGGGCTGTACTCAGTAGGAGCCAACATTTCATGGCTAGGGCTGTGTTCAGTAGGAGAAAACAGTTCAGGGCTAGGGCTGTGTTCAGTTGGAGCCAACAGTTCAAGGCTAGGGCTGTATACAGTAGGAGCCAACAGTTCAAAGCTAGGGCTGTGTTCAGTAGGAGCCAACAGTTCAGGGCTAGATCTGTGTTCAGTAAGAGCCAACAGTTCAAGGCTAGAGCTGTGTTCAGAACTAGCCAATAATTCATAGCTAGGGCTGTGTTCAGTTGAAGTGAAGATTTCAGGGCTAGGGTTGTGTTCAATAGGAGCCAACAGTTAAGGGCTAGTGATGTGTTCAGTAGGTGCCAACAGTTCAAGATGCTAGCCTCCGGAGGAAGGCGACACACAAGTGTGGTCAGGAAAAACAACAGAGTAGCCCACACCGTCAGCAGACTTTTACCCGTCGGTGAAGATGGGAACGGAGTGGGAGCGAGAAGAAAAGTGCTCAAGGAAGAGGCGTTTCAGAACTGTAGGAGGGGTAAAAACTTTAGTGATGCGGGTCAGAGAAGTACAAAATTTGGGAATGGGGACCCTCCACGGGGGCAAGGAGGGAACAATACGAGGAGAAACATTAGTAAGACGAACCGAAAGAGAATCTTGTAAGCGAGACAAACGGACAGAAAGAGGAAGGTGGTGAAGAGGAACAGGAACTACAGGCGGGGTAAAAGTCAAAGCACGATAGAGGCAAGAGTGAGGATGCAGTAAGGATCGCGCAAGATAGCGAAGACTGTAGCGATCACGGCGATCCTGGAGAGACAGAAAGCCAGTGTCAGCGTACAAGCTGAGGGCAGGAGTTGAACGAAAAGCACCCGAGCTGAGGCGCAACCCAGTATAGTGCAAAGGATCAAGACGGCGAAGAGTAGAAGGAGAAGCAGAAGTGTATGCAGGGCAACCATAATCGAGCTTAGACAGGACGAGAGAGGAATGCAAATAGAGGAGTGTGCGCCTATCCGCTTCCCAAAAAGTATGGGACAAAACCTTAAGTAGGTTAAGGGCCTTAGAGCATTCAACACGGAGGTAAGAGACATGGGGCGACCAAGACAAACGAGTGTCAAAGAATAACCCCAAAAGCTTCGTGGAATTGTACTCAAGGGGATGACCATAAAGTGACAAAGAGGGACGAAGAACGACCCGCTTCCGAGTAAAAGTCATGGCACAAGTCTTAGAAGTAGAGAACTTGAAGTCATGATTGGTGGCATGAGACGACACGGCATCAATCGCAAGTTGAAGCCGCCGTTGAAGGAGAGGCGAATCATCACCTCGACAGCAAAGAGTAAGATCATCAACATAAAGAGCGGAGAAGATGCCAGAAGGAAGGGAGGAAAGGAGACCATTGAGGGCAACCAGAAAAATAGTAGTACTCAGAACACTACCTTGGGGCACACCTTCATTCTGCCGAAAAGAGGCAGAGAGAGTGGCACCAAGCCTGACTCGAAAGGAACGACGAGAGAGAAAGCTTTGAAGGAAGAGAGGGAGATTATCACGAAGGCCAAAAGAACGAAGTTGGGACAGAATATGGTATCTCCAAGTCGTATCATAAGCCTTTTCCAGGTCAAAAAGGACAGCAACAACGGAGGTCTTCGCAGCAAAAGCAGTACGAATATAGACCTCCAAGTTCACCAGGACATTAGTCGTGCTGCGGCACTTGCGAAAACCAAATTGAGAAGGAGAGAGGTGGTGATGGTGTTCCAAGAACCACATCAGACGGACATTTACCATACGCTCAAACAGCTTGCAAACACAACTCGTGAGAGCAATAGAGCGGAAGTCCTTAGAGGACGTACCGAGAGACCCTGGTTTCCGAATAGGGAGTACAACGGCATCGAGCCAGTCCTCAGGGATGGACGACGACTCCCAGACCTGGTTATACAGATTCAGTAAATACTGAAACGTGCACGGAGGGAGATGGCGAAGCATCTAATAATGAACATCATCCGAGCCCGCTGCCATAGATCCGCAGAGGGCCAGGGCAGACTGAAGTTCAGAAAGAGAAAGGATCGTTATAGGGAAGGCGGAGACGAGTGTGGAAATCTAAAGGATAAGATTCAAGAACAGGCTTACGATGAAGGAAGGATTGAGGAAGATGAGAACCAGATCTAACAGAAGAAAAGTGGGAACCCAGTTCGGCTGCGACCTTCACTGGATCCGCCACAAGAGTCCCACGGAGGTGGAGAACCGGCGAGATATCTGGAACAAACTTGCCCGCAATCTTGCGGATCTTCTTCCAGATCTGTGGTAGAGGAGTATCGGACGTAATGGTGGAAACATAAGATTTCCAACTCTCACGTTTAGCTGTATGGATGGTCCTATGGGCCACCACACTTGCCTACCGAAACAGAGTAAAAGAATCAGCCGTCTGCCGGCGGCGGTGTTTTTTCCAGGCTGCACGCTTACAGCCCGAGCACAATCCGCATTCCACCAGAGAACACACTTCCGTGTGCCCCAAGAGGAAGAGCGAGGGATAGAGCTGAGGGCAGCGTTGAAGACAGTGTCATAAAAAAGGAGGAGGGCGCGAGGAAGAGGCAGAGAGGAGAGGTCAGAGAGAGTAGCACGGAGGGTGAATAGGCACCAGTCAGCCTTGGCAAACTGCCACCTAGGGAAGGAAAGGGGAGGGTGGAAAGAGAAAAAAGAAACGAGGATGGGGAAATGATCACTTATGGAGGTCATCAAGAACCTGCCACGTGAAATTTAAGTAAAGGGACGACGAGCAGAGAGAAAGATCAAGACAGGAAAGGGTGCAAGTGCGAGAGTCCACATGAGTGGGCTCACCAGAATTCAGAAGAGATAGAGAAGAAGCGAGGACGAACGGTTCGAGAAGACGGCCTCGGGTGTTTGTCAGAACATCACCCCAGAGGGAATGTCGACAGTTGAAATCACCCAAAAGGCGCACCGGCTCTGGCAAGGAGTCCAGGAGGTGCTTCCCAGCAAACACAAATCATCTACACAACGTTCGCCTATCTCTTCCCATAGGTGTGGGAATGATTTGCATTGAGAATGGTGCAGGAGAGCCTTTGAGAAACTTTTACTCAAAAAATCCAAACACAAAGGTTTAATTATAAATTGTTTTTCTACAATTATTTTCTTCCAAATGTAAAACAAATAGTTTTTACATGTTTAAATATAAAATTTATGGTGTTTTTTTGTAAAATTCACTAATAAATTGTGAATGATATATATTGGCTGAGTGAAACCTTTAAAATCCATTTAGTTATAATATGAACAGAAAAAAGTAGTTTTCCAAATTTTCTAAAAATCGCTCTTTTTAACACAATTTGACTCCTTATGCATTCCACTAAACACTAATATCATGTTTAAATATATAATTTATGTATTATTCCCTAAGATAATTTATATAAATTATAAAAGTTGCTGGAAAGTGGTGAGAAAGAATCTGAAAACGTTTTGTTGTCTTATATTGGCGTGTTCTTATTAACTAGAGTGAGTAAGAGTGAGCGAGAGTGGGTAAGAGTGAGTAAGAGTGACTGAAGGTGAGTGAGAGTGCCAGAGAGTGTGTAAGTGTGAGTAAGAGGGAGTATAAGTAAGAGTGACTGAGAGTGAGTAAGAGTGACAGAGTGAGTAAGAGTGAAAAGTAAGGGTGACAGAATGAGTAAGAGTGAGAGTAAAGTGATTGAGAGTAAGGGTGAGTATGAGAGTAAGAGTGATTGAGAGTTAGAGTGAGAGTAAGAGTGATTGAGAGTTAGTGAGAGTAAGAGTGATTGAGAGTAAGAGTGATTGAGAGTAAGAGTGATTGGGAGTAAGAGTGATTGAGAGTAAGAGTGATTGGGAGTAAGAGTGATTGGGAGTAGGAGTTAGAGTGAGAGTAGGAGTAAGAATGAGAATAAGAGTGATTGAGAGTAAGAGTAAGAATGAGAGTAAGAGTGATTGAGAGTAAGAGTGATTGAGAGTAAGAGTGATTGAGAGTAAGATTGATTGGGAGTAAGAGTTATTGGGAGTAAGAGTAAAAGTGAGAGTAAGAGTAAGAATGAGAATAAGAGTGATTGAGAGTAAGAGTGATTGGGAGTAAGAGTAAGAGTAAGAATGAGAGTAGGAGTGATTGAGAGTAGGAGTGATTGGGAGTAGGAGTGATTGGGAGTAAGAGTGATTGAGAGTAAGAGTATTTGAGAGTAAGAGTATGAGAGTAAGAGTGAGAGAGTGAGTATGAATGGGTAAGGGTGACTGAGAGTGAGTAAGAGTGACAGAGTAAGAATGACAGAGTAAGAGTGATAGAGAGTAAGAGTGACTAGAGAGTAAGAGTGACAGAGAGTAAGAGTGACAGAGTAAGAGTGACAGAGAGTAAGAGTGACAGAGAGTAAGAGTGACAGAGAGTAAGAGTGACAGAGAGTAAGAGTGACAGAGAGTAAGAGTGACAGAGAGTAAGAGTGAATATGAGAGTGAGTAAGGATGACTGAGAGAAAGAGTGAGTAATAGTGCGTAAGAGTGATTGAGAGTTAGAGTGAGAGTAAGAGTGATTGAGAGTTAGTGAGAGTAAGAGTGATTGAGAGTAAGAGTGATTGGGAGTAAGAGTGATTGAGAGTAAGAGTGATTGGGAGTAAGAGTGATTGCGAGTAGGAGTAAGAATGAGAATAAGAGTGATTGAGAGTAAGAGTGAGTAAGAGTAAGAATGAGAGTAAGAGTGATTGAGAGTAAGAGTGATTGAGAGTAAGAGTGATTGGGAGTAAGAGTGATTGGGAGTAAGAGTAAGAGTGAGAGTAAGAGTAAGAATGAGAATAAGAGTGATTGAGAGTAAGAGTGATTGGGAGTAAGAGTAAGAGTAAGAATGAGAGTAGGAGTGATTGAGAGTAGGAGTGATTGGGAGTAGGAGTGATTGTGAGTAAGAGTGATTGAGAGTAAGAGTAATTGAGAGTAAGAGTATGAGAGTAAGAGTGAGAGAGTGAGTATGAATGGGTAAGGGTGACTGAGAGTGAGTAAGAATGACAGAGTAAGAGTGACAGAGAGTAAGAGTGACAGAGAGTAAGAGTGACAGAGAGAAAGAGTGACAGAGAGTAAGAGTGACAGAGTAAGAGTGAGTATGAGAGTGAGTAAGGATGACTGAGAGTAAGAGTGAGTAATAGTGCGTAAGAGTGATTGAGAGTAAGAGTGAGTAATAGTGTGTAAGAGTGATTGAGACTAAGAGTGAGTAATAGTGCATAAGAGTGATTGAGAGTGAGAGTGAGAGTGAGTTAAGAGTGTGAGGAGTGAGAAGGTAGCAGGCCAGCAAAGCAGGATGTGTGGTCACAGGCGAGGCCTAGGCCTCGTGATCTCTAATGTTGGTTTTTATATATATGTTGGATTTTTTGTCCTGTTTCAAATTATAATTATTTAGCAGGAATGTAATAAGATATTGCACATTATTAATGTGACAATAATATATGCATTATTTCCTTGATAATCAAACTTGTTGTTCAAAGATAATATACAATCTTTGAAGGAAACATTTTGAGAGCGCGAGCTGGCAACACTGGGCTGGTGGGTGAGAGAGACATATGGTTAGTTGTGCTCAGACCTTCAGTGGTGAAGGGTGTGTCCCAGCTGGCCGCCACCAGCCGCCACCCGCCGCCACCCGCCGCTACCCACCACCAGCCACCACCCGCCACCACCCACCACCAGCCGCCACCCGCCACCACCCACCACCCACCACCAGCCGCCACCCGCCACCACCCACCACCAGCCGCCACCCGCCGCCACCCACCACCAGCCGCCACCCGCCGCCACCCACCACCAGCCGCCACCCGCCGCCACCCACCACCAGCCGCCACCAGCCGCCACCCGCCACCACCCAACACCCACCATCAGCCGCCACCTGCCACCACCCACCACCAGCGGCCACCCGCCACCACCCACCACCAGCCGCCACCCGCCACCACCCACCGCCACCCACCACCGCCACTCACCACCCGCCGCCACCACCCACCACCAGCCGCCACCCGCCACCAGCCACCGCCACCCACCACCGCCACCCGCCGCCACCACCCACCACCACCAGCCGCCGCCGCCACCACCACCCACCACCACCGCTGCCACCACCCATCACCGCCGCCGCCACCACCACCCACCACCACCCATCACCGCCGCCGCCACCACCACCCACCACCACCGCCGCCACCACCCATCACCACCGCCGCCGCCACCACCACCAGCCGCCACCATCACCACCAGCCGCCACCACCACCACCACCAGCCGCCATCACCGCCACCAGCTGCCACCACCACCAGCCGCCATCACCGCCACCAGCCGCCACCACCACCAGCCGCCATCACCGCCACCAGCCGCCACCACCACCACCACCAGCCGCCACCACCACCACCACCAGCCGCCATCACCGCCACCAGCTGCCACCACCACCAGCCGCCATCACCGACACCAGCTGCCACCACCACCAGCCGCCACCACCAGCCGCCACCACCGCCACCACCACCTGCCACCAGCCGCCACCACCGCCCGCTATCAGCCGTCACCGCCCGTTGCCACAGTCGCCACCGCCAGCCGCCACCAGCCCCCCCCACCGCCGATCGTCACCACCCATCACAGCCGCCGCCGCCCGCCACCACCCACCACCACCAGCCGCCGCTGCCACCACCACCCACCACCACCGCCGCCACCACCACCCACCACCACCACCGCCACCACCCACCACCGCCAGCCGCCACCACTCATCACAGACGCCGCCACCCGCCACCGCCCGCCACCACCGCCAGACACAGCCGCCAGTGTCCGCCACCGCCGCCAGTGTCCGCCACCGCCGCCACTGTCCGCCACCGCCGCCACTGTCCGCCACCGCCACCACTGTCTGCCACCGCCGCCACCACTGTCCGCCCGCCGCCACCACTGTCCGCCCGCCGCCACCACTGCCCGCCCGCCGCCACCACTGCCCGCCCGCCGCCACCACTGTCTGCCCGCCGCCACCACTGTCCGCCCGCCGCATCCACTGTCCGCCCGCCGCCTCCACTGTCCGCCCGCCGCCTCCACTGTCCGCCCGCCGCCACCACTGTCCGCCCGCCGCCGCCACTGTTTGCCCGCCGCCGCCACTGTCCGCCCGCCGCCGCCACTGTCCGCCCGCCGCCGCCACTGTCCGCCCGCCGCCGCCACTGTCCGCCCGCCGCCGCCACTGTCCGCCCGCCGCCGCCACTGTCCGCCCGCCGCCGCCACTGTCCGCCCGCCGCCACTGTCCACCACCGCCGCCAAAGCCGCCACGGTCCGCCCGCCGCCACTATCCGCCACAGCCGCCACTGTCCGCCCGCCGCCACTGTCCGCCCGCCGCCACTATCCGCCACCGCCGCCACTGTCCTCCCGCCGCCACTGTCCGCCCGCCGCCACTGTCCGCCCGCCGCCGCCCTGTCCGCCCGCCGCCACTGTCCGCCCGGCGCCACTATCCGCCACCGCCGCCACTGTCCACCCGCCGCCACTGTCCGCCCGCTGCCACTATCCGCCACCGCCACCACTGTTTGCCACCGCCACCACTGTCTGCCACCGCCACCACTGTCCGCCCGCCGCCACCACTGTCCGCCCGCCGCCACCACTGTCCGCCCGCCGCCACCACTGTCCGCCCGCCGCCGCCACTGTCCGCCCGCCGCCGCCACTGTCCGCCCGCCGCCGCCACTGTCCGCCCGCCGCCACTGTCCACCACCGCCGCCAAAGCCGCCACTATCCGCCACAGCCGCCACTATCCGCCACCGCCGCTACTGTCCGCCCGCCGCCACTGTCCGCCCGCCGCCACTATCCGCCCGCTGCCACTATCCGCCACCGCCACCACTGTCTGCCACCGCCACCACTGTCTGCCACCGCCACCACTGTCCGCCCGCCGCCACCACTGTCCGCCCGCCGCCACCACTGTCCGCCCGCCGCCTCCACTGTCCGCCCGCCGCCACCACTGTCCGCCCGCCGCCACCACTGTCCGCCCGCCGCCGCCACTGTTCGCCCGCCGCCGCCACTGTCCGCCCGCCGCCGCCACTGTCCGCCCGCCGCCGCCACTGTCCGCCCGCCGCCGCCACTGTCCGCCCGCCGCCGCCACTGTCTGCCCGCCGCCACTGTCCACCACCGCCGCCAAAGCTGCCACTATCCGCCACAGCCGCCACTATCCGCCACCGCCGCCACTGTCTGCTTGCCGCCACTATCCGCCACCGCCGCCACTATCCGCCACCGCCGCCACTGTCCGCCCGCCGCCGCCACCGTCCGCCCGCCGCCACTGTCCGCCCGCCGCCACTGTCCACCACCGCCGCCAAAGCCGTCACTATCCGCCACAGCCGCCACTATCCGCCACCGCCGCCACTGTCTGCCCGCCGCCACTATCCGCCACCGCCGCCACTATCCGCAACCGCCGCCACTGTCCGCCCGCCGCCACTATCCGCCACCGCCGCCACTGTCCGCCCGCCGCCGCCACCGTCCGCCCGCCGCCACTATCCGCCACCGCCGCCACTGTCCGCCACAGCCGCCACTCTCCGCCGTACAGCCTCCCCTCTCTCCGTTAGTAAATAATTATAATTGTTAGTAAATAATAAAAGAAATATAAATTATTAGATTTTTTTTACCCTTAAATTGGTTTTAATATTTAAATTGAAAATAATAATATAATATAAAATATAATAAAAATAATATAATATAAAATATAATAAAAATAATATAATATAAAATATAATAAAAATAATATAATATAAAATATAATTTAATTTCAAGAAATTTAACTTTAAACACAAAGATGTGAAAAGGGTTCAGATTATTGGCTCAAACCTTTCATAAGAGATTCATATTGGTATATGAATGGATTATGAATGACTCATGTTAGGAGTGTAAAGTTGCCACAACATCTCAAATTAGTGTTAGATACATATGTCTTGGTTATAAGTTTTGGAAACCTATTTAAGTCCACACACAATATCGTATCTGATACGATAAAACAAACGTTTCCAATACTTTCAAATACTTTCCAGATATGTTGTGGCAACCTAAAATTGTTTGCTGGGTTAAGATCAGGAAGGGAAAGAGGGACATTTGGAGGAAGATAAATGGAACAGACTATACCATCTACCCACAAAAACACGGGCAGCAGAACAATGGATAGGGCACGGAAGAAGTAGGGGGACGAAGGGAATATCAGAACGAATTAGGAGAGAAGTAGAGTTATGAGCCTGGGGAGGGGGGGGGGGAGAAAGAAAGGAATAACCACGAAAGTGACCAGGACGAGCACCAAGCATTGGTTCCTGGAGACAAACACAAAGTGGTGTAAACTGTTTAATTAGAAGTTGGAGTTCATGGAAGTTGGCATAAAATCCACGAATATTCCACTGAAGAATAGACATTATCAAAGAGAAAGGACAGTAACAGAGAACAAGAAAAAAATAAAGGTATAGAGGAACATAGTTTATCAAAGAATCTCAGGATCAGGGTCAAGATCAGGGTTAAGATCAGGGTTAAGATCAGGATCAGGGTCAGGATCAGGATCAGGGTCGGCAAAATCAGGGTTAGGGGGCCATGGGTAAACTTAGGAAGGAGAGAGGGAAGGGAGCGAGAGAACAGACCAGAGGCGGACTGACGGTCTGGAGGAGGAGGAGGAGGAGACAACTGAGAGGGGAAGGCAAGGACAGTTGGAGGAGGGGGGGTGGCAGAGATCAGGGAGTGCACCTCAGGAAGGGCAGCAACAGAGGGAATCGGGGGCGGAAGAAACCTCCATATCAGAGACAGGGGGTTCGATTACTGAAATGGGAGGGGATGTAGTGACAGAGTCAGAGGGAGGGGGCGAGCGAAACCTTCTTACCAGCCGGAGAGGAAGAAGGAGAGGAGCCAGGCTTACGTTTCTGACTCGAAGAGACAGGTGTTCCAGTAACAACGTATCGGGCGACAGACTCAATGGTCTCAGCAGGAGAAGAGGAACGAGAGCGAACAACACGAAGATTGCTGGGAGGATGATGGATATCAGCCTGGACAGACAGGTGGCGTGGAGGGTCAAGAGACTGGGGGGAGGGTTGGGAAGAAAGAGTGGGGGGAGATGGGGAAGAAGACAAAGGAGATATGGCGGACTGGGTAGGAAGGGGGGAAATCCCAGATGGAGAACCGGGAGGGAGACCATCTGGGACAGAAAGCAAAGAAATAGGGGAGGAGGTGGTGGGTGTGGTCGGGTTTAAGGCCTGGAAACGGTTGCGAGACTGAGGAAAACGGGAAGGACGAGGAGAGGTAGAACTCAACACGCGAGCGTGGGAGACGCGGGAGCGTGGGAGACGCCCGCGAAAGGGGCGAGACGACGAACTTGGCGTTTGTAGTGCATACACGAGCGTGAGAAGGTAGGGTGGGCTTCACCGCAATTGAGGCAGCGAGCCTGAGGAGAAGTGCACTCGGATTTAGAATGACTATCGTCCCCACACAAGGGGCACAGATACACAGTACTGGGGCATTTGAGGACACCGTGCCCGAACTTCCAACACTTATTGCATAGTCTAGGAGAGGGAATGTACTCCTGAACGGAGCATCTGGCAACAGCAAGAATAATAGAGGGCGGAAGGGCCCTACTATCAAAGGTGATTTTTACAACTCGAAGGGGCTGACGGCGACGACCACAAGGGGGTCGAGTAAACGTGTCCACCTGGAGGACAGAATGGCCTTGGGCTTCGAGAATATGTTTAATATCCTCATGGCAATCTTTGAGGTCCCGAACACCAGTTGCAACATGGTGTGGGAAGAGAACAGTGCCAACATTGGCATTTAACCGAGCGTTCTTGGAGACCCGAACAGGGGCCTCTCCAATGCAGGACAAAGTGGCTAAGCGAGTAGCTGCATCCTGAGAAGGAGCAGCGACGACATGCGTACCATAACTGGAGTTAAAGTAACAGAGGCATCTACTGAATCAACAAGGTGTTTATGGAGGGAGAAATCGTCAGGAGGAGTAGAATCTAGATGGTGGAGATCAAAGTATTTAGCCCATGTAGCGGGGCCAAACAAGGCGTTGTAAATACTATTACGGGAAGGAATCTTGCGAGTGCGGCCGTGGCGGGAACGGCGTAGAGAACCCCCGGAGTTCATGGGGGTATAAGGCGCAGTAGTCACAATGAGGGACGAAGCTGTGCCAGGGGAATGGTCACCACAGGGGGCTGGGGACTCGACCCAACCGCAGAGGAGGGAGGGGAGCCGAGGGGAGTAGTCAGGTCGTCGGGGCCCAATGCAGCAAGGGCTACAGGGCCTGGTCTTCCAACACAGTCCGACTCGGGGGCTTGGTCGCCCACCCCACGAGCCTGAGAAAGTACAAGGGAAACATTATCAGCCATGAAAACGAGGGAAAACTTTCATTCACGAATGTGCCCCCACACCCACCATGGAGCCACAATTAGAGGCAGGACACCCAACAAGAAGCTATCGCCGATCTTGCCGGGGCCCCTCAGGGGTGCGTCGTGAGTATATGCCCCACAAACGCCACCTTAAGAACCGTGAGTCCGTCGAGAGCGGGTTCAGTGACGAAAGGAAGATTGACAATAAAAGGGGCCCCTCGCTCGAGACGTTGGGTATTACAGTTCTACGGGTGCAAGAGTATGCCTCCTCAAACACCCGGGCGTCAAAACAAAAGTAGGTCGAAAGAATAATCAAAACAGGCAAAAGGTCGGCAGGAAATGACAATTTGATAGGAGAAGAGGGGGGGGGGGGAGAAAAATGAAACACGAGGAAAAGGAAAAGGGGTCTGGCAAAATTGGTAAAGGTAGCAGCAGGAGCATTAGGCTGCAAAAGGACAGAGGACTGACCCATGGAGCATCACACTCCAGCAGCTGCCCACCAAGCCGCCCCACTGAGACAACCAGCCAGACTATGGGGGGGGGTGGTCACGCAAGAAAGTTTTATGACAACAAACAGTTCACTTACCTGGGCGTGGGTTGTATTGTCGCCCCAAATATCGAAGTACCCGCAGTTTTCTAGTTCACGGATCACTTCGTTATTTTTTAATACGTCAACACTCCACATCTGTCCACAAACAACATGTTAGATAAAACCTTTACATTTTTGTGGCAATATGTGCCACAACCCACCACAGTTCCCGATTTCTCGGGTACCTATCTACTGTTAGATACCGTTAGACAAATCCCAAAGGTTTTCATATAAAAGAAACTTTAATCAATTTATATGGAAATATATGTCTGCTGAGACTGATGGATTCCTACTACTCTCGAAAAAGAAAACTAAACTTCAGTATGGTTTTAATATTGTTTCACATAAATAATGCCTTATGCTGTTGAAAGAATGACACTTAAAATTCAAAACCAATAGACACTATTAATGGCGTAAATCACGAAGAAATTACCACGAGATAAATAATGAAAAACTCACCTGAATGCTCGAGTTGCCCTGGACGAGCGTAGCCAAACACAGGCAAAACACAGCCAAAACAGGCAGCATCTTGGAATACAACAAGCACTGCGGTGACAAGTACTTAAACCTTTAATCCTTGGTGACACTAAGACACAGAAGCACATGACATCAATACAGGTATTGATGTCATGTGACTTGAAGCACCTGTTACATTTGTGTTTATTGCATTTATATACCTACTAACTCCATGAGTCGCTTTACACTTGTAATTCATTCAGGGTAATTTGGGCAGTGGTATATGGAATATTCTGCATTACAGAACTAACATGTCCTCCAGTACCTTGGGTAACACAGTGACTAGGTTTTGAGGGGACCCAATGCATGTGCCCATATTGCCATATTTCCACCTTCAAGTGGAGGTAGGTGGTTTAGATTTTATTGGAGAACTTAAAGTACCCTTTGATTGTTTGTTATGGGTTGTTAACGAACTGGAGCTGGTCGGCCGAGTGGACAGCACACTGGACTTGTGATCCTGTGGTCCCGGGTTCGATCCCAGGCGCCAGCGAGAAACGATGGGCAGAGTTTCTTTCACCCTATGCCCCCGTTACCTAGCAGTAAATAGGTACCTGGGAGTTAGTCAGCTGTCACGGGCTGCTTCCTGGGGTTGGAGGCCTGGTCAAGGACCGGCCGCGGGGACACTAAAGCCCCGAAATCGACTCAAGATAACGAAGGTTTAGTGGTTGGTTTACCACCTGTATTTGCTTGATATCTTTCTACAACAGAGCATAAACCTTTCATAATTTCCTGGACTGTCAGAAAAGATTTGTTATACAGGAACACAACCTATCCTGTGTTTCACTGGGTAATTTGTGTCGTATGATAACTTTAGTCAACCACTCAGCACTATTTATATCAACCTCAAGACCGAGTGTTTCAAGTAATGACTCAAGCTCCAATCTGAAGGCATGGAGTGAGTCAGTGGTTTCATTAGTTGGATGCAAGTCCACATTTTTTAAACTAAAAGAGTGCCAGCTCACTCTGTTAGCATAATTATCCCTAAGGAGCTGAACTGCGAGATCGTAGCCATCATTATTTAGGGTTAAATTTGTTACCCCCCATTTTCAGCTTCACCCTTAAGTTGATCCTGGAGGTATGTGAATTTGGTGGGTTTAGAATCCACAAAGTCGAAAAATTTAGTCCAGATGTTGTTCCAACTTTCATTCTCTGTTCCAGAGAATGTTGGTAAACTGATTGAAGGCTATCTTGAGGTTATCTTGCAGTTTAACAGTTGCAGTAAAAGTAGCAGTAAAGGCAGTTTAACTTCTGGTTGAGTAGTGTTAGGGGAAGTTGTAGTTGTTGTTGCCTTACTCTGGGCAATTAATTTGATGAAAGGATCTAACTTGGCTTGAGTATCACCCTCATATTGTTCCAGTTCAGCCAAATACTTTTCTATCTGGCATTTGACTTCCTCAAATTTACCTGTTGCTACTCGAAATTTGGTTTCTAGTTCAACATTATCAACTGGAGATTGTTGTGACAGATCAAAGCATTTATTAATCTGTCCTAAGTGACCCTTGGGTCCTGTTAGAGGTTTTTCAGTTTTTTCTAGATCAGCCATGCTGGCTACTTAGTTGGAATATACAGGGTCTATAATATTATTTCTAATGTAACTAGGGTACTTGCTCATTATCCTGAGCAAGTACTATTGATAGTAGCCTAAGGTCAGATTTTCTATCACTAGGCTAAAATCCTACCTCCATGAAGGTTAGCACATTAAAATACTAATAAATATATATATAATCACACACAAATACTTTGAGAGGTAACCAATGTCACTGTGGGAATTCCTCAGGGTAGCCCTTCCTTATGGCCCTTGGTTAGTACAGAAACACTCATTATCACTCAACAGTGAAATGATTATAGGTAAACATATAAGCAAATAATTATAGATACATAACTTGTGCTGGTATTGGTTCCACCCTATATAAGATTGATAAAGATTAAGACACCCAAAAGATGGCACGAGCATGAATAGCCCGTAAGTGGTGGCCCTTTTGAGCCATTACCAGTATCATTAGCCGATACTGGACATCTGAGGAGGTGCGACTGCACCCTGCGTGACGGGAGATGTCTTCCCCGTGACCCTATATAAGGGTCTGCACAATTAATTAATAGTGCTAGGTTGTTTAATACTTAATACAACACTAGGATATAATAATGTAAATGAGACTAAGTTGATTTAGTTCAGCACTAGTCAATCTATATAAATAAAAATGTAAATGTTCGTTTGTTCAAAACTAAAATTCCGCGAAGTTCAAAGATCAAGATTTGCATGCAAATCTTTTTGCATGCTTCCAAAAGTTCTTTACAGATTGCTTTGAAATTTTTACACAGCGTTCCATTCGAATACGTACATGTTTTTATATACCTAATATATAGATGTCATGTCTGACAGGCAAAGACTTTTTTATTAACTTTTTCCATGTGAGGGAAATCTCTGAAAGCTCTTCTTCGAAACTTCTTACAGATTGCTTTGAAATTGTGACAACGTTGCATTCGAAAATGCGTGCGTTTTTATATACCTACTATTTGGATGTCACTTCCGTGACAGGTAAAAACATACTTTAAAAAAAACAGCGCCATCTGATAAATGTAAAATGCAACACACACTGTTTTTCATGTGATGGAAATCTCCAAAAGTTCTCCACAGATTGCTTAGAAATTTTGACACAACATTGCATTCAAATATGCTGTTACGGACCCGAGTCCAGCGTCGGAGCACAGAGCGGCGATGACAACGCCATCTGTGAGTCCACTCCTGAAACCCACTCCAAATGGACGACGCCATCTAGTGGTGACAGGATAGGCCAGCAATAAGTGTTGGATTCCTGTCCTAGTCAGCTCATGACGTAGCCGCTGCTGACCTCTGGTGAGGTGGTGCTTAGACAGTGAACGCCATCTATGGAGTGAAGAGGTGGACGTTTCTGTCTAAGCTTGTGAGTGAAGCGTCCCAGTATTAATGACGTGTCTGATTGCAGAGTCGACCTGGGACTGCTGTGTTGGACGATTGACCAGTCTACCCAAGGCAGCCAAGGTCTGTTCACGAGTCTGCTTTGAAGAAGCTGTGAGCCACCCCCGGACGAACTCTGTTGAGAGTATTAGCCTGCCTGTGGCGTGGCAGTGTCGGGAATCGCCTTATCCGGGGCTGGCTGGTGGAAGAGACTAGCCACTGTGGTGCTTAGTGAGAGTGATCAGCGGGTGACATGAGGCTCCTGCCTAGGGCTCGCAACCCTAGTATTGGTCGTGGAGTGGCCTAAACAGCGAGGCTGATCGGAACCTGCCAGCTACAGGCTGGATTGTGGTTGAAGGCCTCCACGTCGAAGCACCCAATGGGACTGTGATTTGGCTGGCCTGTGGCCAGGGTAGATTCGTCATAGTCATATTGGATTCATCGTGGGCCACGGAAGAAGGAACCAGGGCTACCCAGAGTGAGCATCGTTGAGCATCCAGTGTCTTCGGAGGAAGACGCAACTGTACACAAGTGTAGTAATAATCCCCGCGTGCGACTGTTATATATTTATATATGGTGATGGTAAATATATAAGAAAAACTGAAACATTTGTATCCCTCCCCCTTTAATTTAACTTGCGTTACAGAACACACCCCTTGAAAGCCTCTACTAACTTGGGGCCGGATTCCCAAACTCTACTACCATCAGAGAAGAACCCGGTTGCGTCCCAGTAGGGCCGTAACATATGCGCATGGTTTTATATATCTTCTATATAGATGTCATGTCTGTGACAGCTAAATACATGCTTTTTTTTAATAACATTGCCATCTGTTGGACGTAAAAGCAACACGCTATACTAAATATTTTACGATCTCATTTCGATGTTTCCAATTGAATTGTTAAATTGAATTTTCATATATTTCGATTTATTTTCATTTTGATTTAATTATGTTGTGTGACATTGCATTGAAATCGAGCTGTGCAGCTTACCATACCGTTCATTTAATGAGTATAGTTTATTATTTTATTTTTTCATTTCTTTTTTTTAACCGTTCTTTGTATTTTTCAGAGATTGGAACATCAGAGCAATTGATGTTCCAATGTTTCTGATGAGAATGCATCAGGCAGGGGAGTGGGCAATGGTGGGGAGGATGAGTGGGCTGGGGGAGTGGGCGATGGTGGGGAGGATGAGGGGATGGGGGAGTGTGGAAGACGAGGGAGTGGGGAATGGTGGGGGAGGATGTGGGAAAAGGGGAGTGGGGGATAGAAGGGAAAACAAATTGGATGGGTTAGGGGACGCGGGGGGGGGGGGCAGGATGAGGGGACGGGGAAGGGGGGAATGGTGGAGAGGACGATGGGATGGGGAAGAGTTAGGAGGACGAGGGGATGGGGGAGTGGGGAAACGGAGGGTAGCACGGGGGAGGGTCGGGAGATCTGGAGTCGGCAAACCAGACAATCTCTATATGTACACAGACAATGAAACAACAACAAATATTGTATACCCACAAACATTGTGAAATTAAACATATTAGAAATGTGCGCTCTCTTTTTTCTTTCTTCATTTCTGAGCCACAGCAACGTGTGGCCTGGTATAGCTAGTAGTAATATAAATTGGACTAGGTTGATCAATATTTAGTTCAACACTAGTCAATGGTAACATCCTACCCTAAAGCAGGTTGGCAACTAGCTACTAGAAATTTATGTTGGGCAGTGGAGACAAAGTCCAATATATTTTAATTGGGATTTTAGCTTATGTTAAATATTTCTCTAAACAAGAGAAATTAAATACTGCACACAATTGGTGTTGGTGGCCTCTCATTAACCTCTTGTGTATATAATATTTTATTAGTGACCTTCACAAAATTAAACACCACAAATTTAGTATAGATAAACTCCATGGAAAGGTAACCACAATTTAGTCGGATTTAATTTATGCGGTTATACTGCGCAGATATAACACTGCACGAATTTGGTGGATGTATTCCGTGAAACTGTTGAGAGGCTAGGCTACTGACCCGTCTTTGACTGGTGGTGTGTGTTTTAATATATTATTGATCGATTTAATGCACTGGTTTACTTAATTTGATAGACCAACAGTGATCTAGAATTGTAGGACCATTAAGAATCCATCTATGGTTCAAAGTACCATATATATGGTTCAATAACGAATAATTTCTGAATATGATGAACTGTTTTTGTTGTTGTTTTAGATTCAGTTACTCAGAACAAAAAGTTCCAAGCAGCACGAGCTATCTACATGCTATTTCTGGTTCATCTGGTTTCAGTGACCATAAAATATGTGGGGATATCTACCATTGATTGATTTGATTATTAATTCAAGAGATTATATTAAATTGTATTTATTACTGATGAGTGGACTGTATTTTTTAAATTTATTATCAACAGTAAACTTCCCTTCACACATTTAAGGGGGTTTCATATTTTAATCTTGCTGTAATTAAACAGTAGCTTTACTTACTAATGGGTTATATAACACTACTATGGGTTAGTTATAAATTATATATCCCATTGGTTGTGGGACGGTACGGCTCAACTTGTGGCTTGCTCACAATGTACTTGGGGGAACGTTGCAACGTAACATCTAGCAAGAACAGATATACCTCAATTGTAGCATATAATAGTAAATTTAATCAAGACTTACTCTTGTGGGTGGTGTTGCCATGTGCCCTAATGACTTATCTAGACAGAACATTCATTGCCCAACTATTCTGAGCTAAATAAACCGACAATGTATATATTAAGCAGAATTGCCCCAAGACTGACCTTGGTACTCTCCATGGTTGTGTCCAGCCATTAACATTTGTCACCCGTATGTGTTGGTACGTATATGTCTATAACCAGACACATACACATCTACACCTGTGTATGTGCCTATAACCAAACATACATTGTAACTCAACTTGGCCTATCCCTGGGTAAGTCGGTCCAACCACTAATACTTCACAAGTATTAGACAAAGCACTGTCTATACTGATGCGGCCACTTGTTCCCACTGGAACACATCTTGGATTCAGGACTGCCCTGATGGAACTAACTCTTGGCGCCCAAGATACCCTCTTTATCACTTCTGCGGACATAAATGTCATTAGCAACACAGTAACTACACAGGGATCAAATATGATGGCAGCTTTCCACCGAGGAACAGAAAATGTGGTCGGGTGCACTCAGTAGATTGCGTTGACATCGTCACCTCCCTCAACAGAGGGCATTGTCATCGACCCACCTTCTAAGGCAGGGGTCTCCAAACTTTTCAATGTAAGCGCCACATTATATATTTCCCATATTTATACGGGCCGGAGGAATAAAAAATGAAAAAAAAACAAAAAACAAATCAGTGCCAGTAATTTAATTTCCTCAAATATTAAAGTATAAACATGGAAAAATTAAAACATATCTTTTTGGAAAAAATCAGGGTAAACTAAATAGATTCCTGCCTTTAGTTTTATGCAACCAAATTAGTGTGACGAATGATACTGTCGTTTTGACTTCAAAATTTCATTAAAATCGGGTTCCAGATTAGATGAGCCAATTGTAAGAATTGATTTCAAGTGATCATCAGACAAATTTGCTCGATAGTTAGATTTCACATACTTCATTTTGGAAAAAGTTTGTTCACACAAGTATGTTGAACCAAAAATGGACACAAAACTACAAGCAAACTTTATCAAATTTGGAAACTGATCTGGCTGCAGGCATTTATAAAACTCAATCAGATTTCCTTCTCTATACTTATCTTTCAGTCTGTCATCTGCCTGGAGATCAATAATTTCCATTTGAAATTGAGTTGGAAGATTTTCAGCATTGCAGTCAAATGGATTATGAAAGAGCCTGATTTCATTTGCTTTGGCATCAAGGTCAGCAAATCGCTTCTGAAACTGTTTTTTCAAATCTGAAATTATTTCATTTGCAAATGAAAAAGGAAATTCAACTTTACTTTCTGCATGAAATTTTTCACAACATGGAAAATGAGCAAAATTCTTAACCTTCACCTGGCCTTCAAGTAGCGCAAGTTTTGCTCTGAATGCCTTGACATGAACAAAGTAGTCACTGATCAAATTTGTTTTGCCTTGCAATTTCAGATTCAAGTTATTCATATGACCTGTCATATCTGCAAAAAATGCCAATTTCCAAATCCATTCACATTCTGATAATAATGGCTGAGGTTTATTTTTCTCTGTGAGAAATAAATCAATTTCTAATCTGAGCTCAAAGAAATGCAGCAAAACCTTTCTACAACTAAGCCATCTAACTGCTGTATAATAAGGCAAGTTAACAAACTCCGTATCAATTTCTTTCAAGAAATCACGGAACTGGCGATGGTTGAGTGCATGAGATCTAATGAAATTAACCACAGAAACAACAGGTTTCATGACACAAGACATATCAACATATTTTAGGCACAATGATTGTTGATGGATTAGGCAATGCAGAAAAATGGGTTTTGAGAATCCTCCAACCTCACAAGCTGTTGTAATTTGCCCAACCAAACCCTTCTTTGTCCCAGACATATTCTTTCCTCCATCAATTGTCACACACTGCACTTGTTTCCATTCCAGGTTATATTCTGTCATAGTTTTACTTACTTCATTGAAAATGTCCTCTCCAGTTGTTGTGGTGTGCATGCTGTGAACTGATGCTAATTCTTGGCTCACATTAAATTCACTATCAACACCACGAATGAATACTAAGAGCTGAGAAGTATCACACACATCAGTTGATTCATCCAACGCAAGAGAATACCAACAAAATCTTTTTTTTTCCTTTATTTGCCGAATTATGTCGCCTCCTAAATCTTCAATTCTACGAGCAACAGTATTTGACCCAAGACTTATCATTTTGAAGAGGTTTACTTTTTCTGGACATACCTCTCCTGCTGCTTCCACTATACACTCTTTTATGATACTACCATCAGTGAAAGGTTTTCCTTTTTTAGCCAACACATAGGCAACTTTGTAACTGGCTCTAGTTGAATTTTCATTTTCAGATTTTTTCTTACTGAAAACAGCTTGTTGAGAATGCAGACTGTGCTGAAATGATTCAAACTTTTTAGTGCGTTCTGCTCCTGTGATGTAAGAATAACTTGAGCCATGTTTAGATTCATAGTGCCGACGAATATTGTATTCCTTCAGAACAGCAACACTGTCTCTACATATTATGCATAAAGCTTTATCATTTGCTATCACAAAAAAGTACTTTATCTTCCATTCGTCATTGAACCGACGGCACTCACTGTCCACTTTTCTTTTCTTTATCTTTTCCATATCTGAAAACATAAGGGTAAAATAAATGAAATAAATTCTACAGGAAAAAAACAGCTTGTATGTGGTGTTAAAAAGCATAGCATATTATTATAAAGTGGTAAATATTATGGCAACAGCTTTCGTTGATAAACTTAATGGTTACCATTTTAACTATTTTAAACATGCAATATTTTTGGCTACAATAGTATTATTGCTATTTTGTATAACTAAGATAAAGGCATTGTCAAAGTACAGAGAAAAGAATATTGTACAGTGTTTGTGCTCCCTGAAACGGAAGCAGTGAAGCCCCACTCGCCCTCCATCCCCACAATATACAGTTATACACAACTGATTGGTTGTAATGCACAACACATACCTACCAGTATTAGTATCTGTGCGTCACACTATCGAGAGAGAGGAAAACTGACTTGGGTTGAGCGCCACCAGTCAGCAGCCCCAGCTTTGAATAATTCTGCGATGCCATTCGTACGATAATTATTTTTTCAAGGCCACCACACAGGGATTTGTTTGGAGGGCCGGATGAAATTATGTGGCGGGCCGGATGTGGCCCGCGGGCCATAGTTTGGAGACCCCTGTCCTAAGGGAATTGTGGTCGGTAGTGGTCCACAGATAACTAGACACATGCACGCCCACACACGTGTATATGTTGGCGTGTCTGTGTTAATAACAAAACACATACATGCCAACTCCCGTGTACGAGTGGGGGTGTATGTGTATATAACAAAACAGTTACACATTTACTTCCGTGTATGAGGGCGTGTCTGTATATATAACCAGATACATACATGCCTATTCCCATGTATTTACCTAGTTGTGCTTGTGGGGGTTGAACTCTGCTCTTTTGGCCTGCCTTTCAACTGTCAATCAATCAACTGTTACTAATTACAATTTTCTTTCACACACACACACGCACACAGGAAGTAGCCTTTAACAACTAACTCCCATGTACCTATTTACTGCTAGGTAACAGGGGTCATCAGGGTGAAAGAAACTTTGCCCATTGTTTCTCGCCGGCACCAGGAATCGAACCCCGGACCACAGGATTATGTGCCAGCATGCTGTCCACTCAGCCACTGGCCCCCACATACATGCATGTGTGTGGACGTGTATGTGTCTATACCCAGACACATACACGTCTAGAATGACTGCCAACTCTCTTAACACCTTTATCTTCAATATGCTCCTTTTGAAAGAAGTTTTTGACGAGGCCTTTTTTACAACTTCCTCTGAAATTCTATGGTGGCATCACCTTGCTTCCTTCATACATGTTACCGGACTTATAAGAAGGGATCATTATTTCAACATAAAATTTTTGCCTTATGTCACGAATGTGGGTGTGTGGTGATGACCTTTATATATTGTCTAGGGAAATAGAAGCTTTTACTTGAGCCAAGGGAAGATCAAGGAGTAGGGAAACAGCCAAGTACAAAAGACACAAATTTATATGTAAGTCACACTATATAACATATGGCGATAATTGTACTCCTTTTGACTCAAGGTCAATCTGAAAGTAACAACCTGGTTATTAAAACTCCCAAACGGGCTCTGGACACCCTATGGCTCTCAGTCCCAACCCTGGAACTGAGCACACAGCCACTACACCACCCCACCTGTGACACACATATATATAAACCACTAGGAAACCTGGATTCTCTCTCACAAAACAGCACCATAGACTGCCTGAGTACTCTAGACTATCTTGCAACGCTGTTAAGATAAAACTATGGCTTATCTGATTCTACGGCCGGAGAAAAACCCTCAGTAAGAAAGGTCTGGTCTTCAACGTTCCACTTCCACTCAGGTCAAGATGGCGTCCACCATTCTTGCGTCATCGCCCCTTAATACTCTATTCCTAACATTTACAATCAAACGTTTTATTCACTTCATTTACCATATTCCCCATGCATGCTTTTTAATTGAGTCCATTTTTTCCCTCACATAGTTTGGCTATTCCAATACACATTATTCCTAGACAATCTCCAGCTAAGAGGGTACTACTTTGCTTTGCGGAGTATTACTGGTGACTCGCGGCCTCCCAGTTATCAGCTGCAGATTTATTTCAAGAAAACATTCTCCAATGTGTCCACCAACACTTTATAATAAGAACTAACCTCCACAGTAGGTAAGGTTCATAACACCTTACACCCTACAGATGTTACTTCTGACCTGCTGGTATTATAAATATTGTTCAGTTTAACCCTTAACATACCAAGCCTTTGTCGTCAACGTTGTTTACCATTTGGGGTCTTCTGGGGACCCCATTTTTTTCGTTATTTCACAAATATTTGTTCTGTCAGATTGTTTAAATATATTTTTGAATTCAAAATATGTCACAGAACTCCTACAAGACCTGAATGTGTTCTGGTCCTGTACAAAACAAGAAATAAACCAATCATCTTCTGTAACGTAGTATAGAGTGGGGTCTTGCAGGGACCCCCAAGTGCGTTTTCATTATTTTACGGTTTTTGAAAGAACGCATTATAAGCATAAAAATGAAATATATATCGTCACCTCATCCGGGAGGAATAGAAAAATCAAAGTTAAATTGGTTGTTATAGTTACGGCAGGATCACAAAAATCACTATCTGGGGTCCACCCAGGACCCCCCCCCCCCCTCTTTGGTATGTTAAGGGCTAACCGTAAATTCTTGAATTAATTAATTTATTAATTAATTAAAGGCCTGGCATTACCCGGGATGGTCAGTCTGTCTCCCGTCTGTCCTTTTATATATCCATCCATCTATCTATCTGCCTAACTATATATTCAGAGTGTCAACCAAGAGGTGGAGGCAGGCCTGGATGAGTTAACCTAGAGGTGGAGGCAGGCCTGGATGAGTTAACCTAGACGTGGAGGCAGGCCTGGATGTGTCAACCTAGAGGTGCTGACAGACCTGGATTTGTCAAGGACGAGACGGTTAGTGAAGTCCGTTAGAAAGTGTCTCTTCTCATCGTGTTTCCGTACAGGTAAAACACCATTCATGAAACTATTCTAAACAAATATTTTGTTCGTCAGCTGTTGTTGTTGTTGTATTTGGCAGAGACAAGTTTAGGAATATTGGGTGTTGTGGTTTTGTCTCGGCGGTGACTGGGGGAGGCAGTTCTTGTCCCGTAAGTATCGGAGAGAAGCGGCAAGGTCGCACTGGGCACTCCTGGATACTCTCACAGGAACTGGTCGCCCTCGGCCCTCCTGGACTCTCTCACAGGAGCAGGTCGCCCTCGGCCCTCCTGGATACTCTCACAGGAGCAGGTCGCCCTCGGCTCTCCTGGACACTCACAGGAGCAGGTCGCCCTCGGCCCTCCTGGATACTCTCACAGGAGCAGGTCGCCCTTGGCCCTCCTGGACACTCTCACAGGAATAGGTCGCCCTCGGCCCTCCTGGACACTCTCACAGGAATAGGTCGCCCTCGGCCCTCCTGGACACTCTCACAGGAGCAGGTAGACGCTCTCTTGCTGATCAGTAAAGTGCGTCCCATGTTAATGGAGTTGAAACAAAGGTGTTAGAGTGGGGCTAGGAGGGTTACTAGGCTCTCCTGACACAGCACAGGACTGACACAGAGGATTTCATCTTCATGTGAATTATGTGATGTGAATTACGTTAATATTTCCTTGGCGGATAAATTTAGCAGTAACCGAGGATTATACCTTGAGATTATCTTGAGATGATTTCGGGGCTTTAGTGTCCCCGCGGCCCGGTCCTCGACCAGGCCTCCACCCCCAGGAAGTAGCCCGTGACAGCTGACTAACACCCAGGTACCTATTTTACTGCTAGGTAACAGGGGCATAGGGTGAAAGAAACTCTGCCCAATGTTTCTCGCCGGCGCCTGGGATCGAACCCAGGACCACAGGATCACAAGTCCAGTGTGCTGTCCGCTCGGCCGACCGGCTCCCACCTATTCGCACACTCTGTAGAACACAGCCCTGGCCCTGAACAGTTGGCTCCTACTGAACACAACCCTAGCCCTGAACTGCTGGATCATACTGAACACAGCCCTAGACCTGAACTGTTGGCTCCTACTGAACACAGCCCTAGCCCTGAACTGTTGGGTCGTTCTGAACACAGCCCTATCCCTGAACTGTTGGCTCTTACCGAACGCAGCCCTAGCCCTGAACTGTTGGCTCCTACTGAATACAGCCCTAGCCCTGAACTGTTGGCTCCTACTGAATAAAGCCGTAGCCCTGAACTATTGGTTCATATTGAACACAGTTCTAGCCCTGAACTGTTAGATCATATTGAACACAGCCCTAGCCCTAAACTGTTGGCTCATACTGAACACAGCCCTAGCCCTGAACTGTTGGCTCAAATCTCAAATTGAAAACAGCCCTAGCCCTGAACTGTTGGCTCCAATTGAAAACAGCCCTAGCCCTGAACTTTTGGCTCCTACTGAAGATAGACCTAGCCCTGAACTGTTGGTTGTTACTGAATACAGCCCTAACCCTGAACTGTTGACTCCAACTAAACACAGTCCTAGCCCTGAACTGTTAGCTCCTACTAAACACAGCCCTAACCCAGAACTGTTGGTTCCTTCTGAGCACAGCGCCAGCCCTGAACTGTTGGCTCCTACTAAACACAGCCCTAGCCCTGAATTGTTGGCTCCTACTGAACACAGCCATTGCCCTGAACTGTTGGCTCTTACTGAACACAGCCATAGCCCTGAACTGCTGGCTACTACTGAACCCAGCACTAGCCCTGAACTGTTGCCTCCTACTGAACACAGCCCTAGCCCTGAACTGTTGGCTCCTACTGAATACAGACCAAGCCCTGAACTGTTGGCTCCTACTAAACACAGCCCTAGCCCTGAACTGTTGGTGCCTACTGAACACAGCCCTAGCCCTGAACTGTTAGATCCTACTGAACACACCCATAGCCCTGAACTGTTGGCTCCTATTGAACACAGCCCAAGCCCTAAACTGTTTGCTCCTACTGAACACAGCCCTAGCCCTGAACTGTTGACTCTTACTGAACACAGCCCTACCTTTGTAATGTTGGCTTCTTCTGAACACAGCCCAAGCCCTGAACTGCTGGTTCCTACTGAACACAGCCCTAGCCCAACCATTGTTGGCTGCTACTGAACACAGCCCTAGCCCAACCATTGTTGGCTGTTTCTGAACACAGCCCAGCCCTGAACTGTTGGCTGCTATTGAACACAGCCCCTAGTACTGAACAGTTGGCTCCTACTGAACACAGCCCTAGCCCTAAACTGTTGGCTCCTACTGAATACAGCCCTAGCCCTGAACTGTTGGCTCCTACTGAACACAGCCCTAGCCCTGAATTGTTGGGTCGTTCTGAACACAGCCCCATCTCTGAACTGTTGGCTCCTACCGATCGCAGCCCTAGCCCTGAAATGTTGGCTCATACTGAACACAGCCCAAGCCCTGAACTGTTGGCTCCTACTGAACACAGCTTTAGCCCTGAACTGTTGGCTCATTTTGAACACAGCCCTAGCCCTGAACTGTTAGCCCGTACTGAAGACAGCCCTAGCCCTAAACTGTTGGCTCCAACTGAACACAGCCCTAGCTCTGATCTGTTGGCTCATACTGAACACAGCCCTAGCCCTGAACTGTTGGCTGGTACTAAACACAGCCCAAGCCCTGAACTGTTGGCTCTTACTGAACACAGCCCTAGCCCTGAACTGTTAGCTCCAACTGAACACAGCCCTAGCCCTGAACTGTTAGCTCCTACTGAACACAGCCCTAGCCCTGAACTGCTACCTCCTTCTAAACATCGCCCAAGCCCTGAACTGTTGGCTCCTACTGAACACATTCCTAGCTCTGAACTGTTGGCTCTTACTGAACACAGCCCTAGCCCTGAACTGTTAGCTCCTACTGAACACAGCTCTACCCCTGAAATGTTGGCTTCTTCTGAACACAGCCCACGCCCTGAACTGTTGGTTCCTACTGAACACAGCCCTAGCCCAATTATTGTTGACTGCTACTGAACACAGCCCAGCCCTGAACTGTTGGCTTCTACTGAACACATCCTTAGCCCTGAACCATTGGCTCCTACTGAGCCCTAGACATGAACTGTTGGCTCCTACTGAACACAGCCGTAGCCCTGTACTATTGGCTCCTACTGAGCCCTAACCCTTGAACTGTTGGCTCCTACTGAACACAGCCCAAGCCCTGAACTGTTTATTTCTACTGAACGAAACCCTAGCCCTGAACTGTTGGCTCCTACTGAACAGAGTCCTAACCAGGAATTGTTGCCTCCTACTGAACACAGCCCTACCCCTGAACTGTTGGTTCCTACTGATCAAAGCCCTAGCCCTAAATTGTTAGCTCATATTGAACACAGGTCTATCCCTGAACTGTTGGCTTCTACTAAACACACTCTAGGCCCTGAACTATTAGCTGCTACTGAACACAGCCCTAGCCCTAAACTGTTGGCTCACACTGAACAGAGCCTTAGACCTGAACTGTTGGCTCTTACTGAACACAGCCCTAGCCCTGAACTTTTGGCTCTTACTGAACAAACCCCTAACCCTGAACTATTGACTCCTTCTGAACACAGCCCTTCCCTGAACTGTTGGCTTCTAATGAACACAGCCCAGACCTTAACTGTTGGCTCATACTGAACTCAGCCCTAGCCTTGAACTATTGGCTCATATTGAACACAGTCATTGCCCTGAACTGTTGGCTCCGGGCTATGGCTGGTGTAGGCCAGGCTATAGCACCATAGTGGTGTAGGCTAGGCTATACTGGTGTAGGCCAGGCCATAGTGGTGTAGGTCAGGCTATAGTTCCATAGTTGACTGTTGGCTCCTACCGAGCCAACATAGTACCATAGTGGTATAAGCCAGGCTATATTGGTGTAGGTCAGGCAATAGTATCATAGTGGTGTAGGTCAGGCTATAGTACCATAGTGGTGTACGTCAGGCTATAGTACCATAGTGGTGTAGGCCAGGCTATAGCACCATAGTGGTGTACGTCAGGCTATAGTACCATAGTGGTGTAGGCCAGGCAATAGTACCACAGTGGTGTAGGTCAGGCTATAGTACCATAGTGGTGTAGGTCAGGCTATAGTACCATAGTGGTGTAGGTCAGGCTATAGTACCATAGTGGTGTACGTCAGGCTATAGTACCATAGTGGTGTAGGCCAGGCAATAGTACCACAGTGGTGTAGGCCAGGCTATAGTACCATAGTGGTGTAGGTCAGGCTATAGTACCATAGTGGTGTACGTCAGGCTATAGTACCATAGTGGTGTAGGCCAGACAATAGTATCATAGTGGTGTAGGTCAGGCTATAGTACCATAGTGGTGTAGGCCAGGCAATAGTACCACAGTGGTGTAGGTCAGGCTATAGTACCATAGTGGTGTAGGTCAGGCTATAGTACCATAGTGGTGTAGGCCAGGCAATAGTACCACAGTGGTGTAGGCCAGGCAATAGTACCACAGTGGTGTAGGTCAGGCTATAGTACCATAGTGGTGTAGGCCAGGCTATAGCACCATAGTGGTGTAGGCCAGGCTATAGTACCATAGTGGTGTAGGCCAGGCTATAGTGGAGTAGGCCTGTCTATAGTACCATAGTGGTGTAGGCCAGGCTATAGTACCACAGTGGTGTACGTCAGGCTATAGTACCATAGTGGTGTAGGCTAGGCAATAGTACCACAGTGGTGTAGGTCAGGCTATAGTACCATAGTGGTGTAGGCCAGGCTATAGTGGTGTAGGCCAGGCTATAGCACCTTAGTGGTGTAGGCCAGGCTATAGTACCATAGTGGTGTAGGCCAGGCTATAGTGGAGTAGGCCTGTCTATAGTACCATAGTGGTGTAGGCCAGGCTATAGTTCCATAGTGGTGTAGGCCAGGCTATAGCACCATAGTGGTGTAGGCCAGGCTATAGTACCATAGTGGTGTAGGCCAGGCTATAGTACCATAGTGGTGTAGGCCAGGCTATAGTGGTATAGGCCAGTCTATAGTACCATAGTGGTGTAGGCAAGGCCTATAGTACCATAGTGGTGTAGGCCAGGCTATAGTGGAGTAGGCCAGGCTATAGTGGTGTAGGCCAGGCTATAGTACCATAGTGGTGTAGGCCAGGCCATAGTGGTGTAGGCAAGGCCATAGTGGTGTAGGCAAGGCTATAGTGGTGTAGGCCAGGCTATAGTACTATAGTGGTGTAGGTCAGGCAATAGTGGTGTAGGACAGACTATAGTACCCTAGTGGTGCAGGCCAGGCTATAGTACCATAGTGGTGTAGGCAAGTCTATAGTACCACAGTGGTGTAGGTTAGGCTATAGAACCACAGTTGTGTAGGCCAGGCTATAGTGGTGTAGGCCAGGCTATAGTACCATAGTGGTGTAGGTCAGGCTATAGTGGTGTAGGCCAGGCTATAGTGGTGTAGGCCAGGCTATAGTGGTGTAGGCCAGGCTATAGTGGTGTATGCCAGGCCATAGTGGTGTTGGCCAGGCTATAGTACCATAGTGGTGTAGGCCAGGCTATAGTACCATAGTGGTGTAGGTCAGGATATAGTGGTATAGGCCAGGCTATAGTGGTGTAGGCCAGGCTTTAGTGGTGTAGGCTAGGCTATAGTGGTGTAGTTCAGGCTATAGAGGTGTAGGTCAGGCTATAGTGGTGTAAGACAGGCTATAGTGGTGAAGGCGAGGCTATAGTACCACAGTGGTGTAGGCCAGGCTATAGTGCTGAAGGCCAGGCTATAGTAGTGTAGGTTAGGCTATAGTACCACAGTGGTGTAGGTCAGGCTATAGTATTACAATTGTCTAGGCAATGCTATAGTGGTGTAGGTCTGGCTATAGTACCACAGTGGTGTAGGCCAGGCTATAGTGGTGTAGGCCAGGCTATAGTACCACAGTGGTGTAGGCCAGGCTATAGTACCACAGTGGTGTAGGCCAGCCTATAGTGGTGTAGGTCAGGCTATAGAACCACAGTGGTGTAGCCCAGGCTATAGTGGTGTAGGTCAGGCTATAGTACCATAGTGGTGTAGGCCAGGCTATAGTGGTGTAGGCCAGGCTATAGTGGTGTACGTCAAGCTATATTGGTGTAGGTCAGGCTATAGTTGGGTAAGTCAGGCTATAGTACCACTGTGGTGTAGGTCAGGCTATAGTGGTGTAGGCCAGGCTATAGTACTATAGTGGTGTAATGGTATATGCACACCATAGCCCCTTCCCTTTCCCCTTCCCCCTTTGATGTCTCCTTCCTCTTCCTCTTCCCTTCTCTCGCTTGCCTTCCCTCCCTTTGGGTCATCCCTGTCTTTTGTCACAGTCTAACCCTCGGGGTCATAAACATCTTGAAGCCACTTGCTCCCCTCGCTCTCCGTCCATCTGTCCAGTGAAGAATTGAAAATAGTATCCCAGGGCTAATAAACTTGTGATCTCAATTTACACATGGGTACCCAGCCGGCATTCCCTCAGGAAAGTCGTTGGTGTCTTCCCAGTTTTTGGAGTTTCTGTCAAGAGGAATTGACCCTTATGGTCAAGCCTGATCCAGGTTGGTTGAAGACATGTAGGTCTGTGGAGGCGGGGCCTCACAGGGTAGTGCCTGCCCATGCCATTGGCCCGGTTTCTAGATCACCTAGTTATGTTTAAATTGATTGGCCAAAGGCTTGGGATAGGCGGAGTTAATTTGGGCCTAGGAACTAGGGGGTGGAGCCTGTCCCACTGGTAAGCGTTTTAATAAAGAAGTGTTAGTGTGTCTTGGGGCCTCGACTGAGGTACAGGTCAAGTGACCTGCGGGCAGCCAATCAACATCCTTTGGTAAGCTGCAGTATTGAAGGTAATTGTGCCCGTGAGTTGTGTAACATTGGTATTACATTCCATTTCCTCGTAGGTTCTTTTTATTTACAGTAGGCTATGTTTCAATTTTGATTTAAATATACGGGTTCCAATAATAAAGTAATTTTAATTGTATTCGTGTTTAATTATCTGTTCCCTTTGATTAATGACTGTGTTATTCATTCCTGTGATTTTCATTTGCTGTGCTAGAAATTCCAATGTGTTCCCCATCTTATGAGAAGTAAAGTCGCTCTAGGATCTTCCGTTCAGTTCAGTATGATTACAGTATTAATCCATTAGATTCATTTACTTACCCTTTGAGTTCCCTGATTAATGCGTTCCTGCCTTCCTAGGGTCCCAATAATTTTAGACACATTCATTTATGTTGGAAGGTGTTGGCAGTGTTTAATAATTGTTATTATTATTTTTTATATAAATTAATAACCCTTGTCCTTGATGTACCTTCTGTTACGAATCTTACTAGGATTCTAACATTACTCTTGATTCTTATTACTTTATTATCTTGTTCTATAATTAATTAATATAGCATCCAGTTGTATGATATAAGATTTTGTATGTTATATATTATAGCATGCTGTAGTGTGCCTGAGTTGCATTATATTGTATGAGGCTTTTGTGTTAGATTTCTCATTTAGTTTCTCCGTGTGGACGGTTGACCATATTTGGATATGGCCAGTGTGGGAATATTGTTGTCAATCGAGTGTTTATAGTTTTATCTTGATTAATTCCCATATTTGGTTGCCGTATTATTGTATGGAAGGCGATGAGTCACAATAACGTTGCTGAAGAATGTTGACCAGACCACACACTAGAAGTTGAAGGGACGACGACGTTTCGGTCCGTCCTGGACCATTCTCAAATCGATTGACTAATTGTATGGAATATTGTACCAGTGTTTACTACTCTTTAGATTGATAATGTTTTGAATATTAGTACTACATTTTGTTATTAGAATTTCCACAATGTTTATGTGGATGTTTAGTTGATTTTTTGGTAGACGCTTGGCCTGCGGACCAGAGCGTGTGCAGAAGCGTGGCGGCTGTTGTCGAGAGGAGTCGTGTTTTAAGTCAAGTCATTGGTCACTGTTATTTTAGCCCATATAAATGTTAATTATCTGGTTAGATGATTTGTGTATAATTATTTATTAATCCATGTTCTGGTGATATTGCTCATGTCTCAATAATTAATTTCATTCTATGATATTGCATACTGAAGAATATTTCTGGCTATTATTTATACATTTAATTGTTGTTATGCTTGTCCCTTTTAGCATAAATATATTGTTCTCCTTTTTATGCAGTGATGTATCTATACCCCTAGACATCTGTTGGCAAAGCCGATTTATTATCATTTCTTTACACTGCGTGGAGAAGAACCTTATTTAGTCTCAAGGGTGGTAACAAATGAGGGCCTGTGTCCGGGAGATTAAACCTTAATTCCCTGTAACGTTTGTACAATTAACAGTGCTAATTATTAATAGCAATTGCCTTCCTAGGTACTCTGTGATTATCTAGTGACACCTAATCAAGCCTGTGAAATTATCTGTTCAATCTGAGCTGCTGTGAAAACTTTTCAACGCTTCCCGATTTGAGGTAAGTGTTAAGCTTGTGCCAGGGGCCAAGCATAATTTTCAGTGTTGTTTCAAGTGTAAGTTGTGATTATTGAGCCAACCATGGAGGATCAGGTTGCTGCGCTGGTGGATCAGCCAAATTTTTGTAAAATTAAAGACTTTAAAGAAGTCTGGTTTGTTATTGCTGGCTGATAAATTGAACCTAGCAATTTCCAGTAAAATGTTGAAAGCTCAAATGTTAAGAGTGATTGTCACACACTTGGTGGAGGAGGAAAAACTTGAAGAAGAGTGTTTGGGAGAGTTAGAAGGAGAGTCAAGTGACAAGGTGGCAATCTTAAAGTTGGAGTTGGAGACTAAATTAGAAATGGCTAGGCTGGCAGCAGACAAGCAGAGGTTGGAGTTGCAGAACCAGACAAAACACCTTGAGTTGGAGACTAAACAAACCGAGCAGCAGACTAGACAATTAGAAATTCAGCAATGGCTGAAAATAATAACAGGTTAGAACAGCAGAGGATTGCGGCAGGTTTGGGTAACACTAGTAATAATCCAGAGAGTACAAATAGTTCTTCTAAGTACAGTAAACATGTAGAATTACCTAAGTTTAATGAAGAAGATCCAGACATATTTTTCTTGCATTTTATGAAACTAGCAGTCAGCATGAACTGGCCTGTCGATCAATGGGTTAGCATATTACAAGGACAATTTAAGGGTAAAGCTCAAGAGGTATTTGCATCTTTGCCTGCTGAGAATTCTTTCGATTTTAAATTTGTTCAGCTAAATATTTTGAATGCTTACCAGCAGATCCCAGAGGCACATAGAATAAAATTCAGAAGTTTAAAAAGAGCACATGACCAGACTATTTCTGACTTTGTACGAGTAAAATTAAATCACTTTGACAGATGGATTAAAGCACTTAATATTACAGAGTTTGAGACTTTAAGAGACCTCAAAGTAACTGAGGAAGTAGTGGGATGTCTACCAGAGAAATTAGCTTTATTTATGGCTGAAAATAAACAAACCACTAATCTTATAAAATTAGCCAAGCTAGCTGATGAGCATGAACTACTTACTAAAGTGCCTTTTAGAGCACCAATTAATCATTTTAATGCTAAAACTAATCATTATGCTCATAAAAATCATGTTTTCCAGACCCGACCAGCTACTTCACCTTCTCCCCTGAACCCTTCTCCTGTAAAGCCTAAATCTGAGAAACAACAGACAGGGTTGTCAACCTCAAGTAATGTAGTGATTAAACCTGCAGTGGGTTCGGCTGTTTCGACCACTGGCAGATATTGCACGCATTGCAGGAGAAGAAGTCATGTGGTAAATTCCTGAATGTTGCTTCAGTCATGACCAAGTGGATGACTAATTTTGATCCATACCTACATTCGGGAACCCTATTATGTACTATTGGAACCTGGAAACCAGTCCAGTTGTTAAGGGACACTGGTGCTTCCCAGTCTTTAATTTCTCGCCGTGTTCTTACTGATGTTAGCACAGAAGACATTGGAGAGGTAGTGTTATTGCAGGGACTTGGAGGGCATATCCAGCGTGTACCATTAATTAAGGTTAACCTGAATTCTTCTATTACACCAGGTTGGTGCACTGTAGCAGTCAGTGAGCAGTTGCCCATTCCTGGGATTGATATCACTGTAGGTAATGATTCTGACAAGTGTCAATTTAGTGGGACCGATTGTCCTGTTATGTATACTAAACCTAATGCAGTACTGGCTCAACCAGATGCGAATGATGGTGTCATTTATCCAGCCTGTGTTGTGACCAGATCCATGGGTAAGCAGAATGTGGTAAGTCCTGCTACTACCAAGGTGGATGTTCTCGAGGCCAGGACCCCTTCAGACAGGGAGGTGGAGGTGGACCTTGAAGATACATTTTTAGCTCACGTGGATGTCGACAGTGAGGCCGGTGCCAAAGCCCTAATTTATTCTGACCCAGATGGTCTGGAAGAGGTGGCCCAGGTACCAATTCCTTACCCGCTTGCTCCAGTTGTAGAGTTCAAGACCTTGCATAAGTTACAGAGTACTGATCCCAGTCATGCTGAGTGTTATGCAGAAGCAGCCGACTCCATTGATACTTTGGATGAGAGTACGGGTTGTTATTTCAAGGATCAATGTCTGATGAGAAGATGGAGACCATCAGGAACTCCCTCGTCAGATGATTGTGAGTCTAACACCCAGCTCGTTGGGCCAACAGAGTATAGGGAGCAGGTATTTCAAGCTGCTCATGATGACCTGATGGGAGGCCATCAAAGCATTACCAGTATGTATCATAAGATCTGTAAACTTTTTTATTGGCCAAAACTTAAAAAAGATGTAGTCAGATATTGCCACAATTGTGTTGTGTCAAACTGTTGGTAAGCCTAATCAGACTGTGCCACGAGCACCATTATACCCTATTGTAGTGCCAGAGGAGCCTTTTACTCATGTGGTACTGGATTGTGTCGGACCTTTACCCCGTACCAAATCCGGAAATATGTATATGTTTACAATTTTATGTATGACCACCAGGTTCCCTGAAGCGTATGCTTTACGTAACATTAGAGCTTCTACCATTATAAGGCAGTTGGAACTATTTTTCTCACTATTTGGTATGACCGTATAATTCAAACTGATAATGGGAGTAATTTTTGTTCCACCACCTTTCAACAATTTTGTAATACTTTTGGTATAAAGCACAATTTTTCTAGTCCTTACCATCCTCAGAGTCAGGGGGAATCGAGCGGTTCCACCAAACTCTCAAGAAAATGTTGAAGGCAACTGGGGAAGATTCACCCAGACATTGGGATGATAATCTGCCATTTGTTTTATTTGCGGCTAGAGATGGATTGCACAGTGCACTAGGCTGTTCTCCATTCGAGCTTGTATTTGGACATCAGGTGAGAGGACCTTTAAAGATGTTATATGAGAAATTATTAGATGTTACAGCCAGGCAGAGTGAGCGTTACCTGACGGATGTCAAGATCAAGCTGTCCAGAACGAGGGAGTTGGCCTTACGACATCTAAGTGAACAACAACAGGTAATGAAGCAGAAACATGACCAGAGGTTCAAGGCCAAACTCAGAGTTTTTGAGCCAGGAGATTTGGTATTGGTCTTGAAGCCTCGTATCGGTACGTCTATGTCTAATAAATTTGCAGGACCGTATCAAGTATTAAAACGTCTTGGGGAAGTTACTTACAAGGTTTGCCATCCCAAGCAGAAACGACAGACCATGAGTGTACATGTAAACCGGTTGAAGGCTTATTGTGGGCCTAGTATTGTGGCTTGTTGTGTTGCTGAGGAGGTAATTCCTGAAGAGTCGAGTGTTGCTGAGGAAGATAGTAATTTTTGTTTGTCTAATTCCAGTAGTTCCGGGGAAGAATTGTTGAGTCATTTGCAGGATGAGGAGAGAGCAGAGTTCCAGGACCTTTTGGAGGTGTCTTCTAGCTTGTTTGGGGAGGTCCCCACTCAGACCTCTCTCATTACTCACGATATCACCCTGACAAATGTGACTCCAATTCGGCTGCACCCTTATCGAGTGACACCCGTGAAACGTCGTATCATCCAGGAGGAGGTTAATTATCTTCTTCGACATGGGTTCATTAGACCCAGTCAGAGTTCCTGGAGTTCGCCATGTCTATTAGTACCAAAACCAGAAGATAAGTGGAGATTAGTAGTGGATTATAGAAAACTCAACCAGGTAACTGTAGTTGATGTTTATCCTTTACCATTATTGGAAGAATGTGTTGATACTATAGGTCATGCCAACTTTGTATCTAAATTGGACTTATCTAAGGGATATCATCAGATACCTCTTACAGATTTTGCAAGGGAAGAGACAGCATTTATCACTCCTGATGGAGCTTACGAGTTTAATGTCATGCCTTTTGGATTAAGGAATGTTCCAGCCACTTTTCAGAAATTAATGAATTCTTTGTTGAAGGATGTGCCAGACTGAAGGGCATATTTGGATGACATTGTGATTTTCAGTAAGAATTGGGTAGATCATATGTCTAGTTTAAAGAAATTGTTTAATGTGTTACAACATGCTAATTTGACTGTCAATATGAAGAAATGTAGTTGGGCTAAAGGAACTATAGTGTATTTAGGACATGAGGTTCTAGGAGCAGGTGCTGTTTTGTTCCAAGTAGGACCAGATGAGTTAGAACATCCTGTTTATTATTTGTCATGTAAGTTTGATAAGACACAAATTAATTACTCTGTAGTTGAGAAAGAAGCACTTTGTTTAATACTGGCAGTGAAGAAATTTGAGACATATTTGTCAGGAAATCAAGTGGTAGTATATACAGACCATAATCCATTGACATTTATCAACTCTATGAAGTGTAAAAACCAGAGAATACTTAGATGGTCATTGATTCTGCAAGAATTCAATATTGTAATTCGTCATATTCCTGGGAGGCAAAATGTTACTGCTGATGCCTTATCCAGGGGATTTCCTGTTGCAGTGCCATAATATGTAGTGTTCTTTATTCAAAAGATGTATGTAAATTTTGTATTTTTTTTACTGTGTGAAATTTCATTGCTTTGTACTTTGATTTTAGTTGAAGTATTTTCATGTTGTATTTCCATGTTATATTTCATACAGTCAAAAAAAATTAAATCAACCTTCAGTTAATTTCATTTTTTTCTTAGGGGACGGGAGGGATGTTACGAATCTTACTAGGATTCTAACATTACTCTTGATTCTTATTACTTTATTATCTTGTTCTATAATTAATTAATATAGCATCCAGTTGTATGATATAAGATTTTGTATGTTATATATTATAGCATGCTGTAGTGTGCCTGAGTTGCATTATATTGTATGAGGCTTTTGTGTTAGATTTCTCATTTAGTTTCTCTGTGTGGACGGTTGACCATATTTCGATATGGCCAGTGTGGGAACATTGTTGTCAATCGAGTGTTTATAGTTTTACCTTGATTAATTCCCATATTTGGTTGCCGTATTATTGTATGGAATGTTGTACCAGTGTTCACTACTCTTTAGATTAATAATGTTTTGAATATTAGTACTACATTTTGTTATTAGAATTTCCACAATGTTTATGTGGATGTTTAGTTGATTTTTTGGTAGACGCTTGGCCTGCGGACCAGAGCGTGCAGAAGCGTGGCGGCTGTTGTCGAGAGGAGTCGTGTTTTAAGTCAAGTCATTGGCCACTGTTATTTTAGCCCATATAAATGTTAATTATCTGGTTAGATGATTTGTGTATAACTATTTATTAATCCATGTTCTGGTGATATTGCTCATGTCTCAATAATTAATTTCATTCTATGATATTGCATACTGAAGAATATTTCTGTCTATTATTTATACATTTAATTGTTGTTATGTTTGTCCCTTTTAGCATAAATATATTGTTCTCCTTTTTATGCAGTGATGTATCTATACCACTAGACATCTGTTGGCAAGGCCGATTTATTATCATTTCTTTACACTGCGGGGAGAAGAACCTTATTGAGTCACAAGGGTGGTAACACCTTCCTCATTTAATATTCCTCTTATATTCATGGCAGTCCAGTGAGGGGTCATACTGGACTGTAACAGTGTTAAGCTGGGGTATTGAATGAAGGGAAAGAGTAGAGAGAGAGTTACAACAGATTTAGCGTTCAGAACGATTACGATCATAGAGGTCAGAGGGTTATTACAATGGTAGCAGCGGTGTTTTCAATCATTTCTTGACGATTATTGAAGCCTCACGCGTCTGTCCGTTCGGTTAAGCTGTGTGGTGAGAGTCAGCCTAGTGCAACGATCTAGAGTTCGACGGTAATCCTATTTGGTGCGATTCGCATAGAGTAGGCGATTCTAGTGTCGTGAAGGGCTGGGAAGTTTAATTATATACAGTTAGTGTATGCGTTAAGCAGCCACTTAAGAGTGGAGGCCGCCTTGTGTAGTTGGAAAGGGTGTTATTTACTCGACCCTCTGCAAGTATGGACAAGGGTGCTGCGTGGTGGTTTCGCAGCAACAATTCTTGGTTTCAAATTGTCGGGGCGGGGAAGTATTAGGACGCTAATTATTATCCCTGAGGGCGTGTTAGGCGACCCAATCGCTAGATTTTTACGGTACAGCCATGAAGGTACTCAGAGTTCACTGAGGGATGGCCTAGTAGATTCTCTAACAACGGAATTACGGTGGTGTCGGACAGTTAGATCCGTCGGTTGTTCCGCTATCTAGTCTAACCGTTGACCGCGAAGGACGGGATTATTTGGTACTGTCATAATCTAGGTGGATGTGGTTACCTAGGCTTGTAAAAACGACAGGGTGGGCCGGGATGGGACGGTTATAGGTTAAATCGAGATTTCCTTAAGTACTAAATTAAGTTCCCTTTCAGGTTAAGTATCCCTTCGTTAGTTAAGTGTTCCCCCTTGTTTACGTATTCTCGTATATAAGTGTTATTATTTTTCTAAGTATTTGTTTTACATTTTTAAGTCTGGAGTTTTTGTTTTTGTATTGTGCAGTATTATTTCTCTGAGAGAATTACTAAGGTGAGTGGTTTACTGTTTTCAAGTGAAGTGCAGTGCATTAAAGTGAAATCAGTGAAAGACTTAGTGAAATCGTGGAAATTTTTGTGATGACATTTTTTCAAAGTCGCTTGGAAAATCTCAGTTTTGGGAATAAATTCTAGTTTTGTGCCTGGCCATACGATCATCGGGTCGTCAGTGTTAATTCAAGTGTGCGATTAAAGTGATCCGAGTTAGAACTTTGAGAGACCAAAAGTCGATTTTTGGTCATTTAAGCGAATTAGCGTTGGGACTCTGAATTTTCTAGCGGTTTTACTCAACGCTCAGTGAGACAGCGGTCTGTAATTGTTTGCGCTCAACCAAGTGTTTAAGTGTCTCGCAAGTAGTATATTCAGTTCAAGTGATAAGCAAACTACACATCGGTATTTAAATCATAATTTTGAGAAAAGAAATACTTGGTTAAGTAAGAACTAGTGCGGAGACTGCTTTCTGAGGATTCGGCTTCGTGACAGTGTGCGCGCTTTTAATTTTTGTATACTTACCAACGTGTCCAAGTGATTAGCGAGTGTTATAGGCGGTTAAAGTAACAAGTCAACTATTTTTATTTTATTAATATTATATTTAATTTTTATTTTGGGAAAATAATTACTAATTTTTAATTAAGATTCAGCGCGACTCGGTAGCTGTGAGTGTCGCAGCTATCAGCGTTAATTTCTCAGTATTCTACAATGCGACCGGCAGTGAACAGGTGTATCCTATGTAAACATCGAGTTCATTCAGTAACGTAAATAAGTAATTTATCATTATTTTTTGTTTAATTAATAAATACTTATAATTATTTCTGAGCACCGTTGTCAGCGTCGGGCGTTAAGTATTAAATAGTTGTTGAAGATATAAACATCACGCCAGGGTTAAATTAACGATAACGGCATTCATTGCTAGCGCGCCTAAGATTTATAAGAAAATTTAGAGAAATTCAGTTAACGTTAAGTTTTGTATTAATTGTGCGCTGGTTAACGAGACTTAGATTATTTTGATAAATGAAACAGAGTTTAAACTAAATTATTTACAATAAATTCAGTGTAGTTCCTTTCATAATATTCACTATATAATTTCAATATATTTTGTTCAAGACTGTGGTAATTATCAATATTTTTTCTAATTTATACTGGTCTTGTATTGAGAGGCTAGAAATTCTTACTATAATTTTTATATTTGCGTTACCAGTCAACTTTGAGTGTCAAATAAATATAGTTGGAATTAATTACATTTTTTCATGGTTAATCTAATAGTTCGATCATTTAATAATTAATGTAACCTTTTTATGTGGTTTATAATTGCGCATGTATTTTTATTCAACATCATATACAGTGTTTTGTGTCACAAGTGATGATTAGTAGTCAATGCCGGTTGCGTATTTCCATCTGTCCGCATATAAATTTGACGAATGAGAGAAGAGGGTAATATGACTTAAAGAATTCATTCATTGGTGTAGCGTAGGGAGCGAGACTCTGACGCCGACAACTGTCATCGTCTGTCAACAGGCGTAGGTGATTTATGGTTTTCACTGGGGCGGTGGAACGCGGAGAACGACGTGAATGAGGGGTAGTTCCGGTCTAGATGTTCAAGAGGTTTAACGTAAAAGGTTAGGGTATACCTTCGGAGATTATTGAGCGAGTGATTAGTTGCTGAGATCGGGGTTGTGTTAAAATTTCATCGCAATCGCTTGTCGGGATCAGAACTTTGCCTGTTTTCCCCAGGTAGGGACAGGTTGCGAGGTTTAGCGAGAATATGTCGTGTGATAAATATATGAAGCTCAGGAGTAAAGGTATGGTAGACGACAAGGCTATCAGGGGAGCACCATCAACAGACCCTCACCTGTTGTTGAGTTAGGGGCGACAACGATCGTGGGATCGGATGCGCCCCGGCGTACCCGTGAAGGGTGAATCGCAAGCCAGGAAAAGCGAAATGCCAAGCCCGGCAGAGAAAAAACCGAAGGCACGTCCGAGACACAGGCACCAGCACTGGCAGGCACATGGACCTCCGCCACCACGAACCGCGGAGACATCGACGCATCCGTATCCACACTGTCTATATCCGAAGCCCTGCAGTCACTGAAATCACCAACGTCGGCCCAGTAAGAGGACGAACGCCGGGAACGTTTGGGCACCGGCCGGATATCGTAGGAGCCGGTAAGTGACCCAGAAACACGGGTACCACGAGCCGAAGGAACCGACGCCAGAACGGTAGCAGCCTCTACCACAGGGGGAACCGGGCCACACACAGCAGGAGGCTCCGCAGTCACCCCAGCACCAAGCACATCCGGGACCCGAGTCACGGACACAGGGCCAGGCGCAGCATCAGAAGACGAGGGAGAAGACAGCGACGTCACACAGGGGGGTCCAGGAAGGCCCACGGGAGCAGCTGGAACAGCGACAGAATCAGGCAGACCAACCGACGGTACCTCAAGAACCGGAGGAGGGACGGCAACAACCGGAGGAACGGCAGGCGCCGCCGGAGAAGCTGCAGCAGCAAACGGGATGCGCACCACCTCATCAACATCACTGGAGACTGCCTCCAGAGGGAGCGGCGGGAAATCCTCGTCGCGGAACAAGTTGACAGGAGCAGCAGGGGCCTCAGAGCACCCGGCAGCCTGATGCCCCAACAGGCCACACCGGAAACAGGTACGAGGTTGCCGGGCATAATACACCCGGACGTAGTATCCCATAAGCCGGACAGAAGGTGGAATATCTGACCGCAGGCGCATCCCCAACGTGCGAATGTTTGTACGCCTCCCAGCATACCGCCCCGAGGAGAGCGTGTTCACCCGCACGCTGACAACAGTACCAAACCCCCCGAAGTAACGCCGGAGGAGGTCATCAGGGAATTCCAGGGGCGCACCATGGATACTGACATAAGTCAGGGCACCACTGCGGTCCGAAATCGCCACAGAGCCGGCATCGTCTGGCAACGGCAACGTACGCCCCCCGTACCGACGGAGGAAGTCCCGGTACTCGTCCTCCCCCATGAACTTAATAACAACCCGATGGGCTGTAACTAGCTCCACACCGTAAACAGCTTCCACCGGGACACGAAGCATGTCACACATCACCATCTCGATGGTTGGATAACCAGCCTTACAAGTGAACTCCAGGCCCACGGAGTTCACACGCTGAACAGGAGGAAGATGGCCCCCCATGTCAGAACTGCCACGTCAACGCAGCCAGGCAGGCAACAAAACTGGTAGGGCAGGGACGCCCACACCACCTGGTGACCAAAACAGTAAACAACTCCAACAGCCTCGGAGGGTCAGTAAACGTCCTCACCCCACGGCCGTAAGTGCCGCAGCACGACTGATGTCCTGGTGAACTTGGAGGCCTATATTCGTACTGCTTTTGCTGCGAAGACCTCCATTGTTGCTGTCCTTTTTGACCTGGAAAAGGCTTATGACACGACTTGGAGATACCATATTCGGGAGGAAACGAAGGAGGAGGCCAGTGTTGACGGGACCTCATTAAGAAGGACTGACGGGACCAGTATTAAGAAGTCCTCGTCTTGGCAAGTTGTGAAAAACAGGGGTCTTAAGAAGACCTTGGCAAAACCGACTACTAATAGCCTACACCTAAGGACTTTTAACGCATTTGACGTATTAGAGGACGAGTGCTGTGTTGAACCTGTTGTTCAACGAGGTGGAAAAGACAAAGTAACGAGGAGCATTGAAGCGCAGGCCCCTTAAACTGCTCGAAAGGAAAAGGGAGAATCGAAGCGAATTTTGGTTGTGGGAGATTCCCAGGTGAGGTATTTAGACAGAACGTTTTGTGCCAGAGATAGGGGGAACAGATTAAGGGTTTGCTATCCGGGAGCTGGAATTGGTGATATTGTTGGAAACATGAATGATATTATGACAGGAAATGGGAACAAACCCATTATTTGTATTAGTGCAGGGGGTAATGATGTTGGACGAGTTAGGAGTGAGGAACTAATACAGAGATTCAGGACAGCCATTGAATTAGTTAGGAGCAAGGGAGGAATCCCGATCATATGTGGCATTCTTCCAAGAAAGGGAGTGGGAAATGAATGGATGTCGAGGGCAATTGGTGTCAATTGCCGGCTGGAAAGATATTGCAAATCAAATGCAATATCTTTTATAGACAACTGGGAACACTTCTATGGAAGAAATGAAATGTATGCTCGTGATGGGGTGCATCTATCGAGAGCTGGGGTTGTTGCTGTTGCGAACTCGTTGGAAGAAGTGGTTAGAGGTGTTTGGCTTTAAACTGTTAGTAGATAGAGGTATGGGAATTGATTTGGAGGAAGGAGATAATAAAAGTATGTGTTTGTGGGAGAAAGGGATTGGCAAACTGATCAGGAAAAGAGAAGGGCCTCAAAATAACAATTCACTTAGGGTATATTACACTAACAGTAGAAGTCTAAGAAATAAAATTAACGAATTAAATGCTCTTGTCTGCACAGAAAAAATAGATATTATTGCACTTACCGAAACGTGGATGAATGTACAAAATAGAGAACTATTAGCTGAATATCAAATAAATGGATTTAAACTATTTCACACAGATAGATATATTAGACGAGGAGGTGGAGTAGCCATATATGTTAGGGACAATTTGAAATGTAGTCTCAAAGAGGGAATCAAAACTGAGCCACACACAGAAACTATTTGGATAGAATTAAACGAAAACGCAAATAATATTATAATAGGAGTTATATATAGGCCACCAAATTTAGACAGAATGGAAGCAAAGCATTTATGAGATGAAATATCTAGAGCATCTAGATCTAACAGTATTTACGTCATGGGCGACTTTAATTTTAGTGGAATAAACTAGTTGAACAAAACAGGGAATAGTGAAGCAGAAGATTTTCTAGAATTAATTGACGATTGCTTTCTTACGCAACACATTAAGGAACCAACACGGGAAAATAATATTTTAGATTTAGTGTTAACTAACAGGGAAAAACAAATTAATGACATCGAAATAGGGAGTGAGCTAGGAAACAGTGATCACAAAGAAATCAGATTTAGCATAGAGTGGAATAGACCTGTAGGAGAAAATTCTGTTAAAGTGCCAGATTTTCGAAAAGCTGATTTTAATAGCCTAAGAAATTTTTTGGGTCAAATTGATTGGAAAGTCTTGGGTATGGGGTGGGGGCCGGTCTTGGAGCGAGACATGAACCCAGCGATAGGTGACGTAAATGGGGATTTCGATGTGGATTCAATATATAACTTATTTAAGAATATTCTAAACAAAGCACAGGAACGTAGTATACCATACAAATTGAATAGATCGAATACTAATGACCCAAAGTGGATAACAAAGAATTTGAAGAACCTTATAGGTAAAAAGAGAGCTTGGTACAAAAGGATTAAAAATGGGGAGGTCACTTTAGAACAGGAATTCGTACAACTGGTTAGAAATGTTAAAAAAGAGATAAGGAAAGCAAAAAGAAACTATGAAGTTCGCATAGCAGGGCAAGCAAAGACAAATCCTAAAGGGTTTTTTCAGTTATATCGTACTAAGACTAGGGAAAGGATAGGTCCATTAAAAACTGAGACAGGTCAAACAACAGATAGTGATGAAGAGAGGAGTAGTATTTTTAATAAATATTTTGTATCTGTATTTACTAAAGAGAAACTTAACAATATGCCTTCAGCCGAACACGTCTATGTGGGTGGGGACGAGGACAGGTTGACGAGTTTAGCAGTTACCAGGGAGGATGTTCTTAAACAAATAGTAAAACTCAAACCAAACAAATCCCCAGGGCCGGATGAAGTGTTTGCCAGGGTGCTTAAAGAATGCAAAGAGGAGCTTTGTGACCCACTGTCAACAATATTTAATAAATCAATAGAGTCAGGCAGAGTGCCAGAGTTTTGGAAAGTTGCTAATGTGATATCAGTTTTTAAGAAAGGAGATAGATCACTTGCATCTAACTATCGACCAATTAGCCTAACGTCTATTGTGGGAAAGTTACTCGAATCTATAATAGCAAATAAAATTCGTCTTCATCTTGAAAAGCATAAATTAATAATTGAGTCGCAACATGGTTTTATAAATGGCCGTTCATGTTTAACAAATTTGTTATCTTTTTATTCTAGCATAGTTGAGGCAGTTGATAGTGGTAAGGATTGTGATGTTGTGTACCTTGACTTTAGCAAAGCTTTTGATACAGTGCCACATGAAAGACTAATTAAAAAAATAGAAGCTCATGGTATTGGGGGTGCTATAGTAACTTGGATTAGGGCATGGCTATTCCAAAGGAAACAGAGAGTTAGTATAAATGGAGTCAAGTCAGAATTGGGAAAATGTTGTAAGTGGGGTGCCTCAGGGCTCTGTCCTGGGACCTCTGTTGTTTATAATATATATAAATGATTTAGATACAGGTTTGAGTAGCAACATTTGCAAATTTACCGATGATACGAAAATCGGTAAGGAAATTAATTCGGAGGAGGACTCACTATCACTTCAAGTTGATCTAGATAGGGTTTTGAATTGGTCGAAGGATTGGCAGATGCAGTTTAATGCTGATAAATGTAAGGTTCTGAGGTTAGGTAATGATGATAGGGTTACAAGATACGAGCTAGATGGTGTTGAGATTGCGAAGTCGAATTGCGAAAGGGATCTGGGAGTTATGATTAGTAAGAATTTAAAACAAAAGGATCAATGCATAAATGTTCGTAATAAGGCAAATCGGACACTTGGATTTATTAATCGCAGCGTTAGTAGCAAGACACCTGGTGTGGTTCTCAAGCTATATCTTGCTCTAGTTAGGCCCCATTTAGATTATGCAGTTCAGTTTTGGTCGCCATATTATAGAATGGATATAAATTCACTTGAACGTGTCCAGCGTAGGATGACTAAGTTAATTCCCCAAATTAGAAATCTTCCATATGAAGAAAGATTAACAAAGCTCAAGTTGCATTCACTGGAAAGGCGAAGAGTTAGGGGTGACATGATAGAGGTTTACAAGTGGGTGAATGGACATAACAAAGGGGATATTAATAGGGTATTAAAAGTATCAACACAAGACAGAACACGAAACAATGGGTATAAATTGGATAAGTTTAGATTTAGGAAAGACTTGGGTAAATACTGGTTCAGTAACAGGGTTGTTGATTTGTGGAACCAATTGCCGCGTAACATTGTGGAGGTGGGGTCCCTCGATTGTTTCAAGCATGGGTTGGACATGTATATGAGTGGGATTGGGTGGTTATAAATAGGAGGTGCCTCGTATGGGCCAATAGGCCTTCTGCAGTTGCCTTTGTTCTTATGAACATAAGAACATAAGAACAAAGGTAACTGCAGAAGGCCTATTGGCCCATACGAGGCAGCTCCTATTCTATAACCACCCAATCCCACTCATATACTTGTCCAACCCGTGCTTGAAACAATCGAGGGACCCCACCTCCACAATGTTACGCGGCAATTGGTTCCACAAATCAACAACCCTGTTACTGAACCAGTATTTACCCAAGTCTTTCCTAAATCTAAACTTATCCAATTTATATCCATTGTTTCGTGTTCTGTCCTGTGTTGATACTTTTAATACCCTATTAATATCCCCCCGGTTATGTCCATTCATCCACTTGTAAACCTCTATCATGTCACCCCTAACTCTTCGCCTTTCCAGTGAATGCAACTTAAGCTTTGTTAATCTTTCTTCATATGAAAGATTTCTAATTTGGGGAATTAACTTAGTCATCCTACGCTGGACACGTTCAAGTGAATTTATATCCATTCTATAATATGGCGACCAAAACTGAACTGCATAATCTAAATGGGGCCTAACTAGAGCAAGATATAGCTTGAGAACCACACCAGGTGTCTTGTTACTAACGCTGCGATTAATAAATCCAAGTGTCCGATTTGCCTTATTACGAACATTTATGCATTGATCCTTTTGTTTTAAATTCTTACTAATCATAACTCCCAGATCCCTTTCGCAATCCGACTTCGCAATCACAACACCATCTAGCTCGTATCTTGTAACTCTATCATCATTACCTACCTCAGAACTTTACATTTATCAGCATTAAACTGCATCTGCCAATCCTTTGACCATTTCAAAACCCTATCTAGATCAACTTGAAGTGATAGTGAGTCCTCCTCCGAATTAATTTCCCTACCGATTTTCGTATCATCGGCAAATTTGCAAATGTTGCTACTCAAACCTGAATCTAAATCATTTATATATATTATAAACAACAGAGGTCCCAGGACAGAGCCTTGAGGCACTCCACTTACAACATTTTCCCACTCTGACTTGATTCCATTTATACTAACTCTCTGTTTCCTTTGGTATAGCCATGCCCTAATCCAGCTTAATATAGCACCCCCAATACCATGAGACTCTATTTTTTTAATCAGTCTTTCATGTGGCACTGTATCAAAAGCTTTGCTAAAGTCAAGGTATACAACATCGCAATCCTTACCACTATCAACTGCCTCAACAATGCTAGAATAAAAAGATAACAAATTTGTTAAACATGAACGGCCATTTATAAAACCATGTTGCGACTCAATTATGTTCTTATATTCTACCTTAACTTCGTTCTTTTGGCCTTCGTGATAATCTCCCTCTCTCTTTCTCTCTCGTCGTTCCTTTCGAGTCAGGCTTGGTGCCACTCTCTCTGCCTCTTTTCGGCAGAATGAAGGTGTGCCCCAAGGTAGTGTTCTGAGTACTACTCTTTTTCTGGTTGCCCTCAATGGTCTCCTTTCCTCCCTTCCTTCTGGCATCTCCGCTCTTTATGTTGATGATCTTACTCTTTGCTGTCGAGGTGATGATTCGCCTCTCCTTCAACGGCGGATTCAACTTGCGATTGATGCCGTGTCGTCTCGTGCCACCAATCATGGCTTCAAGTTCTCTACTACTAAGACTTGTGCCATGACTTTTACTCGGAAGCGGGTCGTTCTTCGTCCCTCTTTGTCACTTTATGGTCATCCCCTTGAGTACAAAGATTCCACGAAGCTTTTGGGGTTATTCTTTGACACTCGTTTGTCTTGGTCGCCCCATGTCTCAAACCTCCGTGTTGAATGCTCTAAGGCCCGTAACCTACTTATGGTTTTGTCCCATACTTTTTGGGAAGCGGATAGGCGCACGCTCCTCTATTTGCATTCCTCTCTCGTCCTGTCTAAGCTCGATTATGGTTGCCCTGCATACTCTTCTGCTTCTCCTTCTACTCTTCGCCGTCTTGATCCTTTGCACCATACTGGGTTGCGCCTCAGCTCGGGTGCTTTTCGTTCAACTCCTGCCCTCAGCTTGTACGCTGACACTGGCTTTGTCTCTCCAGAATCGCCGTGATCGCTATCTTGCGCGATCCTTACAGCATCCTCACTCTCGCCTCTATCGTGCTTTGACTTTTACCCTTCCTGTAGTTCCAGTTCCTCTTCACCACCTTCCTCTTTCTGTCCGTTTGTCTCGCTTACAAGATTCTCTTTCGGTTCGTATTACTAATGTTTCTCCTCGTATTGTTCCCTTCTTGCCCCCGTGGAGGGTCCCCCTTCCCAAATTTTGTACTTCTCTGACCCGCATCACTAAAGCTTTTACCCCTCCTACAGTTCTGAAATGCCTCTTCCTTGAGCACTTTTCTTCTCGCTCCCACTCCGTTCCCATCTTTACCGACGGGTCAAAGTCTGCTGACGGTGTGAGCTACTCTGTTGTTTTTCCTGACCACACTTATGTGTCGCCTTCCTCCGGAGGCTAGCATCTTCACAGCAGAACTCTTTGCTATTCTCTATGCTCTTTGTCTCCTGCTTTCCCGTGGGCAATCCTCCTTCGTGGTAGTAGTTGACTCTCGTAGCGCCCTCATGGCTTTAGGGTCCTTTAATCCAGTCCACCCTGTCGTCATCGAGACTCAACATTGGCTGTTTCTTATCTCCAGTAAATTTAAGTCGGTTGCGTTTTGCTGGGTTCCCAGCCATGTTGGAAAAATAATATTTTAGATTTAGTGTTAACTAACGAGTGTGTGTTGTTCGAGTGTTGTTATATTATCATAGCAATATGGAAGTTGTAGTGAAGGACCTGGTGACTCTAGTGGGAGCCCTGAGGACAGAGTTGGACTCTCTGCGGGAGGAGGTGCGTCAGCTTAAAAAACAACGAGAAGTAACGAAGGAGGAGACCAGCAGTAAAGGGACCTCGTCTTGGAGAGTTGCGAAAGACAGGGGCCTTAAGAAGACTTTGATAAAGCCGCCTTCAAACGCCATAGCAACTTCAAATTCATTTGACGTTTTGGAGGACGAGTGCTGTGGAGAGACTGTGGATCGCGCAAAAGGGAAAGCAACGAAGAGAAAGGAAGCGCAGGCCCCTCAGAAAGTAAAGGAAGTACCTAAGCAAACATTAGTTGTGGGAGATTCCCAGATAAGGTATTTGGATAGAACGTTTTGTGCTAGAGATAGGGGGAACAGGTTAAGGGTTTGCTATCCCGGAGCTGGCATTGGTGATATTATAAACAACATGAATGATATTATGGCTGGTAATGGGAACAATCCCATTATTTGCATTAGCGTGGGAGGAAATGATGTTGGTCGAGTCAGGAGTGAGGAACTGATTCAGAGGTATAAAACAGCCATAGAGTTAGTTAGGAGCAAGGGAGGAATCCCGATCATATGTGGCATTCTTCCAAGAAAGGGAGTGGGAAATGAATGGATATCGAGGGCACTTGGTGTCAATTGCCGGCTGGAAAGATATTGCAAATCAAATGCAATATCTTTCATAGACAACTGGGAACACTTCTATGGAAGAAATGAAATGTATGCTCGTGATGGGGTGCATCTATCGAGAGCTGGGGTTGTTGCTGTTGCGAACTCGCTAGAAGAAGTGGTTAGAGGTGTTTGTTTGGGTTTAAACTGTTAGTAGATAGAGGTATGGGAATTGATTTGGAGGAAGGAGGTAATAAAAGTATGTGTTTGTGGGAGAAAGGAATTGGCAAAACGATCAGGGAAAGAGAAGGTCCGCAAAATAACAATTCACTTAGGGTATATTACACTAACAGTAGAAGCCTAAGAAATAAAATTAACGAATTAAATGCTCTTGTCTGCACAGAAAAAATAGATATTATTGCACTTACCGAAACGTGGATGAATGTAGAAAATAGAGAACTATTAGCTGAATATCAAATATATGGATTTAAACTATTTCACACAGATAGATATATTAGACGAGGAGGTGGAGTAGCCATATATGTTAGGGACAATTTGAAATGTAGTCTCAAAGAGGGAATCAAAACAGAGCCACACACAGAAACTATTTGGATTGAATTAAACGAAAAAGCTAATAATATTATAATAGGAGTAATATATAGGCCACCAAATTTAGACAGAATGGAAGCAAAGCATCTATGGGATGAAATATCTAGAGCATCTAGATCTAACAGTATTTATGTCATGGGTGACTTTAATTTTAGCGGAATAAACTGGTTGAACAAAACAGGGAATAGTGAAGCAGAAGATTTTCTAGAATTAATTGACGATTGCTTTCTTACGCAACACATTAAGGAACCAACACGGGAAAATAATATTTTAGATTTAGTGTTAACTAACAGGGAAACGCAAATTAATGACATCGAAATAGGGAGTGAGCTAGGGAGCAGTGATCACAAAGAAATCAGATTTAGCATAGAATGGAATAGACCAGTAGGAGAAAATTCTGTTAAAGTGCCAGATTTTCGAAAAGCTGATTTTAATAGCCTAAGAAATTTTTTGGGTCAAATTACATAAGAACATAAGAACAAAGGTAACTGCAGAAGGCCTATTGGCCCATACGAGGCAGCTCCTATTCTATAACCACCCAATCCCACTCATATACTTGTCCAACCCGTGCTTGAAACAATCGAGGGACCCCACCTCCACAATGTTACGCGGCAATTGGTTCCACAAATCAACAACCCTGTTACTGAAATAGTATTTACCCAAGTCTTTCCTAAATCTAAACTTATCCAATTTATATCCATTGTTTCGTGTTCTGTCCTGTGTTGATACTTTTAATACCCTATTAATATCCCCCCGGTTATGTCCATTCATCCACTTGTAAACCTCTATCATGTCACCCCTAACTCTTCGCCTTTCCAGTGAATGCAACTTAAGCTTTGTTAATCTTTCTTCATATGAAAGATTTCTAATTTGGGGAATTAACTTAGTCATCCTACGCTGGACACGTTCAAGTGAATTTATATCCATTCTATAATATGGCGACCAAAACTGAACTGCATAATCTAAATGGGGCCTAACGAGAGCAAGATATAGCTTGAGAACCACACCAGGTGTCTTGTTACTAACGCTGCGATTAATAAATCCAAGTGTCCGATTTGCCTTATTACGAACATTTATGCATTGATCCTTTTGTTTTAAATTCTTACTAATCATAACTCCCAGATCCCTTTCGCAATCCGACTTCGCAATCACAACACCATCTAGCTCGTATCTTGTAACTCTATCATCATTACCTAACCTCAGAACTTTACATTTATCAGCATTAAACTGCATCTGCCAATCCTTTGACCATTTCAAAACCCTATCTAGATCAACTTGAAGTGATAGTGAGTCCTCCTCCGAATTAATTTCCCTACCGATTTTCGTATCATCGGCAAATTTGCAAATGTTGCTACTCAAACCTGAATCTAAATCATTTATATATATTATAAACAACAGAGGTCCCAGGACAGAGCCTTGAGGCACTCCACTTACAACATTTTCCCACTCTGACTTGATTCCATTTATACTAACTCTCTGTTTCCTTTGGTATAGCCATGCCCTAATCCAGCTTAATATAGCACCCCCAATACCATGAGACTCTATTTTTTTAATCAGTCTTTCATGTGGCACTGTATCAAAAGCTTTGCTAAAGTCAAGGTATACAACATCGCAATCCTTACCACTATCAACTGCCTCAACAATGCTAGAATAAAAAGATAACAAATTTGTTAAACATGAACGGCCATTTATAAAACCATGTTGCGACTCAATTATTAATTTATGTTTTTCAAGATGAAGACGAATTTTATTTGCTATTATAGATTCGAGTAACTTTCCCACAATAGACGTTAGGCTAATTGGTCGATAGTTAGACGCAAGTGATCTATCTCCTTTCTTAAAAACTGGTATCACATTAGCAACTTTCCAAAACTCTGGCACTCTGCCTGACTCTATTGATTTATTAAATATGGTTGACAGTGGGTCACAAAGCTCCTCTTTGCATTCTTTAAGCACCCTAGCAAACACTTCATCCGGCCCTGGGGATTTGTTTGGTTTGAGTTTTACTATTTGTTTAAGAACATCCTCCCTGGTAACTGCTAAACTCGTCAACCTGTCCTCGTCCCCACCCACATAGACTTGTTCGGCTGAAGGCATATTGTTAAGTTCCTCTTTAGTAAATACAGATACAAAATATTTATTAAAAATACTACTCATCTCTTCATCACTATCTGTTATTTGACCTGTCTCAGTTTTTAATGGACCTATCCTTTCCCTAGTCTTAGTACGATATAACTGAAAAAACCCTTTAGGATTTGTCTTTGCTTGCCCTGCTATGCGAACTTCATAGTTTCTTTTTGCTTTCCTTATCTCTTTTTTAACATTTCTAACCAGTTGTACGAATTCCTGTTCTAAAGTGACCTCCCCATTTTTAATCCTTTTGTACCAAGCTCTCTTTTTACCTATAAGGTTCTTCAAATTCTTTGTTATCCACTTTGGGTCATTAGTATACGATCTATTCAATTTGTATGGTATACTACGTTCCTGTGCTTTGTTTAGAATATTCTTAAATAAGTTATATATTGAATCCACATCGAAATCCCCATTTAAGTCACCTATCGCTGGGTTCATGTCTCGCTCCAAGACCGGCCCACACCCCATACCCAAGCCTTTCCAATCAATTTGACCCAAAAAATTTCTTAGGCTATTAAAATCAGCTTTTCGAAAATCTGGCACTTTAACAGAATTTTCTCCTACTGGTCTATTCCATTCTATGCTAAATCTGATTTCTTTGTGATCACTGCTCCCTAGCTCACTCCCTATTTCGATGTCATTAATTTGCGTTTCCCTGTTAGTTAACACTAAATCTAAAATATTATTTTCCCGTGTTGGTTCCTTAATGTGTTGCGTAAGAAAGCAATCGTCAATTAATTCTAGAAAATCTTCTGCTTCACTATTCCCTGTTTTGTTCAACCAGTTTATTCCGCTAAAATTAAAGTCACCCATGACATAAATACTGTTAGATCTAGATGCTCTAGATATTTCATCCCATAGATGCTTTGCTTCCATTCTGTCTAAATTTGGTGGCCTATATATTACTCCTATTATAATATTATTAGCTTTTTCGTTTAATTCAATCCAAATAGTTTCTGTGTGTGGCTCTGTTTTGATTCCCTCTTTGAGACTACATTTCAAATTGTCCCTAACATATATGGCTACTCCACCTCCTCGTCTAATATATCTATCTGTGTGAAATAGTTTAAATCCATATATTTGATATTCAGCTAATAGTTCTCTATTTTCTACATTCATCCACGTTTCGGTAAGTGCAATAATATCTATTTTTTCTGTGCAGACAAGAGCATTTAATTCGTTAATTTTATTTCTTAGACTTCTACTGTTAGTGTAATATACCCTAAGTGAATTGTTATTTTGCGGACCTTCTCTTTCCCTGATCGTTTTGCCAATTCCTTTCTCCCACAAACACATACTTTTATTACCTCCTTCCTCCAAATCAATTCCCATACCTCTATCTACTAACAGTTTAAACCCAAACAAACACCTCTAACCACTTCTTCTAGCGAGTTCGCAACAGCAACAACCCCAGCTCTCGATAGATGCACCCCATCACGAGCATACATTTCATTTCTTCCATAGAAGTGTTCCCAGTTGTCTATGAAAGATATTGCATTTGATTTGCAATATCTTTCCAGCCGGCAATTGACACCAAGTGCCCTCGATATCCATTCATTTCCCACTCCCTTTCTTGGAAGAATGCCACATATGATCGGGATTCCTCCCTTGCTCCTAACTAACTCTATGGCTGTTTTATACCTCTGAATCAGTTCCTCACTCCTGACTCGACCAACATCATTTCCTCCCACGCTAATGCAAATAATGGGATTGTTCCCATTACCAGCCATAATATCATTCATGTTGTTTATAATATCACCAATGCCAGCTCCGGGATAGCAAACCCTTAACCTGTTCCCCTTATCTCTAGCACAAAACGTTCTATCCAAATACCTTATCTGGGAATCTCCCACAACTAATGTTTGCTTAGGTACTTCCTTTACTTTCTGAGGGGCCTGCGGTTCCTTTCTCTTCGTTGCTTTCCCTTTTGCGCGATCCACAGTCTCTCCACAGCACTCGTCCTCCAAAACGTCAAATGAATTTGAAGTTGCTATGGCGTTTGAAGGCGGCTTTATCAAAGTCTTCTTAAGGCCCCTGTCTTTCGCAACTCTCCAAGACGAGGTCCCTTTACTGCTGGTCTCCTCCTTCGTTACTTCTCGTTGTTTTTTAAGCTGACGCACCTCCTCCCGCAGAGAGTCCAACTCTGTCCTCAGGGCTCCCACTAGAGTCACCAGGTCCTTCACTACAACTTCCATATTGCTATGATAAATTGATTGGAAAGGCTTGGGTATGGGGTGTGGGCCGGTCTTGGAGCGAGACATGAACCCAGCGATAGGTGACTTAAATGGGGATTTCGATGTGGATTCAATATATAACTTATTTAAGAATATTCTAAACAAAGCACAGGAACGTAGTATACCATACAAATTGAATAGATCGTATACTAATGACCCAAAGTGGATAACAAAGAATTTGAAGAACCTTATAGGTAAAAAGAGAGCTTGGTACAAAAGGATTAAAAATGGGGAGGTCACTTTAGAACAGGAATTCGTACAACTGGTTAGAAATGTTAAAAAAGAGATAAGGAAAGCAAAAAGAAACTATGAAGTTCGCATAGCAGGGCAAGCAAAGACAAATCCTAAAGGGTTTTTTCAGTTATATCGTACTAAGACTAGGGAAAGGATAGGTCCATTAAAAACTGAGACAGGTCAAATAACAGATAGTGATGAAGAGATGAGTAGTATTTTTAATAAATATTTTGTATCTGTATTTACTAAAGAGGAACTTAACAATATGCCTTCAGCCGAACAAGTCTATGTGGGTGGGGACGAGGACAGGTTGACGAGTTTAGCAGTTACCAGGGAGGATGTTCTTAAACAAATAGTAAAACTCAAACCAAACAAATCCCCAGGGCCGGATGAAGTGTTTGCTAGGGTGCTTAAAGAATGCAAAGAGGAGCTTTGTGACCCACTGTCAACCATATTTAATAAATCAATAGAGTCAGGCAGAGTGCCAGAGTTTTGGAAAGTTGCTAATGTGATACCAGTTTTTAAGAAAGGAGATAGATCACTTGCGTCTAACTATCGACCAATTAGCCTAACGTCTATTGTGGGAAAGTTACTCGAATCTATAATAGCAAATAAAATTCGTCTTCATCTTGAAAAACATAAATTAATAATTGAGTCGCAACATGGTTTTATAAATGGCCGTTCATGTTTAACAAATTTGTTATCTTTTTATTCTAGCATTGTTGAGGCAGTTGATAGTGGTAAGGATTGCGATGTTGTATACCTTGACTTTAGCAAAGCTTTTGATACAGTGCCACATGAAAGACTGATTAAAAAAATAGAGTCTCATGGTATTGGGGGTGCTATATTAAGCTGGATTAGGGCATGGCTATACCAAAGGAAACAGAGAGTTAGTATAAATGGAATCAAGTCAGAGTGGGAAAATGTTGTAAGTGGAGTGCCTCAAGGCTCTGTCCTGGGACCTCTGTTGTTTATAATATATATAAATGATTTAGATTCAGGTTTGAGTAGCAACATTTGCAAATTTGCCGATGATACGAAAATCGGTAGGGAAATTAATTCGGAGGAGGACTCACTATCACTTCAAGTTGATCTAGATAGGGTTTTGAAATGGTCAAAGGATTGGCAGATGCAGTTTAATGCTGATAAATGTAAAGTTCTGAGGTTAGGTAATGATGATAGAGTTACAAGATACGAGCTAGATGGTGTTGTGATTGCGAAGTCGGATTGCGAAAGGGATCTGGGAGTTATGATTAGTAAGAATTTAAAACAAAAGGATCAATGCATAAATGTTCGTAATAAGGCAAATCGGACACTTGGATTTATTAATCGCAGCGTTAGTAACAAGACACCTGGTGTGGTTCTCAAGCTATATCTTGCTCTAGTTAGGCCCCATTTAGATTATGCAGTTCAGTTTTGGTCGCCATATTATAGAATGGATATAAATTCACTTGAACGTGTCCAGCGTAGGATGACTAAGTTAATTCCCCAAATTAGAAATCTTTCATATGAAGAAAGATTAACAAAGCTTAAGTTGCATTCACTGGAAAGGCGAAGAGTTAGGGGTGACATGATAGAGGTTTACAAGTGGATGGACATAACCGGGGGGATATTAATAGGGTATTAAAAGTATCAACACAGGACAGAACACGAAACAATGGATATAAATTGGATAAGTTTAGATTTAGGAAAGACTTGGGTAAATACTGGTTCAGTAACAGGGTTGTTGATTTGTGGAACCAATTGCCGCGTAACATTGTGGAGGTGGGGTCCCTCGATTGTTTCAAGCACGGGTTGGACAAGTATATGAGTGGGATTGGGTGGTTATAGAATAGGAGCTGCCTCGTATGGGCCAATAGGCCTTCTGCAGTTACCTTTGTTCTTATGTTCTTATGTTCTTATGACACTGGGATTTATTAATCGAAGCGTTAGTAACAAGACACCTGGTGTGGTTCTTAAGCTATATCTTGCTCTGGTTAGGCCCCAATTAGATTATGCAGTTCAGTTTTGGTCACCGTATTATAGAATGGATATAAATTCACTTGAACGTGTCCAGCGTAGGATGACTAAGTTAATTCCCCAAATTAGAAATCTTTCATATGAAGAAAGATTAACAAAGCTTAAGTTGCATTCACTGGAAAGGCGAAGAGTTAGGGGTGACATGATAGAGGTTTACAAGTGGGTGAATGGACATAACAAAGGGGATATTAATAGGGTATTAAAAGTATCAACACAAGACAGAACACGAAACAATGGGTATAAATTGGATAAGTTTAGATTTAGGAAAGACTTGGGTAAATACTGGTTCAGTAACAGGGTTGTTGATTTGTGGAACCAATTGCCGCGTAACATTGTGGAGGTGGGGTCCCTCGATTGTTTCAAGCATGGGTTGGACATGTATATGAGTGGGATTGGGTGGTTATAAATAGGAGCTGCCTCGTATGGGCCAACAGGCCTTCTGCAGTTGCCTTTGTTCTTATGTTCTTATATTCTGTCCCAACTTCGTTCTTTTCGCCTTCGTGATAATCTCCCTCTCTCTTTCTCTCTCGTCGTTCCTTTCGAGTCAGGCTTGGTGCCACTCTCTCTGCCTCTTATCGGCAGAATGAAGTTGTGCCTCAAGGTAGTGTTCTGAGTACTACTCTTTTTTCTGGTTGCCCTTAATGGTCTCCTTTCCTCCCTTCCTTCTGGCATCTCCGCTCTTTATGTTGATGATCTTACTCTTTGCTGTCGAGGTGATGATTCGCCTCTCCTTCAACGGCGGCTTCAACTTGCGATTGATGCCGTGTCGTCTCGTGCCACCAATCATGGCTTCAAGTTCTCTACTACTAAGACTTGTGCCATGACTTTTACCTCGGAAGCGGGTCGTTCTTCGTCCCTCTTTGTCACTTTATGGTCATCCCCTTGAGTACAAAGATTCCACGAAGCTTTTGGGGTTATTCTTTGACACTCGTTTGTCTTGGTCGCCCCATGTCTCTTACCTCCATGTTGAATGCTCCAAGGCCAGTAACCTACTTATGGTTTTGTCCCATACTTTTTGGGAAGCGGATAGGCGCACGCTCCTCTATTTGCATTCCTCTCTCGTCCTGTCTAAGCTCGATTATGGTTGCCCTGCATACTCTTCTGCTTCTCCTTCTACTCTTCGCCGTCTTGATCCTTTGCACCATACTGGGTTGCGCCTCAGCTCGGGTGCTTTTCGTTCAACTCCTACCCTCAGCTTGTACGCTGACACTGGCTTTGTCTCTCCAGAATCGCCGTGATCGTTATCTTGCGCGATCCTTACAGCATCCTCACTCTCGCCTCTATCGTGCTTTGACTTTTACCCCTCCTGTAGTTCCAGTTCCTCTTCACCACCTTCCTCTTTCTGTCCGTTTGTCTCGCTTACAAGATTCTCTTTCGGTTTGTCTTACTAATGTTTCTCCTCGTTTTGTTCCCTCCTTTGCCCCCGTGGAGGGTCCCCCTTCCCAAATTTTGTACTTCTCTGACCCGCATCACTAAAGCTTTTACCCCTCCTACAGTTCTGAAATGCCTCTTCCTGAGCACTTTTCTTCTCGCTCCCACTCCGTTCCCATCTTCACCGACGGGTCAAAGTCTGCTGACGGTGTGGGCTACTCTGTTGTTTTTCCTGATCACACTTATATGTGTCGCCTTCCTCCGGAGGCTAGCATCTTCACGGCAGAACTCTATGCTATTCTCTATGCTCTTCGTCTCCTGCTTTCCCGTGGGCAATCCTCCTTCGTGGTAGTAGTTGACTCTCGTAGCACCCTCATGGCTTTAGGGTCCTTTAATCCAGTTCACCCTGTCGTCATCGAGACTCAACATTGGCTGTTTCTTATCTCCAGTAAATTTAAGTCGGTTGCGTTTTGCTGCGTTCCCAGCCATGTTGGGAAAATAATATTTTAGATTTAGTGTTAACTATCAGGGAAACACAAATTAATGACATCGAAATAGGGAGTGAGCTAGGGAACAGTGATCACAAAGTAATCAGATTTAGCATAGAATGGAATAGACCTGTTGGAGAAAATTCTGTTAAAGTGCCAGATTTTCGAAAAGCTGATTTTAGTAGCCTAAGAAATTTTTTGGGTCAAATAGATTGGAAACTCTTGGGTAGTGGAAGTTATAACAGTGTTGTTATATTATCATAGCAATATGGAAGTTGTAGTGAAGGACCTGGTGACTCTAGTGGGAGCCGTGAGGACAGAGTTGGACTCTCTGCGGGAGGAGGTGCGTCAGCTGAAAGAACAACGAGAAGTAACGAAGGAGGAGACCAGTAGTAAAGGGACCTCGTGTTGGAGAGTTGTGAAAGACAGGGGCCTTAAGAAGACTTTGATAAAGCCGCCTTCAAACGCCATAGCAACTTCTAATTCATTTGACGTTTTGGAGGACGATTGCTGTGGAGAGACTGCGGATCGCGCAAAAGGGAAAGCAACGAAGAGCAAGGAAGCGCAGGCCCCTCAGAGAGTAAAGGAAGTACCTAAGCAAACCTTAGTTGTGGGAGATTCCCAGATAAGGTATTTGGATACAACGTTTTGTGCAAGAGATAGGGGGAACAGGTTAAGGGTTTGCTATCCCGGAGCTGGCATTGGTGATATTATAAACAACATGAATGATATTATGGCTGGAAATGGGAACAATCCTATTATTTGCATTAGCGTGGGAGGAAACGATGTTGGTCGAGTTAGGAGTGAGGAACTGATTCAGAAGTATAAAACAGCCATAGAATTAGTTAGGAGCAAGGGAGGAATCCCGATCATATGTGGCATTCTTCCAAGAAAGGGAGTGGGAAATGAATGGATATCGAGGGCACTTGGTGTCAATTGCCGGCTGGAAAGATATTGCAAATCAAATGCAATATCTTTCATAGACAACTGGGAACACTTCTATGGAAGAAATGAAATGTATGCTCGTGATGGGGTGCATCTATCGAGAGCTGGGGTTGTTGCTGTTGCGAACTCGTTGGAAGAAGTGGTTAGAGGTGTTTGTTTGGGTTTAAACTGTTAGTAGATAGTGGTATGGGAATTGATTTGGAGGAAGGAGGTAATAAAAGTATGTGTTCGTGGGAGAAAAGAATTGGCATAATAATCAGGGAAAGAAAAGGGCCTCAAAATAACAATTCACTTAGGGTATATTACACTAACAGTAGAAGTCTAAGAAATAAAATTAACGAATTAAATGCTCTTGTCTGCACAAAAAAAAATAGATATTATTGCACTTACCGAAACGTGGATGAATGTAGAAAATAGAGAACTATTAGCTGAATATCAAATATATGGATTTAAACTATTTCACACAGATAGATATATTAGACGAGGAGGTGGAGTAGCCATATATGTTAGGGACAATTTGAAATGTAGTCTCCAAGAGGGAATCAAAACAGAGCCACACACAGAAACTATTTGGATAGAATTAAACGAAAAAGCTAATAATATTATAATAGGAGTAATATATAGGCCACCAAATTTAGACAGAATGGAAGCAAAGCACCTATGAGATGAAATATCTAGAGCATCTAGATCTAACAGTATTTATGTCATGGGTGACTTTAATTTTAGAACTGTTTTGTTCAACCAGAATAAACTGGTTGAACAAAACAGGGAATAGTGAAGCAGAAGATTTTCTAGAATTAATTGACGATTGCTTTCTTACGGATCCAACACGGGAAAATAATATTTTAGATTTAGTGTTAACTAACAGGGAAACGCAAATTAATGACATCGAAATAGGGAGTGAGCTAGGCAGCAGTGATCACAAACATAAGAACATAAGAACAAAGGTAACTGCAGAAGGCCTATTGGCCCATACGAGGCAGCTCCTATTCTATAACCACCCAATCCCACTCATATACTTGTCCAACCCGTGCTTGAAACAATCGAGGGACCCCACCTCCACAATGTTACGCGGCAATTGGTTCCACAAATCAACAACCCTGTTACTGAACCAGTATTTACCCAAGTCTTTCCTAAATCTAAACTTATCCAATTTATATCCATTGTTTCGTGTTCTGTCCTGTGTTGATACTTTTAATACCCTATTAATATCCCCCCGGTTATGTCCATTCATCCACTTGTAAACCTCTATCATGTCACCCCTAACTCTTCGCCTTTCCAGTGAATGCAACTTAAGCTTTGTTAATCTTTCTTCATATGAAAGATTTCTAATTTGGGGAATTAACTTAGTCATCCTACGCTGGACACGTTCAAGTGAATTTATATCCATTCTATAATATGGCGACCAAAACTGAACTGCATAATCTAAATGGGGCCTAACTAGAGCAAGATATAGCTTGAGAACCACACCAGGTGTCTTGTTACTAACGCTGCGATTAATAAATCCAAGTGTCCGATTTGCCTTATTACGAACATTTATGCATTGATCCTTTTGTTTTAAATTCTTACTAATCATAACTCCCAGATCCCTTTCGCAATCCGACTTCGCAATCACAACACCATCTAGCTCGTATCTTGTAACTCTATCATCATTACCTAACCTCAGAACTTTACATTTATCAGCATTAAACTGCATCTGCCAATCCTTTGACCATTTCAAAACCCTATCTAGATCAACTTGAAGTGATAGTGAGTCCTCCTCCGAATTAATTTCCCTACCGATTTTCGTATCATCGGCAAATTTGCAAATGTTGCTACTCAAACCTGAATCTAAATCATTTATATATATTATAAACAACAGAGGTCCCAGGACAGAGCCTTGAGGCACTCCACTTACAACATTTTCCCACTCTGACTTGATTCCATTTATACTAACTCTCTGTTTCCTTTGGTATAGCCATGCCCTAATCCAGCTTAATATAGCACCCCCAATACCATGAGACTCTATTTTTTTAATCAGTCTTTCATGTGGCACTGTATCAAAAGCTTTGCTAAAGTCAAGGTATACAACATCGCAATCCTTACCACTATCAACTGCCTCAACAATGCTAGAATAAAAAGATAACAAATTTGTTAAACATGAACGGCCATTTATAAAACCATGTTGCGACTCAATTATTAATTTATGTTTTTCAAGATGAAGACGAATTTTATTTGCTATTATAGATTCGAGTAACTTTCCCACAATAGACGTTAGGCTAATTGGTCGATAGTTAGACGCAAGTGATCTATCTCCTTTCTTAAAAACTGGTATCACATTAGCAACTTTCCAAAACTCTGGCACTCTGCCTGACTCTATTGATTTATTAAATATGGTTGACAGTGGGTCACAAAGCTCCTCTTTGCATTCTTTAAGCACCCTAGCAAACACTTCATCCGGCCCTGGGGATTTGTTTGGTTTGAGTTTTACTATTTGTTTAAGAACATCCTCCCTGGTAACTGCTAAACTCGTCAACCTGTCCTCGTCCCCACCCACATAGACTTGTTCGGCTGAAGGCATATTGTTAAGTTCCTCTTTAGTAAATACAGATACAAAATATTTATTAAAAATACTACTCATCTCTTCATCACTATCTGTTATTTGACCTGTCTCAGTTTTTAATGGACCTATCCTTTCCCTAGTCTTAGTACGATATAACTGAAAAAACCCTTTAGGATTTGTCTTTGCTTGCCCTGCTATGCGAACTTCATAGTTTCTTTTTGCTTTCCTTATCTCTTTTTTAACATTTCTAACCAGTTGTACGAATTCCTGTTCTAAAGTGACCTCCCCATTTTTAATCCTTTTGTACCAAGCTCTCTTTTTACCTATAAGGTTCTTCAAATTCTTTGTTATCCACTTTGGGTCATTAGTATACGATCTATTCAATTTGTATGGTATACTACGTTCCTGTGCTTTGTTTAGAATATTCTTAAATAAGTTATATATTGAATCCACATCGAAATCCCCATTTAAGTCACCTATCGCTGGGTTCATGTCTCGCTCCAAGACCGGCCCACACCCCATACCCAAGCCTTTCCAATCAATTTGACCCAAAAAATTTCTTAGGCTATTAAAATCAGCTTTTCGAAAATCTGGCACTTTAACAGAATTTTCTCCTACTGGTCTATTCCATTCTATGCTAAATCTGATTTCTTTGTGATCACTGCTCCCTAGCTCACTCCCTATTTCGATGTCATTAATTTGCGTTTCCCTGTTAGTTAACACTAAATCTAAAATATTATTTTCCCGTGTTGGTTCCTTAATGTGTTGCGTAAGAAAGCAATCGTCAATTAATTCTAGAAAATCTTCTGCTTCACTATTCCCTGTTTTGTTCAACCAGTTTATTCCGCTAAAATTAAAGTCACCCATGACATAAATACTGTTAGATCTAGATGCTCTAGATATTTCATCCCATAGATGCTTTGCTTCCATTCTGTCTAAATTTGGTGGCCTATATATTACTCCTATTATAATATTATTAGCTTTTTCGTTTAATTCAATCCAAATAGTTTCTGTGTGTGGCTCTGTTTTGATTCCCTCTTTGAGACTACATTTCAAATTGTCCCTAACATATATGGCTACTCCACCTCCTCGTCTAATATATCTATCTGTGTGAAATAGTTTAAATCCATATATTTGATATTCAGCTAATAGTTCTCTATTTTCTACATTCATCCACGTTTCGGTAAGTGCAATAATATCTATTTTTTCTGTGCAGACAAGAGCATTTAATTCGTTAATTTTATTTCTTAGACTTCTACTGTTAGTGTAATATACCCTAAGTGAATTGCTATTTTGCGGACCTTCTCTTTCCCTGATCGTTTTGCCAATTCCTTTCTCCCACAAACACATACTTTTATTACCTCCTTCCTCCAAATCAATTCCCATACCTCTATCTACTAACAGTTTAAACCCAAACAAACACCTCTAACCACTTCTTCTAGCGAGTTCGCAACAGCAACAACCCCAGCTCTCGATAGATGCACCCCATCACGAGCATACATTTCATTTCTTCCATAGAAGTGTTCCCAGTTGTCTATGAAAGATATTGCATTTGATTTGCAATATCTTTCCAGCCGGCAATTGACACCAAGTGCCCTCGATATCCATTCATTTCCCACTCCCTTTCTTGGAAGAATGCCACATATGATCGGGATTCCTCCCTTGCTCCTAACTAACTCTATGGCTGTTTTATACCTCTGAATCAGTTCCTCACTCCTGACTCGACCAACATCATTTCCTCCCACGCTAATGCAAATAATGGGATTGTTCCCATTACCAGCCATAATATCATTCATGTTGTTTATAATATCACCAATGCCAGCTCCGGGATAGCAAACCCTTAACCTGTTCCCCCTATCTCTAGCACAAAACGTTCTATCCAAATACCTTATCTGGGAATCTCCCACAACTAATGTTTGCTTAGGTACTTCCTTTACTTTCTGAGGGGCCTGCGCTTCCTTTCTCTTCGTTGCTTTCCCTTTTGCGCGATCCACAGTCTCTCCACAGCACTCGTCCTCCAAAACGTCAAATGAATTTGAAGTTGCTATGGCGTTTGAAGGCGGCTTTATCAAAGTCTTCTTAAGGCCCCTGTCTTTCGCAACTCTCCAAGACGAGGTCCCTTTACTGCTGGTCTCCTCCTTCGTTACTTCTCGTTGTTTTTTAAGCTGACGCACCTCCTCTCGCAGAGAGTCCAACTCTGTCCTCAGGGCTCCCACTAGAGTCACCAGGTCCTTAACTACAACTTCCATATTGCTATGATAATATAACAACACTCAGGAGCTCCGGTTAACACAACCTCTCACTGGATCGAATACTAATACTCACTGGATCGAATACTGAATAGATCGAATACTAATGACCCAAAGTGGATAACAAAGAATTTGAAGAACCTTATAGGTAAAAAGAGAGCTTGGTACAAAAGGATTAAAAATGGGGAGGTCACTTTAGAACAGGAATTCGTACAACTGGTTAGAAATGTTAAAAAAGAGATAAGGAAAGCAAAAAGAAACTATGAAGTTCGCATAGCAGGGCAAGCAAAGACAAATCCTAAAGGGTTTTTTCAGTTATATCGTACTAAGACTAGGGAAAGGATAGGTCCATTAAAAACTGAGACAGGTCAAATAACAGATAGTGATGAAGAGATGAGTAGTATTTTTAATAAATATTTTGTATCTGTATTTACTAAAGAGGAACTTAACAATATGCCTTCAGCCGAACAAGTCTATGTGGGTGGGGACGAGGACAGGTTGACGAGTTTAGCAGTTACCAGGGAGGATGTTCTTAAACAAATAGTAAAACTCAAACCAAACAAATCCCCAGGGCCGGATGAAGTGTTTGCCAGGGTGCTTAAAGAATGCAAAGAGGAGCTTTGTGACCCACTGTCAACCATATTTAATAAATCAATAGAGTCAGGCAGAGTGCCAGAGTTTTGGAAAGTTGCTAATGTGATACCAGTTTTTAAGAAAGGAGATAGATCACTTGCGTCTAACTATCGACCAATTAGCCTAACGTCTATTGTGGGAAAGTTACTCGAATCTATAATAGCAAATAAAATTCGTCTTCATCTTGAAAAACATAAATTAATAATTGAGTCGCAACATGGTTTTATAAATGGCCGTTCATGTTTAACAAATTTGTTATCTTTTTATTCTAGCATTGTTGAGGCAGTTGATAGTGGTAAGGATTGCGATGTTGTATACCTTGACTTTAGCAAAGCTTTTGATACAGTGCCACATGAAAGACTGATTAAAAAAATAGAGTCTCATGGTATTGGGGGTGCTATATTAAGCTGGATTAGGGCATGGCTATACCAAAGGAAACAGAGAGTTAGTATAAATGGAATCAAGTCAGAGTGGGAAAATGTTGTAAGTGGAGTGCCTCAAGGCTCTGTCCTGGGACCTCTGTTGTTTATAATATATATAAATGATTTAGATTCAGGTTTGAGTAGCAACATTTGCAAATTTGCCGATGATACGAAAATCGGTAGGGAAATTAATTCGGAGGAGGACTCACTATCACTTCAAGTTGATCTAGATAGGGTTTTGAAATGGTCAAAGGATTGGCAGATGCAGTTTAATGCTGATAAATGTAAAGTTCTGAGGTTAGGTAATGATGATAGAGTTACAAGATACGAGCTAGATGGTGTTGTGATTGCGAAGTCGGATTGCGAAAGGGATCTGGGAGTTATGATTAGTAAGAATTTAAAACAAAAGGATCAATGCATAAATGTTCGTAATAAGGCAAATCGGACACTTGGATTTATTAATCGCAGCGTTAGTAACAAGACACCTGGTGTGGTTCTCAAGCTATATCTTGCTTTAGTTAGGCCCCATTTAGATTATGCAGTTCAGTTTTGGTCGCCATATTATAGAATGGATATAAATTCACTTGAACGTGTCCAGCGTAGGATGACTAAGTTAATTCCCCAAATTAGAAATCTTTCATATGAAGAAAGATTAACAAAGCTTAAGTTGCATTCACTGGAAAGGCGAAGAGTTAGGGGTGACATGATAGAGGTTTACAAGTGGATGAATGGACATAACCTGGGGGATATTAATAGGGTATTAAAAGTATCAACACAGGACAGAACACGAAACAATGGATATAAATTGGATAAGTTTAGATTTAGGAAAGACTTGGGTAAATACTGGTTCAGTAACAGGGTTGTTGATTTGTGGAACCAATTGCCGCGTAACATTGTGGAGGTGGGGTCCCTCGATTGTTTCAAGCACGGGTTGGACAAGTATATGAGTGGGATTGGGTGGTTATAGAATAGGAGCTGCCTCGTATGGGCCAATAGGCCTTCTGCAGTTACCTTTGTTCTTATGTTCTTATACCCAAGACTTTCCAATAAATTTGACACAAAAAATTTCTTAGGCTATTAAAATCAGCTTTTCGAAAATCTGGCACTTTAACAGAATATTCTCCTACTGGTCTATTCCATTCTATGCTAAATCTGATTTCTTTGTGATCACTGTTCCCTAGCTCACTCCCTATTTCGATGTCATTAATTTGTGTTTCCCTGTTAGTTAACACTAAATCTAAAATATTATTTTCCCGTGTTGGTTCCTTAATGTGTTGGGTAAGAAAGCAATCGTCAATTAATTCTAGAAAATCTTCTGCTTCACTATTCCCTGATTTGTTCAAACAGTTTATACCACTAAAATTAAAGTCACCCATGACATAAATACTGTTAGATCTAGATGCTCTAGATATTTCATCCCATAGGTGCTTTGCTTCCATTCTGTCTAAATTTGGTGGCCTATATATAACTCCTATTTTAATATTATTAGCTTTTTCGTTTAATTCTATCCAAATAGTTTCTGTGTGTGGCTCAGTTTTGATTCCCTCTTTAGGGCATGGCTATACCAAAGGAAACAGAGAGTTCGTATAAATGGAATCAAGTCAGAGTGGGAAAATGTTGTAAGTGGAGTGCCTCAAGGCTCTGTCCTGGGACCTCTGTTGTTTATAATTTATATAAATGATTTAGATTCAGGTTTGAGTAGCAACATTTGCAAATTTGCCGATGATACGAAAATCGGTAGGGAAATTAATTCGGAGGAGGACTCACTATCACTTCAAGTTGATCTAGATAGGGTTTTGAAATGGTCAAAGGATTGGCAGATGCAGTTTAATGCTGATAAATGTAAAGTTCTGAGGTTAGGTAATGATGATAGAGTTACAAGATACGAGCTAGATGGTGTTGTGATTGCGAAGTCGGATTGCGAAAGGGATCTGGGAGTTATGATTAGTAAGAATTTAAAACAAAAGGATCAATGCATAAATGTTCGTAATAAGGCAAATCGGACACTTGGATTTATTAATCGCAGCGTTAGTAACAAGACACCTGGTGTGGTTCTCAAGCTATACCTTGCTCTAGTTAGGCCCCATTTAGATTATGCAGTTCAGTTTTGGTCGCCATATTATAGAATGGATATAAATTCACTTGAACGTGTCCAGCGTAGGATGACTAAGTTAATTCCCCAAATTAGAAATCTTTCATATGAAGAAAGATTAACAAAGCTTAAGTTGCATTCACTGGAAAGGCGAAGAGTTAGGGGCGACATGATAGAGGTTTACAAGTGGGTGAATGGACATAACAAGGGGGATATTAATAGGGTATTAAAAGTATCAACACAGGACAGAACACGAAACAATGGGTATAAATTGGATAAGTTTAGATTTAGGAAAGACTTGGGTAAATACTGGTTCAGTAACAGGGTTGTAGATTTGTGGAACCAATTGCCGCGTAACGTGGTGGAGGTGGGGTCCCTCGATTGTTTCAAGCGCGGGTTGGACAAGTATATGAGTGGGATTGGGTGGTTATAGAATAGGAGCTGCCTCGTATGGGCCAATAGGCCTTCTGCAGTTACCTTTGTTCTTATGTTCTTATGTTCTTATGATAGAGGTTTACAAGTGGATGAATGGACATAACCGGGGGGATATTAGTAGGGTATTAAAAGTATCAACACAGGACAGAACACGAAACAATGGGTATAAATTGGATAAGTTTAGATTTAGGAAAGACTTGGGTAAATACTGGTTCAGTAACAGGGTTGTTGATTTGTGGAACCAATTGCCGCGTAACATTGTGGAGGTGGGGTCCCTCGATTGTTTCAAGCACGGGTTGGACAAGTATATGAGTGGGATTGGGTGGTTATAGAATAGGAGCTGCCTCGTATGGGCCAATAGGCCTTCTGCAGTTACCTTTGTTCTTATGTTCTTATGTTCTTATGAGACTACATTTCAAATTGTCCCTAACATATATAGCTACTCCCCCTCCTCGTCTAATATATCTATCTGTGTGAAATAGTGTAAATCCATTTATTTGATATTCAGCTAATAGTTCTCTATTTTCTACATTCATCCACGTTTCGGTAAGTGCAATAATATCTATTTTTTCTGTGCAGACAAGAGCATTTAATTCGTTAATTTTATTTCTTAGACTACTTCTGTTAGTGTAATATACCCTAAGTGAATTGTTATTTTGAGGCCCTTCTCTTTCTCTGATCATTTTGCCAATTCCTTTTTCCCACAAACACATACTTTTATTACCTCCTTCCTCCAAATCAATTCCCATACCTCTATCTACTAACAGTTTAAACCCAAACAAACACCTCTAACCACTTCTTCCAACGAGTTCGCAAAAGCAACAACCCCAGCTCTCGATAGATGCAGAGAGCTGGGGTTGTTGCTGTTGCGAACTCGTTGGAAGAAGTGGTTAGAGGTGTTTGTTTGGGTTTAAACTGTTAGTAGATAGAGGTATGGGAATTGATTTGGAGGAAGGAGGTAATATAAGTATGTGCTGTCTTCATAAAAAGCGGCTCCTGCTGCACCAGACTCATCACATCCTCCACCTCTAGCCAGTAGTTTATCTGTGAGGACTCCAGCACCTGCTGTACCAACGTTCTCCAGGTCAAACTAACCAGAATCTACAAAGATGACGCATGTTTATGAGAGGCCCTCCAAGACATTAAATTCCTCAAATACTATAAGTGACCAAACCACACACACATGAAAATGAAGCAACGACAACGTTTTGGCATTATTAAGTTACATGATAGCAAACAGGAAAGGCCAAGTATATACACAAGTCACGCAAGAAGTAAGTAATTATCAACAGAAGGCACCAAACCGGGAAGGCTATGTAGCACCATCAAATGTGCAGGATAATCAGAGGGCGCTAAATATCACCAAGGATGCCAATACGAGAACAAAAACGCATAAGGCGAACGATATAAAAAGTATCCGAGTCACCAAGAATTCTATCAAGGGACAAGCGACCGCGGGGGACGGTCGGAAAACAAGACACACTCTTGTGTGTCTTACAAGACACTTATTTATATATATTATAACAAGACACTTATTTATATATATTATAAATAACAGAGGTCCCAGGACAGAACCCTGAGGCACCCCACTTACAACATTTTCCCACTCTGACTTGACTCCATTTATACTAACTCTCTGTTTCCTTTGGTATAGCCATGCCCTAATCCAGCTTAATATAGCACCTCCAATACAATGAGACTCTAACTTTTTAATCAGTCTTTCATGTGGCACTGTATCAAAAGCTTTGCTAAAGTCAAGGTACACAACATCGCAATCCTTACCACTATCAACTGCCTCAACAATGCTAGAATAAAAAGATAACAAATTTGTTAAACATGAACGGCCATTTATAAAACCATGTTGCAACTCAATTATTAATTTATGTTTTTCAAGATGAAGACGAATTTTATTTGCTATTATAGATTCGAGTAACTTTTCCACAATAGACGTTAGGCTAATTGGTCGATAGTTAGAAGCAAGTGATCTATCTCCTTTCTTAAAAACTGGTATCACATTAGCAACTTTCCAAAACTCTGGCACTCTGCCTGACTCTATTGATTTATTAAATATGGTTGACAGTGGGTCACAAAGCTCCTCTTTGCATTCTTTAAGCACCCTGGCAAACACTTCATCCGGCCCTGGGGATTTGTTTGGTTAGAGTTTTACTATTTGTTTAAGAACATCCTCCCTGGTAACTGTTAAACTCGTCAACCTGTCCTCATCCCCACCCACATAGACTTGTTCGGCTGAAGGCATATTGTTAAGTTCCTCTTTAGTAAATACAGGTACAAAATATTTATTAAAAATACTACTCATCTCTTCATCACTATCTGTTATTTGACCTGTCTCAGTTTTTAATGGACCTATCCTTTCCCTAGTCTTAGTACGATATAACTGAAAAAAACCTTCAGGATTTGTCTTTGCTTGCCCTGCTATGCGAACTTCATAGTTTCTTTTTGCTTTCCTTATCTCTTTTTTAACATTTCTAACCAGTTGTACGAATTTCTGTTCTAAAGTGACCTCCCCATTTTTAATCCTTTTGTACCAAGCTCTCTTTTTACCTATAAGGTTCTTCAAATTCTTTGTTATCCACTTTGGGTCATTAGTATTCGATCTATTCAATTTGTATGGTATACTACGTTCCTGTGCTTTGTTTAGAATATTCTTAAAATAAATAAGTTATATATTGAATCCACATCGAAATCCCCATCTACGTCACCTATCGCTGGGTTCATGTCTCGCTCCAAGACCGGCCCCCACCCCATACCCAAAACTTTCCAATCAATTTGACCCAAAAGATTTCTAAAGCTATTAAAATCAGCTTTTCGAAAATCTGGCACTTTAACAGAATTTTCTCCTACAAGTCTGTTCCATTCTATGCTAAATCTGATTTCTTTGTGATCACTGTTCCCTAGCTCACTCCCTATTTCGATGTCATTAATTTGTGTTTCCCTGTTAGTTAACACTAAATCTAAAATATTATTTTCCCGCGTTGGTTCCTTAATGTGTTGCGTAAGAAAGCAATCGTCAATTAATTCTAGAAAATCTTCTGCTTCACTAATCCCTGTTTTGTTCAACCAGTTTATTCCACTAAAATTAAAGTCACCCATGACATAAATACTGTTAGATCTAGATGCTCTAGATATTTCATCCCATAGATGCTTTGCTTCCATTCTGTCTAAATTTGGTGGCCTATATATAATTCCTATTATAATATTATTTGCTTTTTCGTTTAATTCTATCCAAATAGTTTCTGTGTGTGGCTCAGTTTTGATTCCCTCTTTGAGACTACATTTCAAATTGTCCCTAACATATATGGCTACTCCCCCTCCTCGTCTAATATATCTATCTGTGTGAAATAGTTGAAATCCATTTATCTGATATTCAGCTAATAGTTCTCTATTTTCTACGTTCATCCACGTTTCGGTAAGTGCAATAATATCTATTTTTTCTGTGCAGACAAGAGCATTTAATTCATTAATTTTATTTCTTAGACTTCTACTGTTAGTGTAATATATCCTAAGTGAATTGTTATTTTGAGGCCCTTTTCTTTCCCTGATCATTTTGCCAATTCTTTTCTCCCACGAACACATACTTTAATTACCTCCTTCCTCCAAATCAATTCCCATACCACTATCTACTAACAGTTTAAACCCAAACAAACACCTCTAACCACTGGTTCCAACGAGTTCGCAACAGCAACAACCCCAGCCCTCGATAGATGCTCCCCATCACGAGCATACATTTCATTTCTTCCATAGAAGCGTTCCCAGTTGTCTATGAAAGATATTGCATTTGATTTGCAATATCTTTCCAGCTGGCAATTGACACCAAGTGCCCTCGACATCCATTCATTTCCCACTCCCTTTCTTGGAAGAATGCCACATATGATCGGGATTCCTCCCTTGCTCCTAACTAATTCAATGGCTGTCCTAAATCACTGTATTAGTTCCTCACTCCTAACTCGCCCAACATCATTACCCCCTGATTACTAATACAAATAATGGGTTTGTTCCCATTTTCCGTCATAATATCATTCATGTTTTCAACAATATCACCAATTCCAGCTCCCGGTTAGCAAACCCTTAATCTGTTCCCCTTATCTCTGGCACAAAACGTTCTGTCTAAATACCTCACCTGGGAATCTCCCACAACCAAAATTCGCTTCGGTATCGCCCTAACTTTCTGAGCAGCCTGAGGGGCCTGCGCTCTGCCGTTCCTCGCTGCGGGCGCACTACAGCACTCGTCCTCCAACACAGCAAATGAATTTGCCGTCCTTAGGGCGTCTGTAGGCGGCCTTGTCTAGGTCTTCTTAAGACCCCTGTCTTTCAGTACTCTCCACTATGAGGTCTCGTCAACACTGGTCTCCTCTTTCGTTTCCTCTCGAAGTCTCAGCCGTCGTACCTCCTCCCGCAGGGAATCCATCTCTGCTCTCAGAGCTCCAACCAAACTCACCAAATCATTAACTAATCCTTCCATTATTGCAATAATAATGTTACTCCAGAGCTCCAGCTAACACAACCTCTCTCTGTGACAGCACCTGACTGACTGGCATCTGGCACCTGACAATCGAGGAACCCCACCTCCACAATGTTACTTGGCAATTGGTTCCACAAATCAACAACCCTGTTACTGAACCAGTATTTACCCAAGTCTTTCCTAAATCTAAACTTATCCAATTTATACCAATTGTTTCGTATTCTGTCTTGTGTTGATACTTTTAATACCCTATTGATATCCCCTTTGTTATGTCCCTTCACCCACTTGTAAACCTCTATCATGTCACCCCTAACTCTTCGCCTTTCCAGTGAATGCAACTTGAGCTTTGTTAATCTTTCTTCATATGAAAGATTTCTAATTTGGGGATTTAACTTAGTCATCCTACGCTGGACACGTTCAAGTGAATTTATATCCATTCTATAATATGGCGACCAAAACTGAACTGCATAATCTAAATGGGGCCTAACTAGAGCAAGATATAGCTTGAGAACCACACCAGGTGTCTTGTTACTAACGCTGCGATTAATGAATCCAAGTGTCCGATTTGCCTTATTACGAACATTTATGCATTGATCCTTTTGTTTTAAATTCTTACTAATCATAACTCCCAGATCCCTTTCGCAATTCGACTTCGCAATCTCAACACCATCTAGTTCGTATCTTGTAACCCTATCATCATTACCTAACCTCAGAACTTGACATTTATCAGCATTAAACTGCATCTGCCAATCCTTCGACCATTTCAAAACCCTATCTAGATCAACTTGAAGTGATAGTGAGTCCTCCTCCGAATTAATTTCCTTACCGATTTTCGTATCATCGGCAAATTTGCAAATGTTGCTACTCAAACCTGAATCTAAATCATTTATATAAATCATTTATATATATATTATAAACAACAGAACACTAGATTTTAATACCTCATACTATATGTTATTAATAGTATATTGTATAAGGTATATAGGTTATATATTATAGCCCAACGAATCTCACAGAACATCCGATGGCTTGGAATCTCTACCACAATATGGAAGATATTGAGAAGTTTCTAAACTGGGTGAAGGAAATGTGAGACTGCTTTGTGCGGGAGCTAACGGCAGCCATCACGGAGGAGGGACGCCATGTCCTGGTGATGGCGCCCCCCTCCAAGGTCACAGACCCATTCTCCAATGAACCCAAGCCGAAGATCTGGATCGAAGCAGGTAAGAGAGAGGAGCTTGTTTGTCCTGACTACTCAATAGAGTTAACAATAATAATTGTTATTGTGTATATAACAATTATAAGTAAGATAAGAGTTAATAATGATAAGTGTCAATATGAAATAACAGCTAATTACTTCACAATCTGTTAGGAATCTTTCATATGAAGAATGATTAACAAAGCTTAATTTGCATTCACTGGAAAGGCGAAGAGTTAGGGGTGACATGATAGAGGTTTACAAGTGGATGAATGGACATAACAAAGAGGATATAAATGGAGTATTAAAAGTATCAACACAGAACGCGAAACAATGGGTATAAATTGGATAAGTTTAGATTTAAGGGAAGACTTGGGTAAATACTGCTTCGGTAACAGGGTTGTTGATTTGTGGAACCAATTACCACGAAACGAAGTGGAGGTGGGGTCCCTCGATTGTTTCAAGCGTGGGTTGGATACTCAAGTATATGAGTGGTATTGGGTTGTTATAAATAGGAGCTGCCTCGTATGGGACAATAGGTCTTTTGCAGTTACCTTTGTTCTTATGAACAACACAACTGTGGGATATCTGGGGCTTGACTCAATTTATTAAATTATTAAATTAATGAAAACAATTACGAAGGACCACCCACTTTTAAGAAAAGATGGAAACTCATAAAAAGTGATCATTAGAAAGACAAGGAAGAACCAGTGTCTATGGCTAAATATTAGGAAGCATAATCACTTAAATAAGTTAATGGGCTGTATAGTTAATTAACGCAAATCAAAGCCTCAAACACCTACATTGGGAGGTTATTGCTAGAACTTCATATACGTCTAGAAACTAGTGTGGTTCGTGCACCAGTTCATTGTGTAATAACTAATCTTATGACCAAATTAAGGAATCTATAGAAGATTATCACCAGAAATTATAAGGATTATTAGCATCAGGAATTAATCATTCAAATAAGAACAAAGGCAACTGCAGAAGGCCTATTGACCCATACGAGGCACCTCCTATTTATAACCACCCAATCTCACTCATACACATGTCCAACCCATGCTTGAAACAATCGAGGGACCCCACCTCCACCACGTTACGCGACAATTGGTTCCACAAATCAACAACCCTGTTACTGAACCAGTATTTACCCAAGTCTTTCCTAAATCTAAACTAATCCAATTTATACCCATTGTTTCGTGTTCTGTCTTGTGTTGATGCTTTTAATACCCTATTAATATCCCCTTTGTTATGTCCATTCACCCACTTGTAAACCTCTATCATGTCGCCCCTAACTCTTCGCCTTTCCAGTGAATGCAACTTGAGCTTTGTTAATCTTTCTTCATATGAAAGATTTCTAATTTGGGGATTTAACTTAGTCATCCTACGCTGGACACGTTCAAGTGAATTTATATCCATTCTATAATATGGCGACCAAAACTGAACTGCATAATCTAAATGGGGCCTAACTAGAGCAAGATATAGCTTGAGAACCACACCAGGTGTCTTGTTACTAACGCTGCGATTAATGAATCCAAGTGTCCGATTTGCCTTATTACGAACATTTATGCATTGATCCTTTTGTTTTAAATTCTTACTAATCATAACTCCCAGATCCCTTTCGCAATTCGACTTCGCAATCTCAACACCATCTAGCTCGTATCTTGTAACCCTATCATCATTACCTAACCTCAGAACTTGACATTTATCAGCATTAAACTGCATCTGCCAATCCTTCGACCATTTCAAAACCCTATCTAGATCAACTTGAAGTGATAGTGAGTCCTCCTCCGAATTAATTTCCTTACCGATTTTCGTATCATCGGCAAATTTGCAAATGTTGCTACTCAAACCTGAATCTAAATCATTTATATAAATCATTTATACATATATTATAAACAACAGAACACTAGATTTTAATACCTCATACTATATGTTATTAATAGTATATTGTATAAGGTATATAGGTTATATATTATAGCCCAACGAATCTCACAGAACATCCGATGGCTTGGAATCTCTACCACAATATGGAAGATATTGAGAAGTTTCTAAACTGGGTGAAGGAAATGTGAGACTGCTTTGTGCGGGAGCTAACGGCAGCCATCACGGAGGAGGGACGCCATGTCCTGGTGATGGCGCCCCCCTCCAAGGTCACAGACCCATTCTCCAATGAACCCAAGCCGAAGATCTGGATCGAAGCAGGTAAGAGAGAGGAGCTTGTTTGTCCTGACTACTCAATAGAGTTAACAATAATAATTGTTATTGTGTATATAACAATTATAAGTAAGATAAGAGTTAATAATGATAAGTGTCAATATGAAATAACAGCTAATTACTTCACAATCTGTTAGGAATCTTTCATATGAAGAATGATTAACAAAGCTTAATTTGCATTCACTGGAAAGGCGAAGAGTTAGGGGTGACATGATAGAGGTTTACAAGTGGATGAATGGACATAACAAAGAGGATATAAATGGAGTATTAAAAGTATCAACACAGAACGCGAAACAATGGGTATAAATTGGATAAGTTTAGATTTAAGGGAAGACTTGGGTAAATACTGCTTCGGTAACAGGGTTGTTGATTTGTGGAACCAATTACCACGAAACGAAGTGGAGGTGGGGTCCCTCGATTGTTTCAAGCGTGGGTTGGATACTCAAGTATATGAGTGGTATTGGGTTGTTATAAATAGGAGCTGCCTCGTATGGGACAATAGGTCTTTTGCAGTTACCTTTGTTCTTATGAACAACACAACTGTGGGATATCTGGGGCTTGACTCAATTTATTAAATTATTAAATTAATGAAAACAATTACGAAGGACCACCCACTTTTAAGAAAAGATGGAAACTAATAAAAAGTGATCATTAGAAAGACAAGAAAGAACCAGTGTCTATGGCTAAATATTAGGAAGCATAATCACTTAAATAAGTTAATGGGCTGTATAGTTAATTAACGCAAATCAAAGCCTCAAACACCTACATTGGGAGGTTATTGCTAGAACTTCATATACGTCTAGAAACTAGTGTGGTTCGTGCACCAGTTCATTGTGTAATAACTAATCTTATGACCAAATTAAGGAATCTATAGAAGATTATCACCAGAAATTATAAGGATTATTAGCATCAGGAATTAATCATTCAAATAAGAACAAAGGCAACTGCAGAAGGCCTATTGACCCATACGAGGCACCTCCTATTTATAACCACCCAATCTCACTCATATACATGTCCAACCCATGCTTGAAACAATCGAGGGACCCCACCTCCACCACGTTACGCGGCAATTGGTTCCACAAATCAACAACCCTGTTACTGAACCAGTATTTACCCAAGTCTTTCCTAAATCTAAACTAATCCAATTTATACCCATTGTTTCGTGTTCTGTCTTGTGTTGATGCTTTTAATGCCCTATTAATATCCCCTTTGTTATGTCCATTCACCCACTTGTAAACCTCTATCATGTCACCCCTAACTCTTCGCCTTTCCAGTGAATGCAACTTAAGCTTTGTTAATCTTTCTTCATATTAAAGATTTCTAATTTGGGGAATTAACTTAATCATCCTACGTTGGACACGTTCAAGTGAATTTACATCCATTCTATAATATGGCGACCAAAACTGAACTGCATAATCTAAATGGGGCCTAACCAGAGCAAGATATAGCTTAAGAACCACACCAGGTGTCTTGTTACTAACGCTTCGATTAATAAATCCCAGTGTCCTATTCGCCTTATTACGAACATTCATGCATTGATCCTTTTGTTTTAAACTCTTACTAATCATAACTCTCAGATCCCTTTCGCAATCCGACTTCGCAATATCAACATCATCTAGCTCGTATCTTGTAACTCTATCATCATTACCTAGCCTCAGAACTTTACATTTATCAGCATTAAACTGCATTTGCCAATCATTTGACCATTTCAAAACCCTATCTAGATCAACCCTATCTAGATCAGCAGAAAGTAAAGGAAGTACCTAAGCAAACATTAGTTGTGGGAGATTCCCAGATAAGGTATTTGGATAGAGCGTTTTGTGCTAGAGATAGGGGGAACAGGTTAAGGGTTTGCTATCCCGGAGCTGGCATTGGTGATATTATAAACAACATGAATGATATTATGGCTGGTAATGGGAACAATCCCATTATTTGCATTAGCGTGGGAGGAAATGATGTTGGTCGAGTTAGGAGTGAGGAACTGATGCAGAGGTATAAAACAGCCATAGAATTAGTTAGGAGCAAGGAAGGAATCCCGATCATATGTGGCATTCTTCCAAGAAAGGGAGTGGGAAATGAATGGATATCGAGGGCACTTGGTGTCAATTGCCGGCTGGAAAGATATTGCAAATCAAATGCAATATCTTTCATAGACAACTGGGAACACTTCTACGGATAAAAGGAAATGTATGCTCGTGATGGGGTGCATCTATCGAGAGCTGGGGTTGTTGCTGTTGCGAACTCGTTGGAAGAAGTGGTTAGAGGTGTTTGTTTGGGTTTAAACTGTTAGTAGATAGAGGTATGGGAATTGATTTGGAGGAAGGAGGTAATAAAAGTATGTGTTTGTGGGAGAAAGGAATTGGCAAAACGATCAGGGAAAGAGAAGGTCCGCAAAATAACAATTCACTTAGGGTATATTACACTAACAGTAGAAGTCTAAGAAATAAAATTAACGAATTAAATGCTCTTGTCTGCACAGAAAAAATAGATATTATTGCACTTACCGAAACGTGGATGAATGTAGAAAATAGAGAACTATTAGCTGAATATCAAATATATGGATTTAAACTATTTCACTCAGATAGATATATTAGACGAGGTGGTGGAGTAGCCATATATGTTAGGGACAATTTGAAATGTAGTCTCAAAGAGGGAATCAAAACAGAGCCACACACAGAAACTATTTGGATAGAATTAAACGAAAAAGCAAATAATATTATAATAGGAGTAATATATAGGCCACCAAATTTAGACAGAATGGAAGCAAAGCACCTATGGGATGAAATATCTAGAGCATCTAGATCTAACAGTATTTATGTCATGGGTGACTTTAATTTTAGCGGAATAAACTGGTTGAACAAAACAGGGAATAGTGAAGCAGAAGATTTTCTAGAATTAATTGACGATTGCTTTCTTACGCAACACATTAAGGAACCAACGCGGAAAAATAATATTTTAGATTTAGTGTTAACTAACAGGGAAACGCAAATTAATGACATCGAAATAGGGAGTGAGCTAGGGAGCAGTGATCACAAAGAAATCAGATTTAGCATAGAATGGAATAGACCAGTAGGAGAAAATTCTGTTAAAGTGCCAGATTTTCGAAAAGCTGATTTTAATAGCCTAAGAAATTTTTTGGGTCAAATAGATTGGAAAGTCTTGGGTATGGGGTATGGGAACCCAGCGACAGGTGACGTAAAAGGGGATTTCGATGTGGATTCAATATATAACTTATTTAAGAATATTCTAAACAAAGCACAGGAACGTAGTATACCATACAAATTGAATAGATCGAATACTAATGACCCAAAGTGGATAACAAAGAATTTGAAGAACCTTATAGGTAAAAAGAGAGCTTGGTACAAAAGGATTAAAAATGGGGAGGTCACTTTAGAACAGGAATTCGTACAACTGGTTAGAAATGTTAAAAAAGAGATAAGGAAAGCAAAAAGAAACTATGAAGTTCGCATAGCAGGGCAAGCAAAGACAAATCCTAAAGGGTTTTTTCAGTTATATCGTACTAAGACTAGGGAAAGGATAGGTCCATTAAAAACTGAGACAGGTCAAATAACAGATAGTGATGAAGAGATGAGTAGTATTTTTAATAAATATTTTGTATCTGTATTTACTAAAGAGGAACTTAACAATATGCCTTCAGCCGAACAAGTCTATGTGGGTGGGGATGAGGACAGGTTGACGAGTTTAGCAGTTACCAGGGAGGATGTTCTTAAACAAATAGTAAAACTCAAACCAAACAAATCCCCAGGGCCGGATGAAGTGTTTGCCAGGGTGCTTAAAGAATGCAAAGAGGAGCTTTGTGACCCACTGTCAACCATATTTAATAAATCAATAGAGTCAGGCAGAGTGCCAGAGTTTTGGAAAGTTGCTAATGTGATACCAGTTTTTAAGAAAGGAGATAGATCACTTGCGTCTAACTATCGACCAATTAGCCTAACGTCTATTGTGGGAAAGTTACTCGAATCCATAATAGCAAATAAAATTCGTCTTCATCTTGAAAAACATAAATTAATAGTTGAGTCGCAGCATGGTTTTATAAATGGCCGTTCATGTTTAACAAATTTGTTATCTTTTTATTCTAGCATTGTTGAGGCAGTTGATAGTGGTAAGGATTGCGATGTTGTATACCTTGACTTTAGCAAAGCTTTTGATACAGTGCCACATGAAAGACTGATTAAAAAGATAGAGTCTCATGGTATTGGGGGTGCTATATTAAGCTGGATTAGGGCATGGCTATACCAAAGGAAACAGAGAGTTAGTATAAAGGGAATCAAGTCAGAGTGGGAAAATGTTGTAAGTGGAGTGCCTCAAGGCTCTGTCCTGGTACCTCTGTTGTTTATAATATATATAAATGATTTAGATTCAGGTTTGAGTAGCAACATTTGCAAATTTGCCGATGATACGAAAATCGGTAGGGAAATTAATTCGGAGGAGGACTCACTATCACTTCAAGTTGATCTAGATAGGGTTTTGAAATGGTCAAAGGATTGGCAGATGCAGTTTAATGCTGATAAATGTAAAGTTCTGAGGTTAGGTAATGATGATAGAGTTACAAGATACGAGCTAGATGGTGTTTTGATTGCGAAGTCGGATTGCGAAAGGGATCTGGGAGTTATGATTAGTAAGAATTTAAAACAAAAGGATCAATGCATAAATGTTCGTAATAAGGCAAATCGGACACTTGGATTTATTAATCGCAGCGTTAGTAACAAGACACCTGGTGTGGTTCTCAAGCTATATCTTGCTCTAGTTAGGCCCCATTTAGATTATGCAGTTCAGTTTTGGTCGCCATATTATAGAATGGATATAAATTCACTTGAACGTGTCCAGCGTAGGATGACTAAGTTAATTCCCCAAATTAGAAATCTTTCATATGAAGAAAGATTAACAAAGCTTAAGTTGCATTCACTGGAAAGGCGAAGAGTTAGGGGCGACATGATAGAGGTTTACAAGTGGGTGAATGGACATAACGAGGGGGATATTAATAGGGTATTAAAAGTATCAACACAGGACAGAACACGAAACAATGGGTATAAATTGGATAAGTTTAGATTTAGGAAAGACTTGGGTAAATACTGGTTCAGTAACAGGGTTGTAGATTTGTGGAACCAATTGCCGCGTAACGTGGTGGAGGTGGGGTCCCTCGATTGTTTCAAGCGCGGGTTGGACAAGTATATGAGTGGGATTGGGTGGTTATAGAATAGGAGCTGTCTCGTATGGGCCAATAGGCCTTCTGCAGTTCCCTGTGTTCTTATGTTCTTATGTTCTTAACTTGAAGTGATAGTGAGTCCTCCTCTGAATTAATTTCCCTACCGATTTTCGTATCATCGGCAAATTTGCAAATGTTGCTACTCAAACCTGAATCTAAATCATTTATATATATTATAAACAACAGAGGTCCAAGGACAGTGCCTTGAGGCACTCCACTTACCACATTTTCCCACTCTGAATTGACTCCATTTATACTAACTCTCTGTTTCCTTTGGTATAGCCATGGAAATCCAGCTTAATATAGCACCCCCAATACCATGAGACTCTACCTTTTTAATCAGTCTTTCATGTGGCACTGTATCAAAAGCTTTTCTAAAGTCAAGGTACACAACATCACAATCCTTACCACTATCAACTGCCTCAACTATGCTAGAATAAAAAGATAACAAATTTGTTAAACATGAACGGCCATTTCTAAAACAATGTTGCGACTCAATTAATAATTTATGTTTTTCAAGATGAAGACGAATTTTATTTGCTATTATAGATTCGAGTAACTTTCCCACAATAGACGTTAGGCTAATTAGTCGATAGTTAGATGCAAGTGATCTATCTCCTTTCTTAAAAACTGGTATCACATTAGCAACTTTCCAAAACTCTGGTACTCTGCCTGACTCTATTGATTTATTAAATATGGTTGACAGTGGGTCACAAAGCTCCTCTTTGCATTTTTTAAGCACCCTGGCAAACACTTCATCCGGCCCTGGGGATTTGTTTGGTTTGAGTTTTACTATTTGTTTAAGAACATCCTCCCTGGTAACTGCTAAATTCGTCTACCTGTCCTCGTCCCCACCCACATAGACTTGTTCGGCTGAAGGCATATTATTAAGTTCCTCTTTAGTAAATACAGATACAAAATATTTATTAAAAATACTACTCATCTCTTCATCACCATCAGTTATTTGACCTGTCTCAGTTTTTAATGGACCTATCCTTTCCCTAGTCTTAGTACGATATAACTGAAAAAACCCTTTAGGATTTGTCTTTGCTTGCCCTGCTATGTGAACTTCATAGTTTCTTTTTGCTTTCCTTATCTCTTTTTTAACATTTCTAACCAGTTGTACGAATTCCTGTTCTAAAGTGACCTCCCCATTTTTAATCCTTTTGTACCAAGCTCCCTTTTTACCTATAAGGTTCTTCAAATTCTTTGTTATCCACTTTGGGTCATTAGTATTCGATCTATTCAATTTGTATGGTATACTACGTTCCTGTGCTTTGTTTAGAATATTCTTAAATAAGTTATATATTGAATCCACATCGAAATCTCCTTTTACGTCACCTATCGCTGGGTTCATCTCTCGCTCCAAGACCGGCCCACACCCCATACCCAAGACTTTCCAATCAATTTGACCCAAAAAATTTCTTAGGATATTAAAATCAGCTTTTCGAAAATCTGGCACTTTAACCGAATTTTCTCCTACAGGTCTATTCCATTCTATGCTAAATCTGATTACTTTGTGATCACTGTTCCCTAGCTCACTCCCTATTTCGATGTCATTAATTTGTGTTTCCCTGTTAGTTAACACTAAATCTAAAATATTATTTTCCCGTGTTGGTTCCTTAATGTGTTGCGTAAGAAAGCAATCGTCAATTAATTCTAGAAAATCTTCTGCTTCACTATTCCCTGTTTTGTTCACCCAGTTTATTCCACTAAAATTAAAGTCACCCATGACATAAATACTGTTAGATCTAGATATTTCATCCCATAGATGCTTTGCTTCCATTCTGTCTAAATTTGGTGGCCTATATATAACTCCTATTATAATATTATTTACTTTTTCATTTAATTCTGTCCAAATAGTTTCTGTGTGTGGCTCAGTTTTGATTCCCTCTTTGAGACTACATTTCAAATTGTCCTTAACATATATGGCTACTCCACCTCCTCGTCTAATATATCTATCTGTGTGAAATAGTTTAAATTCATTTATTTGATATTCAGCTAATAGTTCTCTATTTTCTACATTCATCCACGTTTCGGTAAGTGCAATAATGTCTATTTTTTCTGTGCAGACAGTAGCATTTAATTCGTTAATTTTATTTCTTAGACTTCTACTGTTAGTGTAATATACCCTAAGTGAATTGTTATTTTGAGGCCCTTTTCTTTCCCTGATCATTATGCCAATTCTTTTCTCCCACGAACACATACTTTTATTACCTCCTTCCTCCAAATCAATTCCCATACCACTATCTACTAACAGTTTAAACCCAAACAAACACCTCTAACCACTGGTTCCAACGAGTTTGCAACAGCAACAACCCCAGCCCTGGATAGATGCACCCCATCACAAGCATACATTTCATTTCTTCCATACAAATATATATATTATTCCATATATATATTACAAATCTAATTACTTCACAATCTGTTAGGAATCTTTCATATGAAGAATGATTAACAAAGCTTAATTTGCATTCACTGGAAAGGCGAAGAATTAGGGGTGACATGATAGAGGTTTACAAGTGGATGAATGGACATAACAAAGAGGATATAAATGGAGTATTAAAAGTATCAACACAGAACGCGAAACAATGGGTATAAATTGGATAAGTTTAGATTTAAGGGAAGACTTGGGTAAATACTGCTTCGGTAACAGGGTTGTTGATTTGTGGAACCAATTACC